>NW_006286587.1:12107908-12122837 GCF_000327345.1 Myotis davidii
AACCCAATTTTCTGATGAGGGCTTTTTGATTCACAACAAGCTTATTCATTAGTTTCCTGAAGATAAATAAGCATGTTTAAAGTACTTAAAATGCAAGTTTTATTGCAACCTTTGGCAATATGAACACAGGTGAATGTGGCTCATGCCCTGGGCATAAGAGAATCCATCATTACAATGATTCCAGGATATTCAGAAGATAAAGAACCACCTATGAGCTTGCAGCTTGCCCACTGTTTTAGCTAATATTCACTCAGAGGACTACGGCTTCTCCATGGCTGAGCAAGCCCACAGTTACCAGTGCACGTCCCTGGGGACTGAGCTATGCTGCGGTCATTTCAAAGACCTCCTGTGTTTTATGTGTTTACAGAGTGGATTCTTATCTTATTTCATTCTATTGTGTAATAACTCTAGCTATATATCTACATAATTATACTTACATATAATAATGAATTGTATCTATAATTGACTTCTCTACCCATCTCTATAACCTGTGCAGCTATAATCTACATCTATGGTAAACTTATATAACCTAACTATATTTACAACTATACTTATAATTTTAGCTATATATTATCTATAGAAATGAAATCCACATAATTATATATTATCACGTGCTTAATCTTCTGTTATAATTAATGTATCATTGTATATCTCCTCCTCCAATGAGTATTTTACAGGATTGTGACTTCATTTAACAACAATGCCATCTGGAGGGGTCTAAATGACAATCCAGTCACCTCACAGTTCTAGGAAAGGACTAAGAACTTCATGGTGGGCCATCCCTTTACCTTCACCCAGGACCATATGTACACATGGGGGAAAAAGAAAAATAATATCAAGCTCTGGCAGAAATGAACAACTATAGCCAAATAAACAGGAATTCTAGTAGAAATTAATGACCTAACATGACACTATTATTTACATGATTCAAAATGGTCACTAATTCCAAAACCATTTTAATAATGCGGGCATCATCCCAACATTGTCAACAGTTTTTCTAGCATCTATCATCACATCTCAAGTAGGGCTGTTCTTTTCCCCTTTTAGCTGTATTTCTATCTGACACTTCCGCAGAGGAACCAGAGCTAATTAACCGCTTCAGTTTAAAAGACCTTTCCTTCTTACCCCGTTGTGCTGCAGCATGAATGTGAGGTGTAAGGGGTGGCAGACTGAGAGAATATTAAAATGGTATTTAATTAAGCAGAGTAAACAATAAGGTCAATAGTGATTTGAAGCTAACATCTGTCTCTGAACAAGGCAGGCAAGCTCCCTAGGTACAGGCAAAGGAGAGGTGAACTCCGCCGCATGCTCCTTTGTCTATGCCACTTTGATATCTACTTCTGTTTCAGAGGCAATGAGACATTTAATAATAAAAAAAAGACAGATAGTGGCACCTTGCTGTGTCTGGAGGAGAGGAGGAACAACCCTCCAGCTTTGTAACACTGCAATAATCAGGTTCCATTTCATGTGGCTGTTAAAAGTAACCAAGGAAATGAAAAATGTTCTCTACCAACTCCATAAACAGAGCATGCACAGCTCTGAGGTCTCCCATCTTCAGCTGCGCTGTGTTACCTTCAGCTGATGCTATTTCCACAGATAGGAAAGAATTTGAGAACCTCTGTTATGTATTTGTCAAGCCCCAAACACGCTGTAAGTGAATATGGGAGCTGGGGAGAAGACACATGTCACAGTTCTAGTGCTAGGACAGCACATGAGTTTGGACTGTAATTGGGTTGGATAATACAATACCAAAAGCCCCCAAAATGGAAAAATTACCACTGCCATTGCATCTGGGGTGAACCGAAATGGCTTCTGTCATGGTTATTTTTATTTGTCAACTTGACTGGGCCACTGGGGTGCCTATGAGAGTATTTTTGGGTGAGATTAACATTTGAGTCAATAGATTGAGTAAAGGAGATTGCCCTCCCAAATGTGGGTGGGCCTCATCCAATCAGTTGAAGGCTGGCAGTAAAAGGGACTGCTTCCTGCCTGACTGTGTTGAGCTGGGATATCAGTCCTTTCCTGCCTGGGGACTTCAATGGAAATACTGGCTCTTCTTGGGTGTAACTGGAACTTACACTATCAGGTCTCCTGGCTCTCAGGCCTTTGGACTTGGACTAGAACTACACATCTGGTTGCCAGTTTGCCAACTGCAGATCTAGAAATGCCTCAGCCTCCATAATCAATGAACCAATTCCTTATAATAAATTTCTTCTCTCTCTCTGTCTCTGTCTCTCTCTGTCTCTCTCTCTCTCTCACACACACACACACACACACACACACACACACTATTGGTTCTGTTTCTGTGGAGATAACCCTAATACAGTTTCCAAACCCTAAATAAGTGAAGTGGTAAAAAGTGCTATTTCAATACCATGGGTTATATGTAGAAATGCAGAGTTCATAAATACATTTAAAACCAGATTTCATCATTATCTTGTTAGGGTTTATGTCTGTGAGGGGGAGGGGGGGGAGAGTTAATATTGGCATTGCGGTTATGTATAAAAAAAATCTTGCTTTTTAAGAGATAGATCCTAAAATATTTATGGATAAAATATAATATCTGGCATTTGTTTTAAAATAACCGTGTGTGTGTGTATGTGTGTGTGTGTGTGTATGAATGAAACAAGACTGGTCACATGCTGATTAAATATTAAAGCTGGCTGATGTGGGCGGGTACATGGGGGTTTATTATAATATTTATTCCATTTATTCTGGTTTTGTATATAGTGTGATAAGAAATAAAGTGAAAAAAAGAAGATATAGGTCATTGATTTCTGTATTATGATATGTCTAAGTTCCTTTAATACACTGAAGTTCAGAAAGCTGGAGATGGTTATAAAGCCCTTCACATAGAAGTTTGCTATTACAATCAAAGAACACAATCCTAATAAGATTGTGTTCTTTGATTCTAGGAATTCTTTTAACACTGGATAACACCAGATATCCAACAGACTTAGGTAAAGGCAATTTCTCTTTTAAGCCAGACTGGCTACAAAGAACTGCCAAAGAAGGTCACTCAGTATGTAGGAGAACGGAAGCCATGTCCTTAAATGAAGATGTTCTCTCCTCCATGGGAAAGTCTAACCACATTTTGATGCTAAAATCAATGTGCTCAAGTCCTCTGGGTTCTTCATACTCATTTGACAGAAGATCATTTCAGCTTTTCTGTCTGACAAAGAACTAAAGGGAATTTACTTTCAGTATAGTATAAAGTTAAGTGGTGTAGG
Source organism: Myotis davidii (assembly GCF_000327345.1). Classification (NCBI taxonomy): domain Eukaryota; kingdom Metazoa; phylum Chordata; class Mammalia; order Chiroptera; family Vespertilionidae; genus Myotis; species Myotis davidii. The sequence goes on from NW_006286587.1 coordinate 12,111,139, forward strand.
AAAGAGCAACTTATATTGAGATTTCTTAAGTGACCCTTGAAAAAAATTTTACACATTATACTAACAGTGTAATTAAATGTAGTAACAGGTCACTTAGAATATTCTAAATGATATACAAGATGAAAGAATATGAAGGTCCTCTGAACTAGACATCAATATGGACAAGTATTTATAATAATATATGAAAATAACAGGGGAGCCCTAGCTGGTTTGGCTCAGTGGATATAGTGTTGGCCTGCAGACTGAAGAATCCTGCGTTTGGTTCCCACCAAGGGCACATATTCAGGTTGCACGCTCGATCCCCAGGAGGGGGCGTGCAGGAGGCAGCTGATCAATGATATTCTCACATCATTGATGTTTCTCTCTCTCTCCCTCTCCCTTCCTCTCTGAAATCAATAAAAATATATTAAAAAAAAAAGAGAAAATAACAGGGGAAAACTCTTTATAACTACTTATCAATTATATCAGGATTCCTAGCCTCTAACCTATTTTATGGTTACATGTGACTACAGAGATTTCTTTGTTGGTTTCTGTATTCAAATGTTTTTATTCGCAAAGGGAGAATGCCAGGTGAATACCCCATTAATTTGCAGATTCTGAAAAGAATTGATTCATACAGACAGATACCTGTCTTGAGTTTGAAACAAAAAAGTGAATAAAAATGGTGCTTGGTAAAGAGAGATAAAATAGTGACTATCCAATTTCAGAGTAATGAGTGAGCCACTCAAAATGAAATATAATTTATCATATGCTTAGCAATGGAGAAAATATGTATACAAACTATAATCTATTTAGAGGACGATTACCTTCCTTTTCATAGTAGTTTAAAGTCATACTCCCAAAAAATGGGTGGTAGTGTCAAATCCCTTCACCCACCAATGCATCCATTTTTCTTCCCTCCTTTTGTTTAGCAAAGTAATAAAGAGACAACAGAAGATAAGAGAATGTAGGGAAGATATGTGAAAGTGGAATGAAGAGAGACAAGGAGAAAAGGAAGGAGATTATAAATGCACTGGAGGCCTGATGTATGAAAATTCGTGTAAGAATAGGCCTTCCTTCCCCTGGCTGCTGGCACTGGCTTCCCTCCAGCACCTGGGACCCGGGCTTCCCTTTTGTGGCCGCTGGCAGGCACCGGGGACCCGGGCTTCGCTCCGGCCCCGGCTTCACTGGAATGACATCCGGAAGGACATCTGGTCTAATTAGCATGTTACCCTTTTATTATTATAGATGATGATGGCATGATGGCTTACTTTTAAATTATATTTATACTATTTTTAAATTTTTTTTAAAAAATTATATTTTTATTGATTTCAGGAGGAAAGAAGAGGGAGAATTAGAAACATCGATGAGAGAGAATCACTGATTGGCTGCCTCCTCCACACCCCACACTGGGGATCTAGCCCACAACCTGGACATGTGCCCTGGCCCTTGTCCATAGATCGCCGCTCAACCACTAAGCCACGGCAGCTGGGCATGTTTGTACTATTTTTAAGAGAAGTTATAGACTCACAAAAAAATTGAGAGGAAGATACAGGGATTTTTCCACATACAGCCCTACCTTCATTAACATTCCTCACCACAGTGTTGCATTTGTTATAATCAGTGAACCGACACTGACACATCATATCACCCAAAGTCTATAGTTTATATGTGTAGGTTTTTGTGTGGACATCATTTTTCAATTCACTTGGGTAAATATCAAGGAGTATGGTAAAGTGTGTTTAGCTTTATAAAAACTTCCAAACTGTCTTCCAAATCACTTTTAATTCCCACTGGCAATGAATGAGCGTTCCTGTTGTTATACATCCTCACCAGCATTCGATTACCTTAGAATTTTGGATTTGGCTGTTCTAATAGTTGTGGAGAGGTATCTCACTGTTATTTCAATTTGAAGTTCCCTAATGACATATGAAGTTGATGAGTATCCTTTTGTATGCTTATCTGTCATCTGTGTATCTTCTTTGGTAATGTGTCTGTTCGGGTCTTCTGCCCATTTTTAAATTGGGTTTTTATTTTCTTAGTTTTGAGGTTTTAGAGTTCATTGCACATTCTGGATAAGAGTCATTTATCAGATGTGTGTTTTGCAAATATGGTTTCCCCAGATTGTGGTTGGTCTCATTCTCTCGTCATTGTCTTTTGTAGAGCAGAAATTTTCAATTTTACTTGTCAAGCTTATCAATTATCTCTTTCATGGGTCATACCTTTAATGTTATATCTAAAAAGTCATCACCATACCCAAGGTCATCTAAGTTTTCTCCTATGTTATCTTCTAGTTTTATAGTTTTGTGTTTACATTTAGGTCTATGATCCATTTTGAGTTCCTTTTTGTGAAGTGAGTAAGGTCTAAGTCTAAATCCTTTTCTTTTTCTAGCACCATTTATTGAAAAGATTATCTTTGCTCCATTGTATTGCCTTTGCTCCTCTGTCAAAGATCAGATGACTATATTTATGTGGGTCTATTTGTGGGCTCCCTATTTTGTTCCATTGATTTGTCTGTTTGTTGGACAATAATACACTGTCTAGATTACTGTGGCTTTACAATAAGTCTTAAAATTGGGTAGTGCCAGTCCTCCAACTTTGGTCTTCTCCTTCAATATTCTTGACTATTCTGGGTCTTTTGACTTTCTGTATAAAGTTAAGCTTGCCCATATTCATAAAATAATTTGCTGGGATTGTTATTGTGACTGTAATGAATCTACAGATCAAGTTGGGAAGAGCTGTCATCTTGATAATATTGAGTCTTCCTATCCATGAATATGTAATATCTGTTAATTTACTTAGTTCTTTTTTTTCAATAGTTTTATAGTTTGTCTTATATAGAGCTTATACATATTTTATTAAATTTTACTTATTTTTGAGGGTGCTAATATTAGACTGTAGTGTTCTTTTCATTTCAAATTCCACTTGTTCGTTATCTATACTAATAAAAGGGCACTATGCTAATTAGACTGAACATCTTCCAGATGATTTTCCAGGTGTCCTTCCGGACAAAGCCATGGTGGTGGGGCCGAAGCAGAGGTGATTAAGGGGATCAGGCTGGCAGAATAGAGCAGTTAGGGGGATCAGGCTGGCAGGGGAGAGCAGTTAGGGGGATCAGGTCAGCAGGGAATAGCAGTTAGGGGAATTAGGCCAGCAGGGGGGAGCAGTTAGGGTGATCAGGCTGGCGGGGGAGCAGTTAGGGGCAATCTGGCAGCCAGCAGAGGTGGTTAGGTGGGATCAGGCAGGCAGGGGAGCAATTAGGGGCATCAGGCAGGCAGGCAGGTGAGTGGTTAGGAACCGGCAGTCCCGGATTGTGAATGTCCGAGTGCTGGTTTAGTCCTGGTTCCTGAACCAGCAATTGGACATCCCCTGAGTGGTCCTGGACTGGAGAGGGTGCAGGCCGGGCTGAGGGACCTCCCCCACTCTCCTGTACACAAATTTCATGCACCGGGCCTCTAGTTGTTATATAAGAAAGTGATTATAACCCTGTGCCCTGCGATCTTGAGTTCTAGGAAGTTTTTTTTGTCAATTATTTTACATTTTCTATATAGACAATCATGTAACCTGCAAACAAGACAGTTTTAATTCTTCCTTATCAATCAGTATATCTTTTATTTCTTCTTCTTGTCTTACTGCATTAATTAGGACTTTAAATGTTTAATTTTAAAAGTATACTCCGGTATAGTATGTATGGTTTCTCATGTAATTCCAACAACTGTACATAGTAGGTATTATTTCTGTCATTTAATAAGTAAAGAGCTGAAGTTTAGGGAGGGAAGCAACTTGCTAAGGTGACACATACACTGGTGTATCATACAGCGGGGTTCACACTCAGGTCTCACTCTAGAACCTTCCACATTGGTCCAGTCCTACACCGAGTTTCCTGTCTCCTTCCCAATGTTAGCCCAGGGATCACAGCATTTTCAACCCCTCTGACTCCATGAAGCAATGAGATGGGACAGCCCTCAAATTACAGTTCAGTCTTCTCTAACTTACCTGTAGTCACATGACTTCTTTAGCAAGTGCTTTGCTACTGACACTGGTGATTATGGAGTGATCCCTGCTAAGATAAATAACCAGATAACAGAGGGGGGGGGGCATAAATGAGGAAGTAAATGTTGGCTTCTTTCTGTGAAGTATTTCTTGAAGCTCTGACTGTTTGCTAATGGTTCTACCATTACCCATTTTGTAATATCAGCAGAGAGTAGATACGATGTTAAATTAAGCATAGAATTGCTAGATATCTTTCATACAGCCAAATGAATGAAAAAACGCAAAGATTTTTACTTTCTGAAATTAACTTTGAAACTGAAAGGGCTCAACTTATAAAATATCTAAATCAAATGATTCTATTGTTGGAAATTTAAGGTTTGAAAGTGATATAAAACTAAAGTAGAATGAGACACCTGTTAATCAGAAAAGCTAGACTGTACGTGTTATAGGCACTCAAGCCAGGAAAATGACCTCTGGCTGTGGGGTGGGGGTGAGTGGTAGAGATATGTCAACACTGACACCCTCTACTAATACCTGCATTTGTTAGATGAGGCATTTGAACTATTGATACTTTATTTTGAAAACAACTCTTCATTTCATTTTTTTCATTGTTCCCATGATAAAGAATGATATCTATAGATGCTGGGCATCCCTTTATTGTAAGAAAAGGGAAAAAGAGCAGCCAGGGCTGCACTGGTGCTCCCAGCTCAGCCACAGTGTCCTCCTGTATCCTTAAACAATTTCAAAGAAGCATGATAAAAACAAACAAAAAAACCCCACAAAAAATAAAAAAAGACCACAGAATAATCAAATCTGAACACAGACAAAACATGAACACTGAACAAACAATGAATATAATCAAATATCTCTCTATCCTGGCTAATGTGACTGCTACTCTTTAAAAATGAATCATAGTTTTAACCTCACTCTGTTCTTTTTGCCTTCTATATAAGAATTATTAAAACACTCAGCCTCAGAATTAGCCAAACAGCCAGTCCAGAACAAAGCCCCACTTCCTTGTACTCTTCCCAACATCACTAAAACAAGTCCAAATCCTATCATAACTTTTTGTAAGACCTTCTTACTGAGATGTCCCTATGCTTCCCATGGTATGTGGTTCTCCCTTAGTCCCGTGAGTCAATAAACCTAACACTCTTTAAAAACGATGTATTTGCGGGGGGTCTTTGCTAAAAGCCATTGCCATGTTTCTATTTTTCCCCAGGAGAGTTGGGGGCTCCATAGTTGACAGTCTTGCAGTCAATGACCTGGGATACATGCAAAGAGAATTAACAGGCTGTGCATCATAAATGTGGAGAAATTATGCTCACTTCATAACGATCTTGTGACTCTGATCTTTGTTACCATGAACAAAAGCTCAACCTTGCTGAAACTGCCAGGAAGCGTTTCTACTTTTCAGATTCTAGTTTTACAGGTTGACTAAAGGCTGGTCTTAGAACAAGAGATTCCTGGTATCTTCCAGAAGTCACCATGAATAAGAATACTCACGTGCTATGTCTTTGCCCCCAAACTGATATGCCCAACTGAGAAGCACATTGTTACACTTTGTGCGGCTGGTGGGTGGTGCCCTCACTCTTCCTTGGCTCAAGAAGCTCCCTCACTGCTGTCATCACACCCACCATTCCCAGGTCTCCACTATCACCACCTTACCACCTACCATTTTTGGGTGATTTTCTCTGTACCAGATTCCATGTTATGCACCTGATCTCACTGAAAACTCAGGTCAACTCTAGAGGGTGGTGGTGTAACTGATGCTCATTTTACAAGTAAGGAAACTGAAGCAGAGACAGTAAATAATTGCAAAGGAGCAGAAGCAGAATTCAAAACCAGAATGCTCTGCTCCAAGGCCCAAACTCTTGGCTATCACATCACTTTTTACCATTTTTAACAATGCTTTAGCTCATGAGATGAAAATGGAAAAGAAGCCTGGCTAGTGTGGCTCAATGGTTCAATGTTAACCCATGAACCGAGAGGTCCCTGGTTCAATTCCTGGGCACATGCCCAGGTTTTGGGCTCAATCACCAGTAGGGGCATGCAGGAGGCAGCCAATTGATGTTTCTCTCTTGTTGATGTTTCCATCTCTCTATCCCTCTTTCTTTAAAAAAAAAAAAAAATCAATAAAAAACTTAAAAAAATAAAAAAGAAAATGGGAAAGAAAAAAAAAGTGCCTAGGGTTGCAGTGTGTTCTAGTACTTTCAAGAAAACTTCCTAGGAATTTTTTAGTTAGTAATTCAGATAGGAAATAAATTTGCATAGAAATAATGTGACACCAAGCATAAAGATATGCTTTAAAAATAAACAAAGCCCTAAGCAATTGAGATTCAGAACCTCGAATGAGCCATGAAGTGAATATTTAAAAATCAACAATGATAACAAAGATGTTTCTTTAAACAAAAATGATATGACTGTAATGAAAGGCCATCCCTTCAGCCACAACCAGTTAAAAGGTAGGAGACAGGATGTGGGGCTGCTCCAGTTTCTTCAGTTCTAGTAGTAGATGCTGCTTGGCCCAGAAGAGGTGCTCAATGGTTGCTGAATGAATGAACAGTGTTTAAGAATCAATAATCAGGCAGTGGCTCCTGGGTAACAGTGAATGGTGATAATGCTGGAAGAGGATGTTTTTTCAAAAGAAGGAGCATTCCTTTGCAGGACGACCCAACTGCATTGCACACTTAGAGTGTGCTGATGAGTGAGAGAAGGGGCTTGCTCTGCAAGACACCCTGGTATGACCCGAGGCTCTGCCATTTACAACCTGTACGACCTTCCTTACCCTCCCCAAGACTTAATTTCCTCACCTGTAAAATGGAGATAATACAACTCACCTCACGAGCTAGTTGGGAGGAGCAAATGACATGTTACATGATACGTTTTGCTCATACCTGGCACTGAGGGACCACCTAGTAAATGTGAGATGGTAGCAGTATTAAGTGGAAGCATATGAAATTGCCAATGTGCTGCCATTTTGACATACACTGATAGTTTCTTACAGTTCCACCTAATTAATAGTAATGGTATCTGTCACCAAATACGGTAAAAAGCACCTTTCTGCTCAAAATAACTCATGAGGCAGAGTCTGATGTATTCTTTTCCTGTTACCTCCACAGCCTCATCTGCTGACCTCTGTCTTCCGGGCTGTTGTCTGGGTTACAAGAAAGGCTGTTACACCTGGGGAGTGTGGCTGTCAAGGTCCTCTGACTGCCCAGCGGCAGGATGTGCCCTTGACCTGCACACTTGCAGTGGATGGCTCAGCAGGCCATGTTGGCAGCCAGAGGAAGATCAGACCACATTCGAAAGCTTCAAAGACTCTATGGCATGAATCTTTGATTTGAGCATGGGAAGTAAATCAATAACAGGCCAGATTCTGGAATAACTGGCTCCAGGTATAAAGTTGGCCCAATAACTTTGGGTGGAGCTGATGCCAGTTAATCAATCCAGTTTGTGCTCCTTCATTTACACCCTGTTCTCACTCCTCCTGCCTTTTATGGTGCAATAGTTCAATGCTCTAGGCCTTGTGTCCCCACACTGCTCCCAGCACCTCTGCCACGCCACATATACAAGTAATATTCTTCTCTCTAAGGCAAGAAAATTAATCTCCACAATATCTAATGACGTGGCAAGTTCTGCTACTACCCATCATTTTTACAAGTCATTATTTTAACAGATTTAATTTATTTAACTTGAAAAGTGCAAACATGGTGTGTGTCTTTAATGTGGAAACATTTTATATTTTTGGTGATAACCTCAAACACAAGGTCAAAATCTTGGAAATATTTTAATAGCAAAGAAGATTAAAAGCCCAAATGCTTGCTTAAAACACTGCTTTATACAGGTGACTCAAGGTGAGGAGGCTTATAACGTTGCACTTCTGGATTTTAAAAATTGCCAGGTAATTCCTTTTGAGCACACTACGTAGACTGCTGTGTACCAGTGCAAATGTGTTCTAATAAAATCCACATTTCTGTACGTGTTTATGTATTAAACCTCTAGATAATATCATTAAGGAATTTAAACATATGTTCTTAGAGGAAAAGCAATGTCTCATTTATATTCCATATAACACCAAGTACTGTCTTCAGTATATAGTAGGAATTAAATAAACATACAATAAATTAAGTCAAGTAGGAAGTTCAAGAAGAGTAATTTTGTTAATTTTCACATAAAAATGTACTGAAACAGCGATTTCCAATGTTAGATTACAAAAAAGAAAAGAAAATAACAATAGCAGGAAATTAATCCAAGAACTTCAGATCAATTTTCCATTAAAGTGAAGCTGAATTATGCTTTCTCCTTGAAAATAACCATAGCCCAGCTGGTATGGCTCCGTGGTTGAGCATCTACCAATGAACCAGGAGGTCACAGTTCAATTCCCAATCAGGGCACATGCCCAGGTTGTGGGCTCGGTCCCCAATAGGGGCATGCAGGAGGCAGCTAATCAATGATTCTCTCATCATTGATATTTCTATCTCTCTCTCCCTCTCCCTTCCTCTCTGAAATCAATAAGAATATATTTTTAAAAAATAAACATAATATACTAAGGTTTAACTATCAACATGAGATGAAATACATTTAATTTAAAATGTGTCTATTTCTATGAGGTGTGAGATCCATTCGATAAAGGCTAATACCACAGGTAAATAACAGTTACAGGTTAGAAGGACCTGTACCGATAGAGACATTAACATAGAACTCTGTCCATCAATTGCTGATGGCTTAGTGTTTAAGTAGGAGATACTAGGAGAACAAAGGAGGTATCAGGAACAAAAGACGGCCCTGAACTTTGCTCTGACTCCAGAAGGTGGAATGGAAAGAGAAAAGTCACCGCAAGCTATGCTCACAGAAGTGCAGCACAAAAAACGCCCAAGCTGTGGCACAGCCAGAAACCATGTGAATTTCATGGAGCCCCGAGTAGCTAGGAACGACAGTCTCTTTGCTGTTGTTTATAAACTTGTTTTACATGCCATCATTCTTCTTATGTTCACTAAAAACAAGTCTAGATCACTGAGGCAGGTAAGGGTTAGGTAGGGGGAATCATCACTAGGTCTACTGTTACTTGTAAATTTCTTGGATGATACAATAAACCTTGAAGGGAACTTGATCAAACACGCTCACCATGGTAATCGTTCCCTGGAAGGCAAATTCTTCAGTTGGATAATAGGGTCAGCCCACCTCATGGGATGACTTCAGAAGCCTGTAATGCCCCACCCAGAGCACAGCCTCAGTAGTTCCTGGACCCCTTCAAACCTGTAACTCTATGGCTTAACTCAAATACCTCCTGTGAGCATGGCCACACCCTGAAACTCATCCTTTCTCAGAGCAGCTCAGTATAGAGGATCTCAGGACTCTAAAATGCCCCTCATGGACTACAATCTCCTAGTCCTCAAGGTCTCCATGTTCCCCACTCGCCCCATTTGCTCTCACTGGAATCTGCAGCTCTGGAAGTTTCCCCAGTGCTTGGCTCACTGGCATCAGGTACACCCCCCTGGGCAACCATTTCAAACTGGCTGCCACTGGGAATGAGAATAATACCTAATTTTTATGTGGCACTTTACAATTCAAAAGGACTCTCTTGGGCCTTCTCTTATTTGAGTTTATCTGCAATAGGTCTTATCATGATTCCTCTTAAGGAAGTAGCAAAGGGGACTTTAAGACACCCCCTGACAGCTTGCGGACACATTGTACTGAGCTATTTGTAACCTTATACTGTCTTGTCTCAATGGCTCACAGTGGCAGGAGAGTAGCCAACGACCTAGGACTTAGGACTGCCTGTGACTATGCCTCAGCACACAGTGCATTAGCATCCAGTCCCAAGCAAGTAAGCAACTGTATCCTGAAATGAAATACATACCATATAAACCATATAAAGCCGTTCAGTGTGTGGATCGGCAGTGAGACCATCAGAAAACAAGTTGTCTTGAACCAAAGTTCTACATGTGTAGCTGGCTCAAAAGACGAAGTTAAAATAAATCAAACAAAACCTAACCATGACTAAAATAGGTATGTGTCTTTTTGCTTCCAACTATCTTGAAAAAGTAATGATGCAATACTATCTTCAGTTAATTAATTCCAGGGCTTTTTTTTTTTCTTTTTCAGAAAACTTCATACCCTCATCTTGTATTACATACCATCTGTCTATAGTGAATATTTAGTTCTCACCCACAACCTGCTTTCTAACCCTTGCAATACAAGTATCTCCTTAAAAACCAGAAAAACGTTCTGCTAGACCATAGGGGGACAAGGGCTTATGTTTTAAATAAACTGATATCATTAGTTTATAATCTGCTGCTGCCATCTTCTGTGTCAATGAAGCAGCACCTTCACACTCACGAACAAGGTAATTGTGCTTAACAGGAATAATGCTCACTGGTCAATCAGAGGGAACATTTTCTACACAGAGAAGGAAAAGCTTCATTCTGTTACCTCTAAGTGACTCCGCCTCTCAGCAATCACACGTTCATCCTTGTTTCCAAATAGTTTCTTTGGAGGGAATTCAAGGGTAGCAAGCTGAAATACATATTTTACAAGAGATGCATTAATATCACACTTGTGATCTCTGGGCCATTATTAACCTATCACTTGGAATGTCTATTACGGGGTGAAAAGATGGGAGGCCCTGCCTTGCTTTGCCACTAATCGTCTGTGTGGCCTAAGCAGATGAGGCAAGCTTCCACAGCGGTAGGATGAGAAGGCAGGGCCAGGGGGACTCCAAGGAGGGACAGATATAAGTCTCAATGTTTTGTCTCAGACAACATTAGATAGTCTCTTTGCCAGATGGTGTTTCACCATTTTTATTTTTAAAACGTACATTTGTGTGTGTTTTTCCTTCCATTATACTAGTATTCAATTATTTTTGTGTTGCGATGAGAACTGGGAAACTCAGCTTGCACACTACCTGAACATTTTGTGCAATAGTTCTTGGACCACTGCTAAGGGTTCTCAAACATTCCATGTTGTCTTTTTCTTCAACTACGACTGCAAATGAAGACTGCCCCTGTGAAAAGGGGACTTCTCTTTGAATCTTTTCGCCTCGCTTCCTAAAGAATAAAGTTCAGGACTTATTTTAGCTAAGTCTTATAATTTCAGATCCAAAATATGCCATAAAATTCCTATTTTATACATATGCAAATCCCCTAGTTGGTTGAAATTTATATTGCCACAGCAAGAGTTAAAACTTAAGAACTAGCATTTATACATACAGTACTTCAAAAATTTAGTATTAAAGTAGCATATACATATAGCAAAATACACATATCCTACATGAACAACTTGGTGAATTTTCAACATCTCAATACACTGATGGAGAAACAGAACATACCTAGCACCCCAGGAACCCCTACATGCTCCCTTCCAATGTTCCCTCCCATCCTCTACAAAGGTTGACTGATTTCCAACAGCTTGGTTTAGTTTTACCTATTTTTGAATTTCATGTATACGATGCCATCAAATTAACCTAGTCATTATTTAACAGGAAAGGAGGAAAGGGAAGAACAGAAAAACACATGCCTAGGAAAGGTCTGAGTGAACTGGGAAGGTGCCTTCCTGTCAGTCACACCTGAAAGCTGAAAGCAAGTCAGTGGCCACGATGGGCATGGACACTGCAAGTTTTCCACACCTGAATATGTAAACTTCCAAACAACGGAAGCTCTCTCCTTCATCTCGCTCCTGGGACTCCTTTGGCTGGGGGATGCTCTCTCTTGTGCCCACATGGCATA
>NW_006286587.1:12122866-12123505 GCF_000327345.1 Myotis davidii
GCACACACCTGGCTGCAACATGGACAGGAAGGCCTGGGCACTGGCCCATTTCTGGCTCTGCTGAACTCCCAGCTGCACCTTTTCCAGGACTGGCTTAAGGTGCAGCGTCTTCGGAAGCTGAGAAATGTAACTCCACACCAATAAAATCTCCCACATCCCATCCTTCTGTGGCGGCTTCTGAAAATGCTTATTTCAGCAGCACTCCAAGAACCTCCACCTCATTCCAAAGTCTTGTCTGGGAAATCAGCCCATTAATTTTTCCGGCATCAGTACCATGCAGCATGAACTGCCTACATTGCTCTACCTCATGGGTGTGAGATCCATCCATGTTGTGACGAGTAGCCGTAGTTTGCTCATTCTGTGGTTGCATAGTATTCCATCTTGTGAACATCCCACCATTTGTCTGTTTACTCTCTTGTTATTAAGCTTTTGGTAAGTTTCCAGGTTTTAGCTATTAGGAATTGTGCTACTATAAACAATTTCCTTTAAGTCTTCTAATGAACATATACCCTTAGGAGTAAAAGTGCTGGGTCGCATGGCATGCACGTGTTTGGTTGTATCTGAAATTATCAAGTGGTTTTCCAAAGCGGTTTTACTAAGGGACCTCCCACCAGCAGTGACTGAGAGACCCAGTTGCTC
>NW_006286587.1:12123541-12134165 GCF_000327345.1 Myotis davidii
CACACACACATTGGCACTGTGGTCTTTCTCCTCTTAGCACTTCTGGGGTATGCGGTGATTTCTACGGTGGTTCCAATTTGCTTTGCTCTAAGGACTAAAGATGTCGAGAGCATCTTTTCACATGCTCATTGACCAACTGGTTGGTCATTTTAGGGAAGTGTCTGTTCAACTCTAGCCGGTTTTTTATTCAGCAATCTGTCTTTTTCTTATTAAGCGTAATTCTCCCTCTCACTCTGTTCATAGTATCTTTGATTACATTATAGTCCCCTTTTAATGTTACCTGAAGTCAGGCAGGTGTTTGTTTCCTTCTTACTCTAGGGCTCTTTCTACCAAGGCAGAGAAACCTTGGGCAGTGTGGTTTATAGCGCCTCCTACCCTTTCTCACCAATGCTGCAATTGTGTTCCTGACATTCAACTTTAACACCAGTGGGAGGTAATGTGAAAGACTATGGATCCCGAGGTAAAACAGAACCCGTTTGAATCTTGGATTGACTGCTAACTGGCTAACTACCTCTGTTTCTCTGAGCCTGAGTATTTATTTTCTGCTGAAGAAAAAGGCAGACAATAATACTAAACTTCACCAGGTTTCTGTGAAGATTTAGTTGAAGCAATGCCAAATGGGCCTTAGCTACTAGTATTATTTGTGAGAGATCTGGTAAGAAAGCAGCATGCCATCTTTTCTCACACCCTCTTCCCATCCCTGGACTGGTGATGTGGCTTCAAGGAACAGAGTTTTCTGGAACCCTGGCCTCATTGGCACAAACACACTCCCCGTATGTTGCAGGTTGGAGAAGACAGACACACCAGAGCTGAACTAGTCTTTGGGCTTCATCCGGACTCAATTTCATCTTGTGCAAATGTTCCCTCTGCCCCCAGCCCTCCAATGCAGTGATGCTGAAAGCTTGGCAAGCGTGCTTTCACAGTTGGTTGTTTTGTCATTTTCTTATGTGGCTGGTGAGGTGATGTGGTTTCTGTCGGGGGAAATGTGTAGTCACTCTCATGCTCAATCAGAAATGGAGCACTAACAGGACTTTGGGAAGCTGAACTGGGTGGGGACCAAACATTTAAATATCCTCCTAGTCAGTGGTCCATCCTGAGATGGAGGCTAATATTTTATGCTATTAATATCCCCTTCCCATGTGAAATAACTATTTATAAATTATGTATAATACTCTTGTTCAGATCTTAGGAAGAAAAGGGCAACTTTAGATAACTTTAGGCACATGATCACAGGACTCCAATATTCAACCATCTAACTCTAGAGGTGAACACAGGTCCAGAGTCAAGTGACTTAGAAAGGTTCAAAGTCACGGATAGGATGGTAGACTCCATACTAGGAATCAGAACTCTAGGTTTTTTGTAATAACGCTGTAAAAGATGTATACAGTACACGGAAGGGCCCTTTCTAATGGAAGCCCTTAGGATCTAGGATTCAGATAAAAGAAAGTAACCCCTCCTTAAGTGTATGAAACAAACAAATAAACAAAAAATGATGCATCATTGCTAGGCAGTGATCAACAGTTCCAACAAGAGCTATCAATGGAACTTCCCTGAGGACCCGGACCCTGCCAAGTGACAGGGTCAGCAACAGCAGTGGGAATGACAGAAAAGGGGATGGGTCTGGAGGCAGGTTCTCAGAAGTCCATCTTGGGACATTTAAGATTAGTTATTCCTATTAACTTATCCCTCTCATAATAAAACTGAAGGAGAATGCTGGATTTCCTTACATGTGGTTGGAGGGCTGGAGGGAGGGAGGAAAAAAATGAGAGCAGAAGTTCTATGTGATTCAGAATAGAAACGCATGCTGCTGGGTCCACATCCTATCGGTGGAGGTAGGATACCAACACACTAAAGTAGAAAGGCAAGACCTAAAGGCAACGCAGAAAACGAAATATGGCCTCCTATAAAGTAACTAGTAGCCCGGTACACAAAAATTTGTGCAATCGGAGGTGGGGGGGTCCCTCAGTTATTAAACATTTATTGGCAAAACACTGACCACATTGGTGGTGGTGGTGGTCTTGTCAGAATGTGTTATATTATGCAGATGAAAATCTATTTAAACAGATTTGATGTAGATATTTTCAAAGATGGAAGAATTGTCCCTGTCAACTATGTTAGTTGATTCATATCTTCACTAATTGTCATCATTGCAAAGTTTTCAGTCCCCATATGGATTTCTGGATATAATATGTCATGCCCTGTCCATGTCCCCCTCCCTTTGTAGCCTTTGTTACCTTAAGGGCTCTAGCCAACCTTACTGGCTTAAAAATGTAAGCTTTCAACACTGCTCTGTTCCGTATCCTTCAGATGAAAAGTGGAGTTGGGTTGCAGCACAGGAGAGAAATTCAGAAGGGGAATATTGAAGTAATGACTGCCGTAGGAGAAGAAGGAACCTATTTCCCGGGCCACAGGTTGCTGGCGCCCTGGACCCCAGGGCTGGCAACTTCTTCGGGTGGCTGCAGCCTCAGCTCTACTGGAGAGTCAGTATTTGCAGCCAGCCAGCCAGTGACTCGCTCAGTGTCTATTTCTGACTTCTTTCCCTGTCTGTCTTCCAACCCCTAATCATAATTTCCACCTGATGCATCATTTTTACTCCCAATATGCTGTATAGAGGAGACAGGTTGCTGTCTTCCCATGAATAGTACTCAGTAACAAACCAATTGCATTTTAGTTGGGCAATGCCCCTACCCACCCTTCAAATCCCTTCCACCATGCATTTCTGATTCCCTTTTTGTTTGTTGGATTGTTCTGCTGCTCCTTCCCCTCACCCCAGCACCCTTGGATCATAATATAAAATTATTTTACCATGTCAAGAAATTATTAAAAATACAGGTACTTTGAAAAAAAAAATACAGGTACTTCTCCAAACACTGGCCAGTGGGGGCGGGGCAGGGAAGAGGTGGCTGCTGGTGGCTGCCTCTTCCCTGCCCTGCCCGGCTTCTTTAATCACAGGCCGGGGGGCAGGGCAAAGGCATCCCCCAGGGCCACTTTTGCCCTGCCACCCGGCTCTTGCCTGCTGCCTGGGTTTCCAATCACCGTCAGCGGCAGGTGGCTTCTTCCATCCTTCCCCTTTAGCCTCCCAGCATTGCGCCTACATATGCAAATTAACTGCCATCTTTGTTGGAGGTTAACTGCCACCTTTGTTGGCAGTTAATTTGCATATCACCCTGATTAGTCAATGGGAAGCGTAGCGAAGGTATGGCCAATTACCATGTTTGTCTATTATTAGATAGGATTATATCAGAAACAGCTATCCAACTCTCCTGTTCTGGCAGAATGGAAACCACCTCCATTTCTCCCTTTTAGAGACTCTTAACAGTGCTGTTCTACCTTACTATCTATAAGATTGTAGGCTGAACTAAATGAAATTTCCAATTTTGTAAGTTAAAAATGGCTGAATATCAGCAATTTCATCTGGATAAACCTTGTATGAAACGTTGTTATTTTTAAGCAACCACTATGACAAAGGTACATTTCTACCTGCTTTACCTGCCAAGTGTAAATATTATCATTTGATAGGTCATCCGCTGGTTTATAAATAAGCCAATATTTGTTTAAAAGAGTATTTCTTAGAAAGCACTCAAAAATAATAAAAATTAAAGCATCTTAAATTAAAGATATATATGCATTGAAATAGCTGGGGAGTTGGGAATGCACAAGAAGTCATTTAGGGACTAATAGTTATTGACATAGAACGTGTAGTTACACTAGGCCATCAGAATCAGCCCATCTTCCAGAAAGAAAAGACCACAATGGTCTTGACCTGGAATAGAGAAAAGAGGGCAGGAGCTGCTGCTCCCTTCTTGGAATAGTAATATTATAAAGATTCTCAGGAGAGTTTGGAAGCCTGACGGAGAAAAGAGGCCTGAACTTTTTCTCTCCACAGTGCAAAGCAACTGCTTCATTTATTTTAAAACGGACAGCAAAACAATCCTCTGTAAGTTTCATTTCTAGATTGTGAATAATTTAAACTGTCAAACTATTTGAAAAAAATGGACAATTTACCAAGGCTGGAAGAACTACTGGTCAGGACAAATAATGTGCCTGGAAAGTAAAAAACAAAACAAAACAAAACAAAAAAAACCCTCTTCCATTTTGCTTAAAGTGTTCCTGTCTGAAAAGCACTATTTCCAACAAATTAAGAATAATACAAGAGGTGCACAGAGAGGGTGATTCAGAGCTGTCACTGACTTCTCCACGCAGGCCCTACTTACATCAACATCTTTTGTTTATTTGTTTGGTTGCTTTCTCTCAAGTTAAACAGAAATTTGAAAATCAAGCATATTACCTGGTTATTTTCATTTGTTCTCAAGTTCTTTCTATTAAAAAATTTTCACTTTTGTGGCCTCATTTTTTAATCTAGCAGATGGTGGAGATTGGATTTCCATGAGAAGTATTGTCAGGACAGTAAATCGAAATCTGTGGGTGGAAAATAGACTCCTCTTTGATTTCTTTTGTAACCTCTGACAAAGGAGATACAGTGCCCTACATTTCTAAAAATTAATGTTCCTAAAGTTCTATATTCTTCACAATAAGTAAATTCTAAAGAGACCTAGGTAAATATTTCTGATTCACATAAAAGTTATCAAGATACTTGGATTCAGTAATGAGAGAAAAATAATTTTCTTTCTTTCAGTGACATTTCATTTTCATAAAGAGCAAGTGCCATAGTTCCCAACTTTTGTGGAGAGAATCCCGTGTTGAAAAGTGTGATTGCAACAAAATAATCTTTCTCTAAACTGTAAAAACTTGATGGAAGAGCTCTGGTTAAAGACGGTAGAGCTTTTTTTGCTCCCTTCATCTCCTTCAAAAGCACCAAAACAATACAAGAGATGAAAAGCAAAGGAAACACTGTCTCCAAACTGGGAAACTGCCAGGTAGTGCCCAGGGAAAGCACCGAAGAGAGGGACGAGATGGAGGGCTTCTGAGAGCCTCACCCTCCTCACCTCTAGACCACAGCACCGTGAGCTGTTCACCACATTCAGCATGCAAACTCTCAGACCTTCCACTAGCTGGAATTAAAGGGATGAAATCTGGGGACGAGGACAATGCAGGGGACACCTGAGCTAAGAGAAAGGCAGGAGGAAGGAGGGTGTAGGAGGAAGAACCCAGAGAAGTTCAGAGTGTTAGAGGGAGAAAAGGCCAAAGGGTATTTGCTTTCATGTGGTCGGTCCTACAGCCCTTCCAACCACCAAAAAATAAGAATGTGTCTGAAAATGAAGGAAAAAAAATTGGTGGAAAAATTTCAGAAAAATTCTGGCAAAAGTTGAGGCATGTAGCAGCTTGCTGACTTTCTCCACCCCAGTATCTATCCTTTCCTTGGCCCCATGATACACTGGTGTTTTCTCCCAACAATTAGTCCACTTCACTAAAAGATGAAAAATAATTAGAAGCAACCAAAGCTGGAACTTGAGTAAAAAGGATGGGGTGAGCAGAGCTGAATGAAACATAAGTAAAAGGAAGGAAAAGAACATACACCACAAGGATTGATCAAAGACAGCCAGAAATAATTCAGACAAGAAATTATTCAGTCTTATAGGAACCACAAAAAACATATCTAAAAAGAAGCCAAGAGAAAAAAGTGATGCACGGGTTGAAAGAAGAGAGCACCAAGGGAAAAGGGGTAGGAAAGTGAGTTAGCGCTTAGAGAAATGGCTGTCTCTAGGACTGGGACAAGGAACATCTAATCTAATAATAGACAAACATGGTAATTGACCATACCTCCGCTACCCTTCCCATTGGCTAAGCAGCAGGATATGCAAATTAACCCAACTAAGATGGTGGCCAGAGCCCAGCTCTGAGCTCCACTCTAAGCAACAAAGTTGCAATTATAGAAGCTAAACAAACCCCAGATACCTGTTTTCAGCAGGCCCTGGCCTCGGAGCTGGAGCAGCAACAAAGTTTCAATTATAGAAGGTAAATAAATCCCAGAATAAAAAAAAAGGAGAGGCTGGGAGCTTCCGTCGCCGGCATGGACAGCCTGAAAAGAGCCCTCAGTCCCCCATCCAGGCTCGCCAGGCACCCCAGTGGGGACCCCCACCCTAAAGGGGGTGTGACCAGCTGCAAATAGCCATCAGCCCCTCACCCAGGCTGGCCAGGCACCCAAGCGGGATCCCCACCCTGATCCGGGACACCCTTCAGGGCAAACCAGCCGGCCCCCACACGTGCACCAGGCCTCTATCCTATATAGTAAAAGGGTAATATGAAAACTGACCCTAACAGCAGAAGGACTGGGAATGACTGGTCACTATGACACACACTGACCACCAGGAGGCAGACGCTCAATGCAGGAGCTGCCCTCTGGTGGTCAGTGAGCTCCCACATGGAGGAGGAGCTCTGCTCAGCCACAAGCCAGGCTGATGGCTGCCAGTACAGCAGTGGTGGTGGGAGCCTCTCCTGCCTCCTCAGCAGCACTAAGGATGTCCGAGTGCAGCTTAGGTCTGCTCCCCTCTGGCAAGTGGACATCCCCTGAGGGCTTCTGGGCTGCCAGAGGGATGTCTGATTACCAGCTTAGGCCCAATCCCCCCAGGGAGCGGGCCTAAGCCAGCAGGTGGTCATCCCCCGTGGGGGTCCCAGACTGCGAGAGGGCACAGGCCTGGCTGAGGGACACCCCCACCCCAGTGCACAAATTTTTGTGCATCAGGCCTCTAGTCCTATATAATAAAAGCATAATATGCAAATCAACCAAACAGTGGAATGAATAGTTGCTATGACATGCACTGACCATCAGGGGGCAGACACTTGGCTAGAAGCCCAGCTGATGGCTGGTGAGCGCAGCAGTGGTGGTGGGAGCCCCGGACTGCGAGAGGGAGGTCTGACTGCCGACTTAGGCTTGGGGAGCAGGCCTAAGCCAGCAAGTGGACATCCCTAGAGGGGTCGCTGTTGGACACCTCTCCCCTAGTATACGAATCTTGTGCACTGAGCCTCTAGTATAAAATAAGCTGAAGCATCTGTGGTGCCAGCAATAAGAGGGGCTCAAACCAAAAGCACTTGGGAGTATTAGAAGGAACACACATGACAACTGAAAGAGTTCCTAATGGCCAACCTGTCAGTTAAAAAAATAATCATAATAATGGCTTATAACCCAAAACATAATGATTGGATAAACAACTGAATAAATAAAGAAATGGGGAAAAACAGACAAGCCTCCCTTGTAGAAAAATTCCAAAATATTTATGACACTTCACCCTCAAGGAAGTAGCACTTACCTCCCCCATTACTAAAATGTGTGCTCTGCACAGTGACTTCCTCCAAAGAGCACAGTACAAAGGGGGGAAACTGAGTATATTTCCCGGTGAGAAAGCTGAGCCAGGTGATCAAGGTCAGTGTAGACAGTGATAAGTTGCACTGATATAACAGCACATGTATCCTTTATGTGATGTGATGAGAATGGCACTTTATTTACCTCTCTGGTTTTTAGATTAGATTATAGCTCTAATCTAACCCTGAGGAACACAACAGACAAGTCCCAATCAGGGACATTCCATAAAACATCTGACCAGCCCTTCTCAAAACTGTCAAAGTCATCAAAAACAAGGAAAGCATCAGAAACTGTCCCAGGCAAGAGAAGCCTAAGGAGACATAATGACTAAATGTAATGTGGTATCCTGGGTGGGATCCCAAAAAATATAGTTAATAATATAGTTAAAAATATACTTAATCCCTTCACCTTTTGCACCTAGCCCACCAACCCCTTTCCCTTCTGGCGAAGTTAATAATAATGTTATCAATATTGGTTCCCAGTAATGTAGCAATCATTGTGACAAATGTACTATACTAATGTCAGTTGTTAACAATAGGAGAAACTGCGTATGGGGTATAAGAAAACTCACTGAGCGAACTTCACTTTTTTTTTTTCTATAAATTTATAACTATTCAAAGAGAACTTCTGCTTTCTAATCTGATACTTAAGGAGCTTAGAAGCCATTATTCCTGTCATGACAAAGGAAAAGACAAAAAAAGCGCTGAACAATCTAAAAATCAACAATTCTTCCTAGCTCATCAGAGAATTGAGGCCACGAGGCAAACTACTGTCCCACAATCGGAGAGGCAGACAGGCAGAGACAGAAAATCACAGCTCAGCGGCCTAGAAGTTGGAGCCAGTATTGGTAGAAAGACTTTAAACTGTAACGGGTGAATTGCTGGAGGCTCAATGCAGAGTAGTATGAGAGGCAAGAGCTGGGGGGAGGGGAGCATTGGAGGGGTCGTCTCCATGCTTTCATGAGTTTCACCTCTAGGAGTCCCATCAGACTCTGACAGTGAAGAGGGGAGAAAAATCCCCTCAGGTCTGGCAGAAGAAAGTAACCATTTGAAAATACACCCAGAATTCTCTGTTTTCCTTAACAAGGCCTGCCCTTAAGGGAAACTCTTTAAACCAAAATCTAACCACCTTTGTTTATCAAAGCCTAACTGAGCCAGGGGAAGTTCAATGCCCCACTCAGGCTCAGGAAAAGACTGGGATACTATCACAGGCCTATGGAGCACCACTCCTCCCCACCGTGTCACTAGGGCTCCTGTAAAACAACAGGGGCTACAGCTAAAAGGACAGCAAGCCTAAGACTCTATTGAAGAAATCTCTAGGAAACAGACTCACAGACACAGAGAACAGACCGATGCTCGCCAGAAGGGAAGAGGTTTGGTGGGCTAGGTGCAAAAAGTGAAGGGATTAAGAAGTACAAATCGGCAGTTACAAAATCATCATGGGGATATAAAGTGCAGCATAGGAAATATAGTCAATAACATTGTAATAACTATGTATGGTGCCAGGTGGATACTGGAAATATCGGGGGGAACACTTTGTAAAGTATATGATTGTGTAATCATTATACTGTGCACCTGAAATTAATACAAAATAATACTGAATGTGAACTGTAATTAAAAAATTAAAATGTAAAAAAGCAGTCTCTAGGAAAACCCAAAACAACAGAGGAAACCAAAACAAGGGCACTAGAGGAAATTTCAGCCTCTGACACCATACCTACAGCAAAGGGCACACACATCCATATTCTAGTAGCTAGAATACCTCAATTTCTTTCCCCCACTACCTCATATCCAGCTTCCAGCATAAATCACAAGGCATGGTGAAAAACACAATAATACTATCTGAAACTATTCTAAAACAAACAAAATTGATTGAAAAAAAGAAAAATTAGTTAGCTACCACCACACTCTCCATCCCTGCCCTGCCACTCCCCTCAACTTGCTAAAAACACCACGAAGAAACAAAAACAGTATTGGAACACACCTAGAATGAACACAAGAACACAGATTACATGTAGTATGTAGTGTAGAGAAATTAACAATGCAAAATGAAATGTGCGTAGAGAAAGAAAATATGACACTAAAAGACATTAATATCTAACCACAGTGTATTTTGAGTATGCAGGCCACAGACAGACATTCTCAAGCAGGTAAAACCATCAAGGTACATTTTTCAAAAACATCCTAGGGGACCAAAACCAACCAAGACACAGCACAATATAAAGATCTCAAGAAGGAACCATGGTAACGTAAATACTGCCTCAATTTAAACCCACAACTAAAATGGAATTATGTCTAATTTATGTCTAAAAGAATGTGAATGTTATATATCTTAACAATATCAAAATATAAAATAATAATATAATTTTAAAAATGTGGGATATGGGAGTAAGTAAAGTGTGCTAATGTTATCTCTGTTAAGAGAGTCAATTGGGCATTTATTAAAACACAACTGATAATTTGTAAAATGAAAACTAGCTACTAACATTAATGTTTTATAATCTTTTTTCATCTATTTTAGAGATCTTGATATAGATTGTGGTGAAGGGACATTTAATTTGAAGTTCAGCAATTTCTTTAGTTTTACTGTATTTTCTTCCACTTCTGTTATGTTCAAGTAAAATTAAATATGTTTGTAATGAAAAATGGTGTATCTAGATGAACACCATATTATAAAGCTGTTTCGGTCTTTCTATTCTTTTTCTTATAATTTTTTTTATCTATCCTTTTATCTGTGCCTATTCACTTAAGAACTTACAATAATGTCCATTAAATGGTAACACTGATTGTATTAGAGAACAATTTGGGGTAATCTGTTGCTTTCTTCTTGAATTATGTGTAATTTTTATAAATGAGCATGTTCCATTTTTATAGAAATAATCAAAAGTGATTGCTCTTTTACAAATCTAATAAAACAGTAAAACTAATACCATGTCTTTTCATTTTGTTTTACTTACTTAAAAATATATTTTATTGATTTCAGAGAGGAAGGAAGAGAGAAGGAGAGATCTAGAAACATCAATCATGAGAATCATTTATCGGCTGCCTCCTACATGCCCCCTATTGGGGTTTGAGCCCACAACCCAGGCATGTACCCTGACTGGGAATCGAACCATGACATCCTGGTTCATGGGTCTATGCTCAACCACTGAGCAACACCGGCTGGGCGATGTCATTTTATTTTAATCTTGTTCAAGATTATACAACCATCTCTTTGCTGAGCTGAGACTTGAAATGTGAACACATTTCAGCTCAGCAAAGAGATGGTTGTATAATCTTGAACAAGGAGTACAACCTTTCTAGTTTTGTCATTTGTTAAAATGAAGGACTTGAACTAAGATGTTTAAGTTTCCTTTCAGCTCTA
>NW_006286587.1:12134411-12146130 GCF_000327345.1 Myotis davidii
TTTGTATAATTTTGAAATTTGATTATGCAGAATGAAACACAGGAAACAAATAAGGATTAAAATAGCACTTTCTTTGGGGCCTAAAGAAACATAATGTCAAGCTTATTCTGCAAATCAGTAAATAAAACACATTCTAAAAACAAAAGAAGTAAAATAAAAGTCTTTAGAAAAATATAATCAGTAATTTTGGGGCTACTGATTTCCAATGAAATTTGTCTTTCTCCTTTTCAGTGCCTGTGAAGTCTAAAAACCCCAGTTATTAACTTTGAGCATTCAACCAACAAGCCTCTAATTTTTAAGTTGATCTACATGAAGAATTATCAATAGAGTCAGATAAGAGAATAAGTAGTTGCTTACTAGTATAACTAGCATAGGCATTTTACAGACTCATTTATGAATCTCGGCTTTGAGAAGATTAAAGTATTGAGTATCCATCCATTCATCCGTCAAGTTAGCTAGCTTTATGCATATTAGAAGTACAGTCAGCATTCTCTGCTGCTTTGCAATATTTCTTAATGATCTTAATGATCTCAGAGTGAAGTTTCTATCTACAAGTTGGTTTTTCCTTTCCTGATTCCCAGTGAACTGATGCAGCCAAATTATCTTTTAAGAACCATCACACTTAAATCCTGACTTCAAAGTTGATTACATTATAAGATAGGTCAGCCAGTCTGCTGCCATCAAGAAGATAAACTAAATGTATTGGAATTGGTTGCTCCTATTAGCAGCCTTTCTCGCTAGACAAGTTCACTTTTTAAGTTAGACCCCAGAGTAAGTCCAGGTGGTCTCAGAGGCAATAGACAGCACAGGTTTGGATAAATGGCATTGTTATTCCTTTGGATATAAATAATGACAGCCCTCATATAGAAAAGAAATTAAAGTGAGCAATAAAAAGTCTTGCCTATTATTTATGATTGTATTACAATTAAACAACTAAAACTTGGTTATAAATCACTGGAAGAAAATGGAGAACAACTAATAAAGTATGGAACCTTCACTAATAAAAACATTTAACATCTGTAATCACCTGATACAAGTGAACTTTATTGTCATTCCTCATTTACTAGGCATTTGTGTTACTCATGTAATTTTTCACTACCTAACTAGTACCCAGTTTTTAAAGACTGGAAGGAAAAATCCTATATGGTACTCTCATTGGTCAAAGCCACGCTAACCTGTCTTTTGCAAGTAGATGCACCTACATGATAATCGGCAACTTTTGAAACATCCACACCGTGCAGGTTTGTGGCTGTAAATTTCAGCCACTCCAGCTTTTGAGAAATGCAAATAATAAAAACTCATCAAAGGGCTGCCATAATTCTCACAGCTGACTGGATGGAAGCATTTCTAACTCCTCAAAATTAATAGCAGCTCCCAAGGCCTTATAAGAACAGCTGTCACTGAGAAATACACTCACAAACAAATAGGCAATTCGCCTCCAAGTTTGATTTGTTTGAGGCTTCAGGCAGCAACTCTTCAGGACAACCTTGGTGGATTATTAAAGGAGCAACGAGCTACCTGTCCACCTCTGATATGGTAACGTGAGCATGCTACACAATATTTATGAACACCTGCTGCGTGCCTAGCCCAGAGCTGGGCACACACTAGACCAGGGGTGGGCAAACTTTTTGACTCGAGGGCCACAATGGGTTCTTAAACTGGACCGGAGGGCCGGAACAAAAGCATGGATGGAGTGTTTGTGTGAACTAATATAAATTCAAAGTAAACATCATTACATAAAAGGGTACGGTCTTTTATTTCAATAGTTTTATTCATTTCAAACGGGCCGGATCCGGCCCGAGGGCCGTAGTTTGCCCACGGCTGCACTAGACTCTCATTAAATAGTATCTGCTGAATGAGGGAGCAAAGCGGAATTCTTTGCTGGTGGTCCACGTGGGGCAGCCAGCAATTTATGACAAGGACACACGACCAACGGAAGCTGCTGTCCTGTTGCCACTGAAATCCAAGAACTTGGAGTTATCCTAGGTATAAAACCACAGTTGGAAATGCAGTTAGGAATGCACTGACTTCATTATACTCAGTATAATGGCTGTCACGTCTCCACATAAAATCTCCCTCCTCCCAAAACCAGTGTTGATTTTATTTAGGCAGGAGCCAGGGAAGACAGATTAGAGGATTTTCATATATGTCACAACGATATTTGAAAGTGACATTTCAGATCTGTGAGAATTAACATTGCATTTTTAAAGAATAAAAGCAGCTGAATTAATTCAAATGCTTGTATTTCCATCTTTTACTATGATGTTAACTGTCTCAGAGACGGAGATATCACAAGAGCCTGTCATTGTCATGACATTCAAAAGAAGGAACCCCATTTCTAGTTACCATCCATGGGGTCCCACTATTCAGCAGATTGTTACAGGGAATATTTCCTCCTCTTTGGTTTCATTTGGAGCACTCTGAGGACTCCCCCTTCCTGAATGAAGTCGTGGAAAGGAATCTGGAGACATGAACCTTGTATATGCCCCACGTCTTGATGTAACTGAATAAAATTCTCTCTGCGTATATGATTTCTGGACTGCCCATCTTTAAGTACTTACGTTTCATACTGTCCCAATGGTCCCAGACAACTGCTATTGAAGTTTCCTTGCTGGCTGCAGAGGAAAGTCTTAATACAGTCTGTTTCACAGTCTTTGGTGATCCAAGAGATAATCTAAGTGTTTCCATTGTCTAGGTTTAAACTAGCCTGTCATTAATTCTGACAAGGTTATTTGTCACTGGAAATCACCTGTAGGCTTGGTGACACATAATAATGAAAAATTATCTGATGCCTCCAAGGTGGATGCAAATGAAATGATAGGCAGTGTCTTCACCAGTGGTCCAGAGAGCATCATTTTGAGGATGCTTTTGCTCCACGCTCTTGGGCCCCACATCAGCTGTGCTAAATCGGGATTTCCTAGTTTAGGGCCTGGGTCCACATATCTTGGAAAAGCTTCCCAGCTAATTCTGATGCATTTTGAGCTGCCAACCACCCTTAGAAAC
Source organism: Myotis davidii (assembly GCF_000327345.1). NCBI lineage: Eukaryota > Metazoa > Chordata > Mammalia > Chiroptera > Vespertilionidae > Myotis > Myotis davidii. The sequence goes on from NW_006286587.1 coordinate 12,137,415, forward strand.
AGTGATTTAAACACTGCTTATCTATCAAGTGGAGAGAACGGTGTGACACAAATCAGTGAGATAGCTCGGCCTCTGATAACGAACCAGGTCGGGAAGCTGGCAGCAACCTAGTTTTGCCTACACAGTTGTTTGCTATTTAAAAATTAAAACAGGCCAAGGGCTTGAAGCAGCGGAATTTATCTAAGGCTTACTGCATGTTCCCTGTGGCTATGGTTGCTAGCGTTATAATTTGGGTGGTGAGTGGATTTGCAATTTTTATATTAAATTTGGAATGCTGTTTACAAAACTGTTTCGAAAGCATTTCAGTGATGGATGGCATATAGCTGTCCAAGACAAACACAAGGCCAGTGGCCAGTTTCTTTTCTTCCTCTTTTCTGGTGCTGCTTTGGGGAAATTACTTGGAAAATAAAGAAGATGAGAAATGGTTCTATCAGCACGATCTGAAAGTCTCATATACAAATTCAATAACCTCTTGCCTAATCGTTTCCTTCAGGCTCACTGGTATTTACTGGGCACCCGGACATGCCAGATGGGAGAGAGAAGAGTTGCTCTCACACAGCCATCTTTCATGTTTCACCTGAAGGCTCTGGAAATATTTTCCCCTCAGCTCTGCAGGAGGAAGCCCCCTGGGGATGGGCTGATGGAGGCTGATTCCATTTGAAATTTGGGGGCTCTAATGACACCATAACTAAGTTATGATACAGATAGGCAAGATGGCCTGTCCCACTAACTTATGCTCTCACTACACAGAACCATTAAAAGTTCCCTTAGCATTTATTTTGTTTGAACATTTTAATACATAAAATATCCCAATTTCATGGTTCATCCTTCTGACTGTAGGCAGACCAACACAACAAACCTGCTTCAGAATCACGCTCAGCCAAGATTACAAAAGGGTCCTCAGTGATGGACTCCGGTGCTTATCTGCGATGACTGGGAGACGTGTCCCAGAGAGGTAAGGAGCCTATTAGGCTCTCGCTCTCGAGGGAGGACTCCTTGTTAAAAGTACTAAAACAAATTCCTCTAAAAATCACACAGAGGTTGGCATCTCTGAACCTCTCAAGAACCCTCTGATATCCTAGCCCCATGTCCTCCTACTTTATTAAATACATCGTAGCCTACTAGACACTCACTCAAAAGGGGAGGAGGGAGGAGGGAACACTAGGTCTTCACTATGCATTCTAGTGGTTGAAGGGAATGTGGTTTTAAAGTGTTTATTTTCAGCTCCTTAAAGAGCTATGTTTTTGGCCTGATGGACTCTATGATGTGGACTTCATAGACACTAAACATGAATAGTAACTCTGCCTCTTCCATCGAGAGAAGAGGACACTTAGTGACGCTTTGTACCTGAGCACATACCTTTACTGATATTTAAAAGCATTACACCGATTTTAACAGAGTAAAACAATGACATAGTTTCTATACAGATAAAGAGTACTGTGGAAACAATTTGCTTGAGAAAATTTCAGACATGCTCTCTAGCAGATGCTGTGTACTACTTCATAGTGCTTTCAATAACATACTTTATCTGAGTCTCTCAAAATGTTTACAAACTAGCTGTGGTGCTGTCATTTTATAGATGTGGAATTTGAAAACACAGGGTTTAACATGATTAAGATTCTATACAAAGTCAATGAAGGGGAACAGAGAAAACAAAGACAGAGGACTGATTATTGTGCACAATACATGTCAGTCTACCAAGAAGACAAATTAATTCAAAACTAAAGGTAAGCCTATTTAGAATTCAGAAGAAACTGCTAAAAATAAGGGCAATCATAATTGATGAATACCTAATAACCAGATTACTCATCTTAATTGCCAATAAATGCTTATCTAGTAAGACTATGTATGTGAAGTTAGGCTATACACAAGAGAAATCAACTTTACGGAAAAAATATATACCTGACAATCAACTTGATATATAAGCTTCACCTTGAAAATGTTAAATGGTCATTGTTATTGTCTCACTGAAATAAGATTTACCTAGATCTAGAGTTAGATGTTACTGCAGTTTTAGATATTTCCCCCTCATTTTTATTTTTATATTATTGTTTGTTTAGGAATAAAAAATAGAATCAAACTTCCTGGGATTCTACACTAGCTTCTGCTCACCAGTTGTGTGACACAAGACAAGTCTGTTCCCATATGAATTTAAGATATATGAGAAGGCATTTTCGCTCTTGTCCACTTCTGTATTACTAGAATCTAAAAAATATGCCCCACAGAATGGCACTGAAAACTGATATGAAATACATTACTAATTAATAACATGTATAGTGTGTGTGTGTGTGTGTGTGTGTGTGTGTGTGTGTGTGTAATTTATTCCTGGTAAACTTTTTGGTTTTTTGTTTCAAGCAAATTATTTTTCCCATTGATTTGGGAACTTTGAATGTTGATATGACTATTTGTACACTCTTAAAGTACTGAGGTCGTAGCTTATAACTAAGTAGTTAAGGAACTGCAAAACTCACTTTAAAAACAAGTTGCTCTGTACATTCACTATGTATACAATACTCTCACTTTTCATTGTCCATATAAACTTTGGACATGAAGAGAAAATTGCAGAACAAACTTAACAACTTGACTTTGAAGCAGTTACTTCTGGAACTAAAGCCTCTTGGAAACACAACTATAATTCATAGCTGAAGCTTCTTCAATTTTATTTATTTAAGTGTAAATTAAATTTTAAAAATATTTTTATTGACTTTAGAGCGAGGAATAGAGAGAGAGAAACATTGATGAGAGAGAAACATCAATCGACTCCTGCACGCCCCCTTTCGGGGATTGAACTTGAAACCTGAGCATGTGCCCTGACTGGGAACCCAACCAGCAACCTCTTGGTGCACGGGAAGACACTCAACCATCTGAGCCACACCGGCTGGGCACTTCTTCAATTTTAAATAGAATACTATTTTGATGGCTCAGCAACAGAATTCAGAGATGGCTTAAACTTAACAGGACTCAATCTTTTCTACACATCAAGGAATCACTTTACTTATAAAAAGTAATTCTCTTTATACTGTGTATCAGATAAGAAAGAGTGGAAGGCATGGAAAAGTTAAGGAAATATTTAGGGAAAACAGCCTAATTAGGCAGTGTCTATTGATTGATTTGAAGTCAGTTTAACCCCAGATTATCAAAGAGCTGTGCTTATAAGGTTTTCTTTAGTTGAAGGGAAATAATAATAATACATTCATTTAGAAGATATGCATTAATTTTAAGAATTTTTTGTTTGTTTAAAAGTATTTTAAAAACTAATCTTTGTCAAAAAAATCACTAATGTATCACACATAATATCTGATCTAATGCATATCACATTTACCATTTATCTCCCTTCCATGTCTGATGGCAAATTAACTGTTATGACTTTACTTCTCATTAAGAAGTCTAAACATTAACATAGTCTTTTTTAAGAGAAAAAAAGGGTAAATCTATACCAAGGAATTTATTACTATTTCATTTTAATAGGTGTCACTCACTGTTGAGAAGTTGTAAACTGATTAAAATATTTATTTTAAATTTATGAAAAAAATCATTTACTGTTACTTTACTATCACTTTCAAAATCTTATATTCAGAAAATGTTTAAACTGTGTAAAACAGAAACGAAACAAAGGAGAAAAATTAAAAAGATATATTTGACAGATGAGTAATTGAAATAAAACCTGATGACACTTATGAGCTAATGTCTAAAGGTCTAAAGGCGGGGCATTGAGAACGCAATCAACTCATTCACTCTATAAAACCAATGTTCTTAATTGGAGACAGTTATTTCACACCTTACCTCTGCATACTTTAACTTCAATGTTTTATGCATTTCTCGGAAACGACTATAACGTCTGAATACAGTCCATGTCTCATCGAGGACAGTAATCTGTTAACCACAAAAATAAAAATAAATCAGCATTAATTAGAGGGAAAAGTCACTAAAAACTGTTTCAAATAATTTAAAAATTAACAAAAAGTGATTAGAATGTCAAATTTTTCCAGAATTGAAAACAGTAATCTAGCTGCATAAATAAGACATAAATAATATCTGCTCTCTACTTAAACATGCATCTCCAGTTCCCAAATCTGGTTATAAGCAGCATGTGACTATGTAAAGTGAGGGACAGTTAACTTATGAAAAATATCCCCTAACCCTCTCCTTGGGGTGCAGAAAGAAAACCCCGTAGGTGACCTTTCTGTCCTGGTGACGAGCCCATACAAAATGTTGCTGCAGGTCACCAGCCACCAGAGTGGACAGCAGGGGGAAAGTGAGAGAAGAAAACACAGAGAAAAAAGGAAGAGGAGGAAGAAGGAGAAAGAAAATGAGTACAAAGAGGAGAAAAAAATATTTCTGCCCCTCAATGATTGTTAATATAAAAACACAATTAATATATTTTGCTTTATCTCAGAAGAATTCTCAGTCTGGCCTTTATCCCACAGTCTCTGTTGATGAGCTGAGTAGGTGGAACTCTGGTGCACATCAGCCCACATCCTGAGGTCACGGTGACAAGCAGCAGCTGGTAGGCACTGCCAGCCTTTGGAATCACACAGCCTAAAGCACAGGCTGATGAATCTCAAATTCCTGTCTCAGTTCCCACCTTTCTTCTGAGCTGCAGACCCAGTACCCAACCTGGAGACATCTTTCTTTAGATGTCACACTGGACCCTCAAATTCAAAGTGTCTAAAATCAAACCTGACAGTCTTTCTGGAGAATATCTAGAACATTCCATCTCAGTTCATTTCACTACCTACCAGCAAGCTATGCCAGACAGACCCTGAAGCCATCCCCGTCCCCTCCTGCCCACATGCATGCCCACAGTAGAACAAGCAGCCATCCTTCACCATCTCTGCCATCTCAGTATATAACTGATATTACTTACATATATAAATGCCTCCCTATCCTACAAGATTTTAAGCCTTTTAAGTGAATGAACCTTTGATACTAATTAAGGTGGAGGTGAGAGGACTCTTGTTGTATAGATAAACATTTACTGAGCAACCACTATGTGCTGGGCACTATACTACATGTCAGCAGTTTGCTGAGGGAGAGTCAAGATGATTTTGATTTTCACATCAGGTAAAGGTTCCCGGTTTGGCCCAGGTCAGTCAAAAGGGTGCACAAGGCCTGCTGCAATCTTTCTAGGAGGTTCACCTGAATCAGACTATTTGAATTAATGGCATAGTAGTATGATTTTTGAAAACTGCACTGAGAATATGGTACATTTTCAATATTATTTGTAACACAAGTCTACAGATAGATTTCCAACATTTTCACTCATGAGATTTTCACCTGAGCTCAGCTTAAATACAAGGATGACAAAGGGTCATACTTCCTACTTTATATAGAGAACATTTCAATCCCCCCTTGTCTATCAACATGTAAATTTATGAAGACAATGATGATGAAGAATGAAGATCATCAGATCAGTGGTCATGGCAGAAATGGGAGGAGGGAAGACAAGATAATCACAGGTGTCATCTCTCCACAGGACATGTTCAAAGCTCTTATCCATAACGGAGACACCTTCACACCTAGAGCTGGAGAAACAGCGCATATGAGGTTTGGGAACACTATACATAAAGGGAAACTATGTATTAAAGTCCTATTTTGCTCCAAATTAAAACTGGGCATAGGATGAGGGTTGATGCAGAGAGCAGAGACAGAAGATCAGTATGACAAATAAATCAGATCAAAGCACTTAATTATTTTCTTCGATGTTGAGACTGTAGGACATCATTACTACATATCACTGCGGAGCAAATTCATTACTTCTCTCTCGCTGAATGGTTCTGCTGATACAAACCCATTTTTTCTGGCCCATAAAATGATCAAGTACAACTTAAATACCATAAACATAGCTACAAGATGAACTGCATTTACTTATAAACAATTCTAAATTGAGTGCTGGTTACAAATTTATGTTACATACACATTTTACTGGTTTAAGGATTGTCAATTTTAAGATGTCCTCATTATATATTTGCAGTGTATATCTATCTGTGTATGTAAGGAGGAAATAAACGTTTTTATACAAAGAACTTGTATAAAACAGTTACTTACAGGGTTTCTTAAACAATGTTTATTAAAAAAATTTTTTAATCCTCACCAGAGGATATGTTTTTTTAAATTGATTTTTTAGAGAGAGAAGGAAAGAGAAACTGACCGGTTGCCTCCCGTACACGCCCAGACTGGGGATCGAACCCACATCCTAGGTATGTGACCTGACCAGGTATCAAACCTGCAACCTCTTGGTGTATGAGATGATGCTCCAACCAACTGAGCCACCCGATCAGGGCAACAACATTTAAATGGGCTAAATTTCCTTGTATTTAGCAAGTTTGGAGGAAGTAGTCTAATATCAACCTAGTACATACTAAAAATTTTTACAGAGTTTTGCAAAATATAATATTATGAAGCAACATAACTATGAACATGTTTGAGAATATATGAAATATTTTCCAAATGTTTAAATCTATTTAGTAGCATTCATTAATCACTATACTTACTTAAAATTTCTTCAGACAACTGTTGCAAACAGAACTACACCAGAAGTAGTAAAAGAAGCCAACATCCCACTAATCACAACGATCCCATAGATGCCACAGACTGCTATTCAATTACTCCTGGTCAGCCTCACCAAATCTTTCCGCGGACAGACAACACTGGTGATTTCGGATACACACACACACACACACACACACACACACACACACACACTACAGGTGCCAAATATTTGTTCAATGATAAATAAATGAATAATGGAGACAATGGGGCCTAAAGTCTCTTTTCAATAAATACTTTCCTACTTCATTTTCCAATTTGTTTTCTATCCTGAAATGTGGTCAGTTGAGTGACCTGCATTTTAGTCCTTTCCTGACTTACCAGTAACTGTTTAAAGTTTTTAAAATGTAGGCATTAGGGGAAAGGGGAAAGCATTGTAAAACAAAGAAAGAAAAAATGTCATTTACCCAATTTCTTTTCTGTTGATTGAGAAGAAATGCTGTGTTAAATGCTATGGGGGTAAATTGAATGCAGGTTGTGAGACTCCTGAAAAACATAGGCAGAAACAAAAGGTGGCCTCTAAATTGCCTTTAGTGGGTGAGCCCCTATTAAGAGCCTTTTGTTTCTAAGTGTCATGGTCCTTAGTTGCTTTTTTAAAATTAATTAATTTTAAATAATAGTTGAATTACAATATATTAGTTTCATAGTGATTTGACATTGAAATACCTTATGAGGTGATCACCATGATAAGTCTAATAACCATGTGACACTGCACAAAGATATTCCAATACTATTGACTGTATTCCCTATGCTGTGCATTATATCCCTGTAATTTATTTTATAACTGGAAGTCTGTACCTCTTAATCCCCTTAATCTTTTTTTGGCCATCTCTCCATCCCCTTCCCCCCTGGCAACCATCAGTCTGATATCTGCATCTATGAGTCTATTTATTTATTTTTTGCTCATTTGTTTTCTCTCTTAGATCCCACATATAAGTAAAATTGTATATATTTGTCTTTCTCTGTTCGGCTTATTTCACTTAGCATAATATCGTTTAGGTCATTCCTGTGGTCACAAATAGCCAGATTTCATTCTTTTTAGGGATGAGTCATAGTCCACTGAATATATGTACCACACCTTTATCCATTCACCTATCAATGCACACCAAGGTTGCTTCCAAATCTTGGCTATTGTAAATAATGCTGCAGTAAACAAAGAGTACATATTTTTTTGGCATTAGTATTTTCATTTTTTTTAAAATAAATACTGAGTGTCAAGGTCCTTTGGGTATGCAAGCTTGATGATAAAAGCCAAGGACATAAGCTGGAGCTAAATCCCTCCACTTAGCAAGAGGCACCACTTGGAACTCCCAAAGGATATCTAGAAAGGAGGAGAGGGAGAACATAATTGCCTAATGGGATATTTTCATTATTTGCTATAAGATGAGATGTGCAATGTATCTCCTTCTCTAGAGGAACTAGAGAAAGTTCAAGAAAGTTTACATACCTTTCTTTTGAGGAAATCCAAAGGAGTGCTGAGGACTGTAGCCAAGTGGTCACAGAGGAACAGAGACCGTGTCAGTGACCACCCAGGGGTACTATTCTCTCACTCAAGGGAACAGCTGCCACTGAATCACACCCAAAAGCTGCATAAGGAGTTCCTGAACCAAGCAGACATCCCCACGCCATTGCAGTGGGCTCCACGGACCAAAACTCCACTAACTCCACAAATTTCATCTCAGGGGCACCTGAGGGAAGTGGGGTGCCCACAAGAGGAGCATGGTCTTACAGCCAGGAGCTGTAAGGAGCAGGGAGTCTAAGCTCCAATGCCAGATCTGCCCCTGCCTGTTGGTATCATGGAGAGGAGGTGTATGGAGTTTGAAAATGAAGATTCCTGAAAACAGGAGACCCACGTAGATGGAAGATTATTCAGCTTTATTATCCAGGAAACCTTCCAGACATCCATCTGAGCAGATGTATCATCAACAAGCACAGAGAATGCCTTTGGCCGTGGGCTTCTGAACCTGGTCTACAGCTGGTGTGTCATAAAGGAGCCTCGTGGTTGATACCGAACCCGAAACTAGGAAGTGATGCAAAATCAAGCAGGGCTTTCTGGCTGACCAAAATCTCAGCCTTCTCTAATGGAATATTTTCATTATTTGCTATGAGATGTGCAATGTATCTCCTTCTCTAAAGGAACTAGAGAAAGTTCAAGAAAGTTTACATA
>NW_006286587.1:12146623-12159274 GCF_000327345.1 Myotis davidii
CAGATGCAAAATCAAACAGGGCTTTCTGGCTGACCAAAATCTCAGCCTTCGACAAAAAGAATAATGGCTGCTTTATGCTTCAATTTCAGCACCTTCAAAACAGGGAAGCCATTTATGTGAGTATATTAACTTTATTTTGTAGTCTGAAGGTAAATCTGAAAGAATGCACAAAGACCCTAAGATTCTGATACAATGGATGCCTTTCAAATCCCAGATCATTACCAATAAGTACTTCTCCCTTTCCGTAACACCTCTGTGAAGCAAGTGAAGCATAAGGGGAATTATTCTACTTTGAAACTGTGGGAGGTTATGAGAATGACAGCCTGGGCAATTTTCCTTCAAATTATCCAAATCTTCAGAGGCAATGCACAGAATGCACTCTCTACCAGTCACCAATGGAGAATGAAATAATATAAAGCTCTGGATGGAGACAGATGTGGGTCTGACTCAGCCCAGTCACGAATAAGCTGTGAGGCTTTGGCTAAATTAAGCAACTCCTCCAGGCCTCATTTTTTTCATCTGTAAAATGGACTCACGATACCTAACCCACAGATGAACTAAAAAAAATGTGAAGCAACCAGCAGAGTGTTTGGGTACTCAATAAATGGCAACTCTTGGCACTGTGGTCATGCGCCTAAAGAAAGGTCTTTTATGATGCACTAGTAAAAGGCAAGGGTATCCATGGGCAGCAATTGCAAGAAAGGGAGTTTAGCCCATTTTATGATTTATTTCAAGAGAAATTTATTCTAGGAAGAGATGTAAAACTCTCCAAATTCTGAAATTAGAAAAAAATATTAATATATCTTTGTAGAAGAAAAAAAATGAAGTGGAAATTCAAGGCATGGCCACAAGGTAATGACTGCTTTTCTTCCGTGCTTGTGACTCAATCTCTTTTCTTCTTCATCATTTCTCATACATGCAGCAATTACTTTGTGAAGGTAAACACACTGGCCAAGAAAAAGTAATAGAAAAGATTTGTTGCTTTGTGTGAACACAGGGAAAATAAATGTGTGTTTTTTTCTTAATTTTTTTCAGTGAAAGACAAAGTTCTCAAAGAGATGGGAGGGGTGCTTAAAAAAAAACCAAGGATAAAATACGGTTCTTCAAACCCCAATGTTATTTCTTTCACTTGTTATTTATGTTTAAAAATAATACACAAGCTGAATATTTGAATCTAAATGGACCACACCATATGCAACACTTCATTTATCTCAGCTACGCTAAAACACAGCGGGGAAATGATCTATCAAGTTACTAACAAGCAGACATTCAGATGCCAACACACAAATCCTTCTGAACATTTGTATTACATCAAGTTGGGAGTATTTCTAAAAGATGTATTAGTGCACAGTTTATCTAATAGACTGGAATGGCTCTCATTGCTGTTCTGCCAAATAAAGAGAAATTTCTCTGGCTGTAGATGGGATTGCTTTAACTCCCTAACTGCCAATTTTCTGGGCATTTCCTCCTCATGCTTACTGACAGGCCTCTCCGCCATCAGAAGCTCCAGGCTGACCCAAGGCTTAGCAATTGCCCCAATTTAGAGGGTACCCATGACTCAGCCAGAATTGAAAATAAGAAGTAAAAACACAAACAAAGATAACAGCAAATTTGGGGAACATGCAAGGATTTGGAAACAGCCACCATATCTAAGACAAAACTAAAAGATGGCCTCAACTTCTAAAAAGTGAAGTAATCAGAGACATTTAGAAGGTGCATTAAAATAAGTAAGGAAGGAAACCAGTATGGCTTAGAAGACGTAGATCTCACATAGACATTCGGTACCTGGATGTACTTACTCGCGGTGTGGCCTTTGGCAAGTCACTCATAATTTCCTAATTCATTAAATGCAAGTAAAACCCCCATTGTGCTACAATTTTCCTCATTTGTGGAAATGTCTGGCAAAGTGCCTGAAAGGATGAGGAAGGCGTTTGATAGATGTCCGTGTCTTCCCTTGAAAAGATGTAGCAAACTCAGATGCCTACAGGGATCAGTCAGGAAGGAAACTCAGGAGGCCCTGCGACTGTAAGATATCAGGGAGCAGAGCAGGCACCTGCATATTATTTGAGCTCAGTCAATCCTGCCATGCTACAGAGGATGGATGAAGCTCAGAAGAAGGGCTAAACACAGCCAGTAAGTAAGCTGGAAGCTTATGCATTACCGGCAAATCTCACAGAATATGTGAGAGCAGATAACCAGTAAGCAAGCAGCTTGTGAGACTCAACAGCATTTGTAAGATGTGCTAAACTTAGCCCTATAACCTATATGACATGCCAAACATAGAAGAAATAAATATGACAGAAACAACAGGAATGCTATTTAGATACAGGAAATGTTAAGTCATGGTCATGCCTGCGTTGGGCCGACATTATGTCAACTCTGAATTGACGATTCTTGGTGACAACCAGCCTGGTCCCACGTGTGCGCTACCCAAGAAATGCACGTGAGAACTAGACCTGTTCAGCATGCCACGGGCAGCCATGCGCCCACAGAGCAAGCGTGCGTTGCCCTGGGTACCCTGTGTCTGCCAAGGCTTCTTGCTCAAAACTCTGTCCTGGTAAGCACAGTGGGAAAGACCCTGGTGGCAGAGAGAGGACGGGTGAACACGGTGTGTCCCTGGGTCAGGCAGTGTGCTCTGCCCACCTGCCCCTCCTTCCCAGGCGTCTCTGTGGGCATTTAAACTGATTTAATAAACTGCGTGATCAGGGACTTCGTTAGGTCAGTGAGCCCCTGAGCGCAGTGCTCGGGGCCTCTGTGTGAACCTAGAGGCTACCCCTCTAGCAGGTGACCCCTCTGGGACAGCGGGCTCTGGGGTGTGTGGCAAAGCGGAAGCACCAGCCTGACTCGAAGGGGCCCCTGCGCTCGGTCAGTGCTGCCCTGTGGGATTGGCGGCCCAGGGTCCCTGTGCTGTCTGACATTTTACAGAAACTTGGCAAGTCCGGATTTCCATGTCAGATCTCCCAAGTTTTAAATGTTGACAACTCACTCAAAACTTTAAACACCTGTTCAGGCCGAATAATAAACATCACCCACTGCCGGTTTGCTCCCACAGCCTTAAGTTAAGAAGTGCCACCAGACCTGGTACTGGAGTCCCGATCACGTGGTCCTTCAAGTTATAAAATAAGATACTAAAATGTGAAGTTTTGTAACCCACAGCTTCTCACCCTCGGGGGCCCCTCTGTTCGGGGGGCCCAGCAGACATGAGAGCGCTCAGCACCTCCCAGTTCCAGGGCCGTGATGGCTGGAATTAGCAGAGAGGGCTCACCACATGTCTAGCCCACGTGACTGGAAAGGGACCAGCCCCACTGCCTTGGGTTCTCGGGAATTATTTGTGCGTTGCCTGCTGGAAACTCCCTTTAGGTCACACTTTCATGCTGTCACTCATTATCCTTGTTCTCTCTGCTTCTCCCTTTCTGTTCAGACCACTGACCAGGACTTACAGCCAAACGAGGTGGCATTTGGGGCAAGAGGAGGAGACTGCTGCCTTGAACAAGAATCAGATGGTTAAAAAATAGGACAGGTTGGGTCTGGATGTAGTTTATTCGAGGTAAAGGGCAGCCCTGATCAGCAGATGGACCAAAGTGATTCCAGGTAAAAGGGCTGACTGCCTGCAGCCCCGCAAGGAGAGGGGAGCCCTGCCGGACCTGAACAGCAGGGGGAGTGTGACAGGGGCCAGGCTCCTGAAGGAGAGGGTGCTATGCCATGCACTCCCAGGAGCAAGGGCTGGAGAGTGCCCAGAGGTGGACTCAGAGGTGGACAGTGGGCAGGGTGTCTACCCCTCTCTGCAGACAACCCAGGACAAAACTAAACTACACTTCGGGTGCTGGCGACTGCCAGAGCCAGGACGTGTGCACACATGCTGTGTGTGTGTGTGTGTGTGTGTGTGTGTGTGTGTGTGTGCACACGTGTATATGTATGTGTATGTACATGTGCACAGGTATATTGGAGGGCAGAGTGGAGAAGGTGGGAGGGAGGCAGGGAGGTGGGAGGCATCAGCTATCTTGGACTCAAACACAGTCAAGACACGTGATTTGCCCACACCCTCACTGGATGGCTAGAGAGCCAGCCGCATCCTGCAGAAGGCAAGGAGTGAGAAGACTAACCTTTGACTGAACCATCTGCAGACAGAACATGAGGAGCCCATAGCGGGGAGGCGGGTGGGCTGGGGGGCTGTTTACAAAGGACACATGGTCACCACATCCCGAAGCTCTAAGCAGGCTGTGTCCAGTGAGAACGCCTGTGGCAGGGCTGTGGCTCGTGGGACTGAGCAACGTCCCTGGGTGACCATTTTCAGTGAGGCCCTGGGCGAGGCCTGGGCACCCGATACTGCAGACTGACAGGCCCATGGAGTGCACATCTACAGGGAAGGCGAGCAATAAACACAACAAGCCTGACTGAGGGCTGTGACCCCTGCTGCAAAAGCAGTAAATCAGGCGATGGGAGGGGGGGGGAGGCGGGGGGTACAGCAGATGGCACTGCTCTAGGGAAGGAACCCGAAGACAATCTTTCAGTTTTCACAGGAATAAAAACTCTCAGGAAACAAAATATTTGAAAACACACACCAGTGTTGGCTTGTTTCTTCATATTACCATGTTAATATGTAAATTAAAAGGCAGGACATTTCAAACAATGCTGGAAACAGCAGCTTATTTCTATAACAAGGGTGTGACAGCCTTTATCAGCCTTAACCACCGAGTTCCTAGGCCGGTGTTTTGCATCATGCTGAAATGTCACTTAAAAATAAAATTCTACCCATTCTGAAACCCTGGGTAACAGAAAAAGGCAAGAATAATGCGGGGTAATGGATTTCACATATCAGTCACTGAGAAGCACCAGAAGCAGGAGGTAAAATGACTGCTGTAGTCTAGCCAGCGGTGTCACCTGCGGTTTGGTGCCAGCATGTACTCTGCAGGGACATTCCGCGACCAGCGGGACACTCAGTGATATTCAGCACGAATGTGCTCTCAGAGAGCAGCCCAACTGGCACCCCTCAGCTTCTCGGCCTGTCTCTCCCATCGGCGAGCAGGGCATCCATCTCTGGAAGTGACTATGGACACAGCCCCAGAGGGATGTGCTATTGGGCTGCACGGGAAGGTGTAACTGTATGGACAATGGGAGCTGATGTCCTGATCCAGGGCTTCCCGGGCCTGTGTCCTCCAAGGACCAGCAGAATAAAGAGGGGGGTGCAACATGGAGATGACCACTTTCGTATTGTCAAAGAAGGACATTAAAACAAACACCAACCTACACATGGTGATGCACCCACATAAGATGATGCTATTTAGTGATTAAAAGAGACAAATTACTGTTGTACTCAGCTACACAGATGAGTCTCCAAAACATCACGTGAAGTGGAAGCAGCCAGACACAAAAGAGAAAGTGCTGCCCGGTCCACTCACAAGGCAGGTGTGGACAGACACAACTCCTCTGACCCACAGAGAGCAAATGAGCGCTCGCCTGTGGCAGGACGTAGGTGCTGGCTAGAAACTTCTGGAATGACTGAAAAGTTCTAAATCTTAATTGGTTACATGGGTGTATACATACGTCTAAACTCATCAAACTACACTTAAAATGGGTCCGTTTCACGGCAAGTATATTATGGTACAACAGAGTTGACTGAAAATATGTGAGCAAAAAAACAAAAACCTATATACTTAGCTATTATTACTGTTTTTTTTTCATAAAAGTTGTCTTTCATCCCCAAAGTAAAGAAGCTATAAGACAGTCTTCTCAAGTTAATATCTTTCAGTTTCATGAAAAGCTGTTTTCCTCATTTTAAAGTCCAGTGATAGAAACCTCCTCAGGCCCCATCAGGGGTCAGATGAGCATTGGAGAACCACTTTCTCCCCCAAAGGCCACGCCTGGAACCCCACCTTGAGCATCCCTTTCACATTCCAGTCCAAGGCTCACCACCGCTTCATTCCTCAATGAACAGACCACTGAAGTTACCAGATTGGGGATGAAAATGAAAACGGCCAGGAAGAAGGAATTATTTAAATAACTAATAAATTCTATCTAAATAAGGGGGGCAGAAAAAGGAAGGAGGCTGAGGAACCCGAGGGTTTAGGAAGAGTTGAAAGGTGAATTCCAGGGCAGCCACACATCCATGTGCCATCTCTTCCCAGGCTCCCTGGGGCCTGCCATCTAAGCTAGATGAACTGGCAGCAAACACCAGCAAGCTGCATAGTCAATTGGGTGTCAAGACCCTGCTCTGCTGATCACAGAGGGCACCATGACCTGCTAAGTGCCTTCAGGACCTCAGAAGACTGTTAAGAGCATCATGGGGGACAGAGTAAAAATAAAATTATACATCTTTTTAAGAAGCAGAAAATATTTTTCTAAAGTATAGAATGTAATAGCATATCTATATACATTACCAGAAGATTTTCTTTGTAAGATCTAAAACTAAATAGGACAGACTCTTTTACAATTAATACTTTTTACCTCAGACTTCTTAAAGCCACTGGCTCACCAAGAGAAGAACTAGGAGTAGCCAAGCTCTTCCCTAAGTGTGACTATTTGTTCTAGAAAAACTGCCTCTGCATGTAATAGTCAAATGATGGATGGAGAAGGTTGCATACTCAATGTTAAAAGTCAAAATATTGAGGGAGAATAATAAAAAAGAAACCTGGAAAATACAAAATCCTTATAAAGACACAATTGAACACTGGGAGTCATTAAGAGGACTCCAAGGGCATAATCTTTTTTAAATTAATTAATTTATTTCTAATAACAAACACTTATCCAGCACTGACTACGTGACAGGCACTGCTCTAAGCACTTTCCATACTTAAGCTCATGCACTCTGCATACCCAGCGGGTGGTTTCATCATCACCTTTGCCATGAGGTTGCCTGACTTGCTGAGGGTATCAGAGGAGATGGGACAGGATGGCAGTGCACCCAGCCCTATTCCAGCAGCTAGGCTTTTGCTGGAGCTCGGCCATTTCTGTTCATTTTGTTAAGGGAGAGACCGCATATTCATGGTATGCTTGCTTCTAGTTCTGGGCCCTGACACTTCTGGGACTGGGTAACCCCCAGAGAATGTGAGGCCCTCAGCTCCCCTGTGAACACATCAGGCAGCCCTGCTCCCATGGGGAGCTAGGAATTCTCCGGGAAATGCTCCCAGGCCATTCCTGGTGCTAATGAGGACAGCACCGGGATAAGCATAAAGAGGAAGCAGAACAGTGACGTGCTTTCAGAACTTGACTCTGTTAAGTTCAAACAAAGCAAAACTCTTTGGATTTGGACTTCATATTTCGAAGTGAAAGCCTAAATTCTAAAAGGCCTCCTGTGAGTTTTTGTACTTTCTCTAAGCTGCCTTTACAGTAGCATCTTCATAATTTTGGCCAGATTTGCATATGGCCTGGAGTATTATTTGCATGAAGTTTTTATTTAAATCAACTTAGTTTTTCTTTTTTAGATATAATTGACAATATAATGTATTATTTCAGGTGTACAACATAGTGATTAAATATGTACATATATATTGAGAATGATCACCAAATAAATATAGTTAACATCTGTTATCATACATAGCTACAAAAAATTTTCACTCTCTTAGCAACTTTAAAACATGGAATACAGTATTATTAACTATAATCACTATGGAATACAGCCTTATTAACTATATTCATTTTATAACTGCAGCCTTTGGGCTCCACCCATTTCTCATCTGCCTGCCTCCAGCCCCCCAGTCCTCTGGTAGTCACCAGTCTGCTCTCTGTATCTGAGATTGGGCTTTTGTTTGTTTTTCAGATTCCACCTATCAATTAGATCATACTAAGTCAAACCAGTTTTAAAATAATTAAATATCCATATCTTAAATTTTATGCAGGAAATTGGTTTAATAGTTATATTTTATTTAAACATTTATCTATTAAAATAAAATAAATCTAGGCCCATTAAAATCAATGCATGCCTTCCACAGCTGTGGGTTCTTTTTTGGAGAATTCAAAAATCTGAGCTGGTAAAAGCCAGTCTGTGTCCTCTACTTAAAAATAGGGATATAATACAAACATAGCTTCAGAAATTATGTCTATGTATGTATAGACCAGTACATGTATGCACAATAGGGATTCTATACACACATACACACACAACACACACATATACACACACAATTTCAAATGGCTGAAAAGGAACTGAGCAGCAATGAGGCGTAAAATCAGGGGCAGGGGGGATTACTGGATCAAGGACAATGGTAATTGTTGCACTATTTCTCCAGGGAGACTGAAAGAACATGTGTGCCTAAAGGGAGGAATCACCTGGGGGCCCGGGGTTCTGGAGGTTCATCGCAGTAGGGAAGCGAGGAGAGCTGGCTTCAGGCTCACTCCCCAGCCTCCCGCAGTAGCAGCTCCACCAAGGGCTTAGCTAAGAAGAAATTTGGAAATCCAAGGTACTATCCAATGTCCTCACTTCACCCCTGAGGAAACAGGCTCAGAGAAGATAAAACACTTAGGGTCATTCAGTAAACTTCAGTAGAATCAGAGCCTGAAAGTCAGCATCCAGATTCCCAGCCTGGTGTTTATCTGACCGAGACCCCCTCTGAGAACACCTTTGTGCAGCCATAGACTGGTGACTTTGGTGAATGTCATTACATCAGTACCCCCCTCTACCCTTGATGAAGAAGCGTGATTAGTCATTAATTCCTTGAGGAGGGGATGGTGGCCAACAATATTTAATGAAGTGCCTGTTATGAGTCAATAGAAATAAATTAGGAATAAGATGAAGTCACTATTTTGGAAAGTATGATGTAAGGAAACAGACACATCTCTTCCTGAAAAGTTGTATAAATTAAATAATGCCTAAAACAGATTAGGAAACCTTCCATTAGTAATAATAGAAACAACAATAAAAACAGCAATAGAAATAATAGCAATAGCTATAACTGTTTATCTCATTTCAGACACTATACTCAGTACTTTATATGCACTGATATCCCATGACATAAATAGTATTATTCCCATTCTGATTGATAAGAACATTGAGCCCAAGTCCCTGGGTAGGGTGACCACTGTCCGGCTTGCCTGGCACACCAAGTTTCCCAGAGCATGGACCTTTCAATGCAGAATGCAGGAAAATCCTGGGTCCCCTCGGATGGCTGGTCACCCTGCCTGTGGAGCTGGGGAGTGATAGCAACTTCCTTGTCTGCCTGACTCCCCAACCACCACCACCTTCTACGGGATAACTTCTCTCCCTGCGCTACACAGTTAAGACTTTCACATACTGGCTTAAGGAAGGGCGTGGCCAGTAGCTTGTAAAACAAGACACACACATGTATCCTCTTCTCCTTTTACAAAAAAAGCCAGAGGAAAGCACTGCCTGGCCACGAGCCTCCATTCCTCAAGACGAGTAAAGAAGAGCAAACACTCACCTTGACCTCAAACTCGAAGTGCTCGTCCTTGCCTTGCCCGCAGAGAACATAGCGAGGGATGCTGATTTTAATCGGGTCCTTCAGGTCATCTGGACTTGCTCCCAAAGAGCGAGAAACCATCCGCTATCAAAGGCACATGAGATGGGGAGAACAAAGAGAAGCAAGATCACTCAATTGCAAATACCCTGCTTGGGCAGACAGGAGAAAATGTGTTTCAAGTAGAGAAAAGAGCATCAAACCGGTGGAGTTTATTTAGAAAAATGATGATTGCCTTTGAAAGAAAAATGCTAAGTCTCTCTCACAACAAAAGACCAGTTCTTTAGGTATATTATCCCCAAGAGTTAGGGCAAAAGCACATCAAAATGTTGTTTGCCTTTGAAGTTCCTTCCAATTTATAAGAACAAACGAAGAAAGGGACAGATTACATATCCCAACTTAAAAAAAAAAAATTAGTCTAAAACAGATTCCTCTCTCTGAAAAGTGTTGATTATCTAACTTCTTTTTTCTTCACAGACTCTCGGGCTGATGTACATAATGCTCCAAAAGCTGGAGATTTTACTCAAATTTACTTCATTTTTAACTTCCAGGCATCTTTATAAGCCAGCGTAGCGTGGAAAGCTCTTTCAGCCACAATTAAAACAAATCCCAAGTATTTTCTTTAGGCTCCATTTGATTAATAATCTACTTGGCCCTGACAATTATTTATGGTCTGGATGGTGGGAAGCCAGAGGGGTTTGAGGAATAGGCATTATGAAAAAAATAAATCTTCAAAATGAGTTCTCTGGAGTGTGAATGGAAGTCTCTGAACAATCTTTATCATTTGCACTAACCTGGGGCTTTAGAAAACATAAGAAAATGGGTTTTTAAACAATAGCAGTAATAAAATAAGTATGATCATAATTATAGTTGCATTTGTTGAATACCGACTATATACCAAGAACTTCACTTAATGGTTTATATGCATTGTTGCATGTAATCCTCACAATACCCTATTTATCAGACGGGAGCCCAAGGCTAAGAGTTTAGGAAACTTATAGGGGTAAGGGTAGAGCCAGCATTTGAACTCAGGCTAACCTAGCTCAACTATGTCACCGCTGTGCCACACTGCTATAGTGAAATTTTAAAATAATGTCATCCATCTCAGATACACTGAGCTAATGAACACTTCAGAATATTCAGAATTGGAGATGAAAACTCCACAGTTATGCAGTATAACCTACTATGACTAAGAAGAAAACAGTGGGCAATTCACTCCCTTTCTCTCAGAGAGAAAGGGGTCCAGGCTTCATGGATCCTCAGCCAGGTGTAACATGAAAGGCCCAACCTAACCGTGCGTGCGTGTGTGTGTGTGTGTGTGTGTGTGTGTGTGTGTGAATCAAATCCCAGCTGGAGGATGTGATCTCTGAGGGAGAGAGTGCTCTGATTTCTGGGTGACACAGAGGCGTACACTTGGTCACAGATCACTGCTGTCACCTAGCAGACGGTGTAAAGGTTTGGGCATCATATGACTTTCACAAAGTCTTCTAGAGCACCTTAATTTCCCTGCGTGGCTGGCCACCCAAAACATGAACCATTCATTTTATCATACTGGGGCACCTAATTAGTGTCAAAAACTGTAGTGGAAACTCTTAAGAAGCGAGTTTCTCAACATGTGCATGTCCAAAAACCTTTCAATTCACTGATAGCATAGTTCCAAATTTAAGTGCAGACATTTCCTGAAACATGAAATATGTTTTTCAATTTAAAAGTGAAAAGGCTGAGATATAATTTGGTGGTTTTATTTCTTTTCAAAGAACACATTCACTGCTAAGAAATGTTTTTGACCTATAAATGATGGCTTACCCATGAAGTTCTTGCTCTGCTGCCTAAGCCCTAAAACCTCCCGTGCCATGCTTAATAACTGTATTTTTCGAGTAGGAACATAATCTCTCTTCAAAATCTGACACAATTACTTGGCAATTCAACTTGTTGCATGTGTGTGCGTGTGTGTGTGCACGCGCGTGCACACTGCAGGTTGGATTAAGGGTAGGGAGCACACTGTATTTTGGAACAACTTAGGAACATAATCTCTCTTCAAAATCTGACACAATTACTTGGCAATTCAACTTGTTGCATGTGTGTGCGTGTGTGTGTGCACGCGCGTGCACACTGCAGGTTGGATTAAGGGTAGGGAGCACACTGTATTTTGGAACAACTTCAGGAAAAGGGAATACTGCCGAGGGAATTTTAAGTAGCAGCTAGCAACTGATATTTCCAGTGAGAATTAAAGACCCCCTGTGGCTACCTGAGCAGGACCCTGGATACCCCCAAGGTCTAGACCTAAGGGGCAACACTGCAGCTGATTTGAGAGGGGCCATCTCTGTACAGTTACAGACGCTTTTTCAACGAGGTGAGAATGAGGAAAAGGAAGCAGGGAGGCAGGCAATTCAGTATTTTTTCTCCGGTCAACTAGAACAGTGTATGTATTACAATGTGTCTTGTTGGTGTGGATGACAATACCAACAAGGGTAATATACTTGGTATTGAAAGTATACAGTTACCTGCTTCCCTGAAGCAGTCAGTTGACTTCAAAAACGCAGAGCGAGAAAGAGGACACTCAGAATCAAATCCCTGTGGGAGGACATGGTCTCTGAGCAACACTTCCCCATCGCCTCTGCCCCTCAGTTTCTCTGTGTCTATGGAAGAGGGTATATTTATCAAATCCCAATAACATGGCAGGGACCCAACCATGAACAAGGCAGTGTCCGGCCCTGTGGAGCTTCTGGTGAAGCAAATTCTGACAAATAAACTGATCATTACAGCAGGATTTTAAGTGATGGGGACACTGAGAGAGGAAAACTATGAATACGCACATTGCTATCTAAATACCATGAATTTTACTGAGGAAGAACTGCGGTCAAAATGGCCCAGGTTACCTAAGCAATGGAGACTTAACTTTAACTTTCTACGTGCCTTTTCTTATAGGAACCCCTTGGATACACAATCAATATTGATTATCTTTTATTGAGCACCAACTACGTGCCATGCAGAGAGCCAGATCATGGAAGTACAAAGTAACTTTTACAAAGTATCTGGAATTTCTAAGACCTTTAATTTTTTTCAGTTACATTATGTTTTGAACCAAGGTTGGGTTTTTTTCCCACTCTAGATGCATTACATTCTAAAGTTAGTAAATGCTGCCTTACCTTTCTCTTTCTATAAGTCCACTTTCAAAGTGGGATAAGACTGGAACTGATGGTCTATCTAGGCCTTTTAAGATAGAAAGTTTTCTATTTCA
>NW_006286587.1:12160096-12165360 GCF_000327345.1 Myotis davidii
ATTTTAAGATACAAAGAAATATTTTTCAGAAGCTTTCAATGAAATAATGTTCTGTGTCAACAAATATGTTTTTTTTTTCCAGTTGTTGGGGAAACATTATAGTTGGGTCCTCAGAGAAAAGAAGCAGACAGACCACAGACTACCTTGTAATATTCAAATTAGAATCTTTTCTTCCTGCTCAGGCTGTCTCCAAAAGGGGAAGATTAAGGAAATTAATAGGAAGTGGCTTCAACATCCACCGTCAGCAGTGCAGAGGGCATGGAAGGGACCACTTCTCCAGGGAGTCATCAGCATTGCTCCCTAAGTCTTTAATGATGCACCAGATGGCCGAATTCAGAATATGCTTTGACTATGTCAAGGTCAGACCTAAGGACTGACGTCTGATATCCTAGAGCCAAATAGCCAAGCTTTCCTTATAAAACACAGTTGTTGTTTTTCAGATTTAACAAAACTATTAATTTTCCCTTCTTTATTTTAATCCCTCATATATTCAACCACACACACCATAGTAATAGTTCTAATTAGAGCTACTACGTATCCACCCACTATGGTAGAGCACCTACATAGTAGAGCACCTACTATGCTCCAACACCTCGAAAACAGTCTCGGGCAGAGAAGACAAGAATCTGTTACATTCTCAAATATAAGCCACATTACAAGAAACAGGAAATAAAGGTAACTTGTGTGGTGCCAATTATGAATATGATAAAGAGTCAAGCAAGACATGTTCACACTTCTCTCCAGCAGGTGAAGCCTGCCTAGGCTATGAGGGACCTGGTGTGAACACCAGGCTGTTGTGAAGGCTTAGTACACAGAATGGACTGGGTTTTGCTAAGACATGGGATGGGTACACCCTGACCAATCCTGTCCAATGGAGGACAGCAGCCTGGCATGAGGGAGTGGTGCCAACCTTATTTTATTTTTTTAAAATATATTGTATTGATTTTAGAGAGGAAGGGAGAGGGAGAGAGAGATAGAAACATCAATGATGAGAAAGAATCATTGATTGGCTGCCTCTTGCACACCTCCTACTGGGGATCAAGCCCGCAACCCTGGCATGTGCCCTTGGCTGGATTCGAACCTGGGACCCTTCAGTCTGCAGGCTGACGCTCTATCCATTGAGCCAAACCAGCTAGGGCAACCTTACTTTATTGTAAAGTGATTTTAGAATACTCACATCCAGAAATAGAAGTAAGGGTTTTCAAATAAGGAGTACAGTGGGGCCTTGACTTACGAGTTTAATTCGTTCTGTGACGGAGCTCGTAACTCAAATTACTCGTATGTCAAATCAAAAAGTGAACGAGTGAGACACGTGATGCTGGGCTGATGTTGTGGCGTTCACGGTGACGTTCGCTGTGCCAACTAGCAGTCGGGTATCTGAAGCTGGCTCGTAACCCGAATTTTAGCTCGCAACTCAAAGCAAAAAATCGGCTGAGAGACGGCTCGTATCTTGAAAAACTTGTTAGGCGGGACACTTGTAAGTCAAGGCCCCACTGTATTTCTTTAATTCTGGTATACATCTTTAAGGATAAGTTACTCAGAAAATGATACTGTATTAGACAGATGCTTGTGGAATATCTTATCTATCCTAGTGGCCTTTGGGTAAATACAAAAGGTTTGGCTAACATTTCTAATCCATAACACTTACCAGAATAGATTAGTCCATCCATATAGACCTGAGGTGATCAACACTGTTTCAGGACTTAGAAATAACTGGCTATCTGATGAATGTTTCCATTTGAAATTATTAAAAATGTTGCCATCTTTCTCTAGATCAGCAAAGACTAGTTAGTACCTTTGATGGTCACTGTTTCCAGATAACTCATCATTAAATGGATGATTTAAAATATAATTAAATAATGGGTCTGGAATGACTGAGAACATGGTGACAATTGCTAAGTGGTTCCATTACCAAACACGATTATAGGTAGTTTAGAACCCCTAGGAGGGAAAGTCCAGTTTTACAATGTCTTTCATTAACCATGAAAAGAACCACTCATTTTCATTCACTGGTTTTTGCTACCTTGTTTTGATTCAAACTGGTCTGAAGTTTAAGGTCCAGAAGAAATGAAAGTGGGGAGTGGGGATTCTCTATCAGGTTTCTGAAGAGCATACTGTACTCTTTAATCTTCTAGTTAAGAAACAACACTGACTATACAAGATTATCTATACTACAGTCGCACTATAACTGTATCCATATTTTTCTTCCAAATGATTTAAAAATGCAAAGTGAAGAAGAAAAAGAAAAAGACAGATCCATGCAAGGGAAGAATGGACATATAAAGAAACTTGTAAGGCAATTCTTGGAAAAACAAACAAAAGCCCCCCAAACTCATAAAAAGAATAATCTTTAATGTCTAGAAATTCCAAGAAAAAAACTTTCAAGTCAGAAAGAATCAACTTAACAATTCTTCCAAATACTCATCCCTACTACAGTCACTTTTATTTTAAAAAATCAATTTTAAAATTTACCCAATGTCAAGAATAACCATGACTAGAAGGTTGACTCTGGCATTGTGGAAAGAGCGTATATATTCTGGAGAAGGTCTGGGTCTGAGTTCTCATTCTCAATCAAGTGATCCTTCCTAAGTTAAATTCCCAAACATGAAATGGAGACCGACGATGACAATTCCTCCACCCCAGGAGAATCACCATGGGCTCCCAGGAACAATACATGAGACAGAACTGCACATTGTAAACCACAATACAAAGGATGCTTGGGATTATTATCTTTATAATCCACTGCATCTTCAGCAACAAAATATTTTAACCAGATGTCTTTCTTAAAAAGGCAAGAGGAACGGTTTACAATGAATCACTTTCCTTCCCATCCACTGGATTTTTCAGTTCCATTTCTTATAAAGGCTTTACAAAATTACCAGAGTGCAAGCAAAAGGAGACTGGGTGGTGGTGGTTTGGAAACTGTTGTGCAAGAAACAGGAGAGGGACTGAAGGGCATTGGAGGTAAAGAATTTTAGGAGCTAAGATATCTGTGTTCTTTGATGGGCTGTGATATAATACAGATTGTGGAGTAGACTTGTTCTGCTCTGCTATAGATGAGTGCCATGGACAGACAGATTCTGAAGATGAGATCACAATAAGGAGGATTATGGAATGAACAGTCCAACAATGAGAGCAGTTCCCAAAGAATAAACTGCTTCAGAGGTAGACAGTGGTTAGCTCAACCATGGCCATGTCAAGTAAAGACTGAATTGGAAAGCAAGTTGAACTAAGTAACTTGAAATGTCCTGTAGAATATGTTCTCACTATGACTGACTATTTTCCGTTAGGAAAAAGTCCCAACGTTTTATCTGAACTTTATCTTCAGTAAGGGAACCTTGACGTAATATGTATGTGGTCAACTGAATTATTGGTCCTAATGCTTCTCTCTCTTGTGGTAGTAGTATAAATAGCCTTAGTCACATCATGGCTACTTGGTGGATGGAGTGTATTGCCTTCTCCTTGACGTTGGACTCAAGTCATGTGACTTGTGTTAGCCAATGTGACATTAGAAGACATGAGGCATGGTTGCCCTTTTCTGCTTCTGTCATCATCGTGATGGCCACTGCCCCTTCAACACAGACCCGACAATGAGAGCGTGGAGCAGACCAACTTTAGCTGACCACAGATGACTTGTAGCTTACAAAAGAGCCACCTCAACCTATTTGTAAACCAACTGTGAGAAATAAAAGGGCTTTTTTTGTATGTCACTACAATTTTGGGGGCTTTGTTATTTGGCAATAGCTGAAATATATTTTAAAGAATGAGGAAGAATTGTGCAAGATGCATATGGAGGCTCTATAAATACATTAAAATTAAAAGGTTAAAAATTGGTCTGCCAGTGAGACTGCTTGACCATCAAAGAAGCATTAATAAAAGTGCTGTAATCTATTTATCATCCAAAACATTACATCATGTAGGAAAAAGAATGTAAACAAAAATTACCATAATTATGCTGGAAGGCATAAGTATTCTCTTCAAAGGATGCACATACATTGTTTTAAGTAATGAAAGGGAGACAAACTGTTTGAAATGTTTTTCAACAAAGCCTAAATAAATTCATCCATTCACAAGCTTGCAAAACAGGGAGTTGTGAGCAAAATGGATTTTAATCAAATTCAGATGAAATCACTTGTTTCAAAAGTATTCAAAGGGGTTTTATGTAGGATGCATTAATAAGCCACAATGTAAATGTTTATGCCTATATTATAACAATACAAAATGCCACATAAAGTATGTATGAACCTTTTTTCTTTCCTGATGCAGGAACTCATTACAATTGAGATGTCACAATAAGCTGGATGCTGAGACTCTCATACCTGCTCCACTAGTAGTGCTGTGGACTCGGAACTCCTGAGAAACGAACCAGTGGAGCCAAAAGGGGCTGCTAAGATGGAAGCCACGGTGGCTAATGGCACAGACACTACTCCCCTGGTTGCTACAGGAAGTATGACCACCTTACCACTTACTCCATGGACAGTACATCAAATTTTCATATCGAAAATCATATTTGAGCTCAAAGTAAAAAGTGTGCTTAGGTGAGAGAAGTGACATGTGAAATTTGAATGCCGGAGGTTACTTCTTTTATGTGGTGAGCTCCAAATGCAATCCTCATTGTGACCTACTTAGATCATAAAGCAGACTGGGAAGTTCTAATGAATAAGATGATTTTTATGCAATGCTTATATTTGCTGCATGCTCCATGTATGGATAATATTAAAAAAAACACATAATTTATCACATGGTAGAATTATGTTTGTTAACTTATGAAGCCTGTTTAATATTTATCACTCCTTGTTAAAATTTTGTACTACCTATGTATTATTTCCTTTCCAACCATAGCATCCCTGTGCTGGAATCTTAAATTCTACTGAAAAAAGTAAAAAATATGAAAATAAATTAGGAGATATATTATTAAGATATTAGAAGACTATCATGTATTCTAAATTTTATGTTATTGTTGACAGTATTGCAGATGAGCCCCAATTTCTCCCCTCTTAATATTCCCCTCTTCCCAGCATCTCCCCTTCTTTAGTTAATCTCTTCCAATCTTCCCCCGCTCCCAACTCCCCTCTTAGATATATCATTTTGTCCCATGCTTCCAGGTCTCTGGATCTATTTTATTGGTCACTTTATTGTCTTCTTTAGATTCTACCTACAAGTGAGATCATGTGATATTTGTTTATAGCTGATGTTTATTTTACTCAGCATAATACTCTCCAGGTCCATCCATGGTGTCACAAAGGGTAAGAAATCATTTTTTT
>NW_006286587.1:12165623-12167214 GCF_000327345.1 Myotis davidii
GCTGCAGCCCCCCAGGAGTGTACTAGGGTTCCCTTTTCTCAACATCCTTGCTAACACCTGTTTGTTGATGGTAGCCATTCTGTGAGGTGTGAGATAATACCTCATTGTAGTTTTAATTTGCATCTCTCTTTATGCAATGCTTATATTTACTGCATGCTCCATGTATGGATAATATTAAAAAAACATAATTTATCACATGATAGAATTATGTTTGTTAACTTATGAAGCCTGTTTAATATTTATCACTCCTTGTTAAAATTTTGTACTACCTATGTATTATTTCCTTTCCAACCATAGCATCCCTGTGCTGGAATCTTAAATTCTACTCTTTCTGCTTTTTGTAATCATGAAGAGAAAATACTCAATGGACATTTTTTTAAAAAGGCAGGGCAAAATATATTATCTGAAAAAAGTAAAAAATATTAAAATAAATTAGGAGATATATTATTAAGATATTAGAAGACTAATCATGTATTCTAAATTTTATGTTATTGTTGACAG
The DNA here is from genome assembly GCF_000327345.1 of Myotis davidii. Lineage (NCBI taxonomy): Eukaryota > Metazoa > Chordata > Mammalia > Chiroptera > Vespertilionidae > Myotis > Myotis davidii. Next base: position 12,166,125 of record NW_006286587.1, read on the forward strand.
TATTGAGATGAGCCCCAATTTCTCCCCTCTTAATATTCCCCTCTTCCCAGCATCTCCCCTTCTTTAGTTAATCTCTTCCAATCTTCCCCCGCTCCCAACTCCCCTCTTAGATATATCATTTTGTCCCATGCTGTTTTCCATAGTGGCTACACAATCTGTATCCCCACCAGGAGTGTACTAGGGTTCCCTTTTCTCAACATCCTTGCTAACACCTGTTTGTTGATGGTAGCCATTCTGTGAGGTGTGAGATAATACCTCATTGTAGTTTTAATTTGCATCTCTCAGATGATTAGTAATGTTGAGCATTTTTTTTTTCATATGTCTATTGGCCATCTGTATGGTCTCTTTGGAGAAATGCCTATTCAGGTCCTTTGCCCATTTTTTAATTGGGTTATTTGTCTTACTTTTTTTTAAGCTTACTTTTGTATGAGTTCTTTATATATTTTGGAAGTTAACCACTTATCAGATGTGTCAATGGGAAATATGTTCTCCCTTTACATTTTGATGGCAGTTTCTTTGGCTGTGCAGAGCTTTTTAGTTGGATGTAGTCTAATTTGTTTATTTTTCCTTTGTTTTTCTTGCCTTAGGAGATGTATCTGAAAATTCTGCTATGTGAGCTGTCTGAGATTTTGCTATGTTTTCTTCTAGGATTTTTTTATGGTTTCATGACTTAATTTCAGTTTTATATCTAATTTGAGTTAATTCTTGTGCATTACATAAGTTGGTGAACTCCTTTCATTTTTTTGGCATGTACCTGTCCAATTTTTCCAACACCATTTACTGAGCTGATGTTTATTTTACTCAGCATAATACTCTCCAGGTCCATCCATGGTGTCACAAAGGGTAAGAAATCATTTTTTTTTTTAAATTACTGCATGGTATTCCATTGTGTAAATGTACCATGGCTTTTTTATCCACTGATCTACTAATGGGCATTTGGGCTGTTTCCAGATCTTAGCTATAATAAATAACACTGCTAAGAACAGAGGAGTGCATATATTCTGATTGGTGTTTCAGGCTTCCTAGAATATATTCCTAGAAGTGGATCACTGGGTCAAATGGCAGTACCATTTTTTTCTTTTTTTTAGGA
>NW_006286587.1:12167678-12169594 GCF_000327345.1 Myotis davidii
ATCTGAAAATTCTGCTATGTGAGCTGTCTGAGATTTTGCTATGTTTTCTTCTAGGATTTTTTTATGGTTTCATGACTTAATTTCAGTTTTATATCTAATTTGAGTTAATTCTTGTGCATTACATAAGTTGGTGAACTCCTTTCATTCTTTTGGCATGTACCTGTCCAATTTTTCCAACACCATTTACTGAATAAATCTGTCTTTTACTCCACTGTATGTTCTTTCCTCCTTTGTCAAATATTAATTGATCATAATGATGTGGGTCAATTTCTAGGGTTTCTGTTCTGTTCCATTGACCTGTATGCCTGTTCTTGTGCCAGTACTAGGCTATTTTGACTACAGTGGCTTTGTAGTATAACTTGATATCTGGTATTGTAATCCTTCCAACTGTATTCTTCTTTCTTAATATTGCTGCAGCTATTCCGGGTCTTTTTTTGTTCCATATAAATTTTTGGAGTGTTTGTTCTAGATCTGTGAAATATTCCATTGGTATTTTTATAGGGATTGCACTGAATCTACAGATTGCTTTGGGTAGTAGGGACACTTTAATGATGTTAATTCTTCTGATCCATGAACATGGTATATTCTTCCTTTGTACTGTCCTCTATTTCCTTTTTCAGTATACTGTAGTTTTCAGAATACACATCTTTTATCTCTTTGGTTAAGCTTATTCCAAGGTATCTTATTTTTCCTGTTGCAATGGTAAATGGGATTTTTTTTTTTTTTAAGTTTCTCTTTCTGAGAGATCATTAATGGTATATTGATTTCTGGACGTTAATTTTGTATCCTGCTACTGTGCTGAATTCATTTATTAAATCTAGTTGGTTTTGGGTGGAGTATTTAGGGTTTTCTAAGTACAATATCATGTCATCTGCGAATAATGAGTTTCACTTCCTCTTTTCCAATTTGGATGCCTGTGATTTTATCTTCCTGTCTGATTGCTGTAGCTAAGACTTCCAGTACTATGTTGAATAAGAGTGATGAAAGCAGACATTCCTGCCTAATTCCTCTTCTTAAGGGGAAGGCTTTTAGTTTTTGCCCACTGAGTATGATGTTGGCTGAAGGTGTGTCATATATGGTCTTTATTATGTTGAGGTATAATACCTTTATTCCCACCATTCTGAGTTTTTATATACAAAAAGGGTGTTAGATTTTTGTAGAATGTTTTTTCTATGTCTATTGATATGATCATGTGATTTTTGTTCTTCATTTTGTTTATGTGATGTATCACAGTTATCAATTTGTGAATATTGTACCAGCCTTGCATTCCTGGAATAAGTCCCACTTTATAACCTTTTAAATGTATTGCTGAATTTTGTTTGTTTGTTTTTTGTTTTTTGTTTGTTTGTTTTTGTTTTTGTTTGTTTTTACAATTTCAATTTCATTAGTTGTGATCAACCTATTAAGTTTATCTGATTCTTCCTGATTGACTTTTGGATCCTATTTTTCTAGGAATTTGTCTATTTTCTCCAGCTTGTTGGCATATAGTTGTGCATAGTATTTTGTTACAATCCTTTGAATTTCTGTGGTATCAGTTGTTACTTCACTTCTTTCATTTCTAATTTATTTGGGTGCTCTTTGTTTCTTGATGAGTCTGGCTAGGGGTTCATCAATCTTGTTTATCTTTTCAAAGAACCAGCTCTTGGTTTCATTTATCTTGTTGTTGTTTTTCTAGTCTCTATGTCATTTATTTCTGCTCTCACCTTTATTATTTCTTTCCTTCTACTAATTCTGGGAATTTTTTGTTGTTCTCTTTCTAATTCTTTTAGTTGTAGGGTTAGCTATTTTATTTGAGTTTTTTCATGTTTCTTGAGGTAGGCCTGTAATGTTATGAACTTCCCTTTCAGGATTGATTTCACTGTGTTCCATATATTTTGAGTTATTGTGAGATCATTTTCATTTGTTTTCAAGAAGTA
>NW_006286587.1:12169723-12180104 GCF_000327345.1 Myotis davidii
GTATTTTTTAACAGTCAGTTGTATTTCTGTGGGGGCTGTTGTTATTTCGCCTCTATCGTTTCTGATTTTGTTTATTTGGGTCCTCTCTCTTTTCTTCTTGGTGAGTCTGGCTAGAGGTTCATCAATCTTGTTTATCTTTTCAAAGAACCAGCTCTTGGTTTCATTTATCTTGTTGTTGTTTTTCTAGTCTCTATGTCATTTATTTCTGCTCTCACCTTTATTATTTCTTTCCTTCTACTAATTCTGGGAATTTTTTGTTGTTCTCTTTCTAATTCTTTTAGTTGTAGGGTTAGCTATTTTATTTGAGTTTTTTCATGTTTCTTGAGGTAGGCCTGTAATGTTATGAACTTCCCTTTCAGGATTGATTTCACTGTGTTCCATATATTTTGAGTTATTGTGAGATCATTTTCATTTGTTTTCAAGAAGTTTTTTATTTCTTCATTGATCCCATTGGTAATCCCATTCATTGTTTGAATAACATGCTATTTAGCCTCCATTTGTTTATGTTTTTGAGGCTTTTTTCTACTTTATTATTATTTTTTAATCCTCACCTGAGGAGTGAGGATATTTTTCCCACTGATGTTAGAGAGTGGAAGGAAGGGGGAAGGGGGAGAAAGAGGGAGGGTAAAAAGAAACATCCATGGGAGAGAGACACATTGATTGTTTGCCCCCTGCACACACCCTGACCGGGAGCATCGGACCTACAATCCAGGTATGTACTTGGGAATTGGCCATACAACCCTTTGGTGCACAGGCCGGTGCTCTAACCACTGAGCAATGCCAACTAGGGCAAATTTGTTTGTTTTTTAATTGTAGTTGATTTCTAGTTTCATGCCATTACGACCTAAGAGGATGCTTGACATGATTTAACTTTTCCTGAATTTGTTAAGGCTTATTTTGTATCTTTGTTTAGCTTTTATATTTAAGTCTATTTTGTCATATATTCATATTGCTACTTCAGTTTTTTCTTTATTATTTTTAAAATATGCTTTTATTGATATCAGAGAGAGGAAGGGAGTGATAGGAACATCAATAATGAGAATCACTGACTGGCTGCCTCATACACATCCCCTACTGGGTATTGTGCCCACAACACAGGCTTACCCTGACCAGGAATTGAACCATGACATCCTGGTTGATAGATTAATGCTCAACCACTGAGCAATACCAATTGAGTATTACCATTTTATTATTTCCATTTGCATGGAATATTTTTTTCCATCCCTTCACTTTCATCCTGTGTGAATCTTTTGTTCTGAGGTGGGTCTCTTATAGACATCCTATATGTGGATTATGGTTCCTTATCCTCTTATTTTCTTCTTAACCTAGTCCCTTTAGTAGTTTTTTTGCAATGCCTGTTTGGTGGTAATGTACTCCGTTAGCATTTTTTTTTTCTTTTGGTGTGGAAAGCTCTTTATTTCATCTGCAATTTTAAAAGATAGCCTTGCTGGATAGAGTAGTCTTGGATTCTTGCTTTTCTTTTCATTACTTTGCATACTTCATGCCACTGCCTTCTGGCTTGAAGTGTTTTTACTAAAATAATCAGCTGATAGTCTAATGGGAGCTCCCTTGTAGGTAACTTTCTGCCTCTCTCTTGTTGCCTTTAAGATTCTTTCTTTGTCTTTAACATTTAGCATTTTAATTATGATGCGTCTAGATACAGGTCTTTGGGGTTCATCTTGATTGGGACTCCCTGTGTTTCCTGAACTTGTGTGACTTTTTCCTTCACCAGGTTAGGAGAGTTTTCTGTTATTATTTCTTCAAACAGTTCTCTATTACTTGCTCAGGTTCTTCTTCTTCTGGTTATCCTATAATGTGGATGTTCTCACATTTCATGTTGTCCTAAAGCTCCCTTAAACCATCCTCATTCTCATTTCTTTTCCTAATTGCTGCTGTGACTGGATGTTTCTTTTCTATCTTGTATTCTAATTTGTTGATTCAGTCCTCAGATTTTTCTCATCTACTATTGATTCCTTCCTGGGTATTCTTTAATTTAGCTGCCATTTTTCAATTCCAATTGGTTCTTAGTCATGGTTTCTAAACTTTTAAACCATTTTTTTTCCTTTTAATCTTTATTATTGAAAGTATTACATAAATCCTCCTTTGCCCCCCATTAACCTCTTCCAACCTGCTCCCGTACTCTGCCTCCTCCCACAACACCCTCATCACCCCATAGTTTCATGCCGATATAGTTCCCACTAAGTTCCTTGTAGTGCTCATTAAGATGCTTATAATTATCAGTAAGTTGTTTGAGGATACTTATACTAGTAAACATTACTTTGAACTCTATATCTGAAAAACTCCTTGCCACCATTTCATTTAGATCCTTTCCTCATGATTCCCCAGTGGTGGATCCCAGTGTCTGGGGATTCCAGGTAGCAGTGGCAGAGCTGGGAGTGCCTGGTTGCAGTGGTGGGGCTGGGTGCACTGGACAGTGATCTAAGTTCACTGGATCATGGGTCACTCCCCCAACTTATTCCCAAGGAGGATATTCAGGGTGCTCAGGGAGGATCTTCAGGCTCATTATCCAAAATGGCTCATTATCCAATCTCAAGCAGGAGAAGTACCCGGCTGAGCAGCACACAGCAGCAGCCAATGGCTCCCCAGCCATGAGCACACAAACTGCTTGCCCCAAGTTCCCCCACCACCAGACAGATGCCCACCACACTCACAAGCACACATACTCTCCCTCACACATGCTCACCCACTCACACTCTAACCCTCACTCTGGTACTGACTGCTGTCATGTTAGACTCCTCTATCATGGTTTATTTTTGATACTTTTCCATGATAGAAGATCTACCAGTCAAGAATGTGACAAACTAATTTTCATGATGTGCTTGTTTGTCATAGATTCAAAAGCCTTCATGTATATGGCAATAGGGTGTGTACAAGTGTCTGTGTGTGGTGGTGGGGAGCTGTGGGCGTGACAAAAACAGGCTTTACCTAAAAACAATTGAATTCTATTGTCTCAAAAAGCCTCCACTTGACCACTGTAAACAGGGCTGTAGCCACCAGTGTGTGGATCCTCATACACTCTCTAGTTTCTTGCCTTTTCCTGTTCACTTCCCCCGAACCTGGGGAGAGGAAAATTATTAAGGAAAAGTAGCTTGTTGTTAGCTCTGATGCTGCAAAGAGGGAGGCTCTACATTTCTTTGCCAAAGGGAGAAGGTAAGTTTCTGGATGGGTGAAGCTTTGAACCTGTCCCCATGTTCAATTAGGAAGAGAAATGAAGAGGGAGTATGCTACAATATTATCATTGACCATTATCAAAAGGTCTGACCAGAACAGAAAATAACCCACCATGCCAGGGGTGAAATGAATGACTTAACGGAATAGCTGACTTGCTCAACTACATGCATCATCATTCGATGAGTAGCTACATCAGTGTGGTTTGATCCTTGTTGGAATGGGAATCAAAGTGGATGGAGCAATTAAGATATCAACCTCCTTCTTGCTAAGACTCAGTAATTTAGTAGAACACACATACCTGAGAAACAGAAGCACACTGGCAGAGTAACCCAGGGTCAGATGACATAAAAAACAGACACAAAACATGCAACCCGATTCCTTATTGAAATGTTGAATGGAGGTGGATAAAAAAGGGTCAAACTGAGGAGAAGAGAATTCTGAAAAGGCTAGTTTTAAGCCTCTACAGAGCAGGAGGACAACTGACAACTTCGTGAGGAGAGAGACCTATCTAAGGCCGACTTGGGCATGAATTCAGGCCAGAAGGGAGGCCAGCAAACCAATTGGCTCAGGTCAGCACAACACTTGGTCAGGGGTCATGAATGATGGGTTAGATGAGATGCAAGAGGGAGGACAGCCAGGGAGAAGTGTTGAATGCCTTCTGAGGTGACTCTATATCTGATAAGATAGCATAAAGAAGCTGTTAGGAAAAGACACAGAGATGAGAACCATTCTAGGACAGAAATACAAGGGCTCAGACAAAGGATTGGTACATGGGGGCATGTTGCATAAGGGGAAGGTAATCAAAGATAAACCAACAGGTAAGGAGCTGAAACCACGAAGGTTGGGAAGGAATAGTCACAAAAACTGAAAGGAGAAAAAGGAAATAACTGAGTGAAGATACTGCAGGGCACATGTAGCATCTTCATTCTACCTACTACAGTGAGGGGAGGGCATTTGAAACCTCTGGGTCCTTCGGAAACCTTGATGTATGACCAATGTGCTCTGTTACAGAGCTGTCCTAATCACAGCTAGAAAAGAGGATGTCCATGAAAGCCACTCGCAAATTGGGCACTTTTTCAGGCAGCGCAAATTAGTCTGACAGAATCCAGCAACCAAAGGCCCACTCCACCTATAACTTGACATTAAGCCAAACACAGTCTGAAATGCTTTAATCACCTCACAAATAATGAGGCAGACCCACATTTACAGGCTCAAGAAAATGAAGCAAGGAGGTGATAAGGATATTTTATTAGTATGCTAAGACCTATTTTTATTTTATTGTAGATATTTAATATGTTTGCATCTTTCATTTTAGAGGTCTGCATTTTTCCAGTTTTAAATCAGTTAGCTACTGAGACCTTCATAGTCCCTGACTGCTTTAATTGTGTTCTTTATAGATTTCAAAGAGTATGCAGAGTATTTTCACAAGTCCTCCTCCCTAGAGCCTTGTCAAATGTGAGATCAGCCACAGGGCCTCATCCTGAGAGTTGAGGGTCAGATCCCAGACCTCAGGGGCTACATGCCGACTGCCCTGAAGACAAAATGGGCTGGTGAGCAGCGGGACATTTTGGGTGTCTTGGGAGCATCCTGGGTGCTCAGACAGACTCTTTTTTGAATCTGATGGAAGTTTTAATTTATGAAAGAAGACAAGTTGGACTGCTGGTAATGTTCTCTTCTCTGGAACAATGATGCACCTGAATTCACTTAACGCACGAAATCTGGTGACATCAAACTGTGTTCGTGGAGGAGGTGTGTTTAGAGAGCTAACGTGTGGATAGAAAACTCGATCTTCCTTCACAAGGGCGATGTGGGTGTTCAGAAGGACCAGTGACTGACACTCGTCTTGGCCAGAATCACCTTCAACTCTGACTGTTGTGTAGAGCAGTAGCTGAACCTCTGCCAGAGAGGGGATGTTGACTTCCATATTTCCATGGAGAAAGTAAATCATGTCAACCATGGTATTCTGGAATTTGGATGACAACCAAACTCCATTTGACAAAACTAAATCAGGGATTTCTGCTTTCCAATCAAGAGAAAGCTGGACCAGATCTTGCTGGAGCAAAGGGTGGCTTGAGCAGGCAGTGGCGTCAGACTCGGGCATCAGGACACACAGAAGGTCATGGCATATTTGTTGACAGAGGTTTTTGTTGTAACTAAATACAGTGAGCAGGAGACTCTCTGCAGAGCCCAGGAATCGAATGCTCTGCCCACCAAAGCCGATTTGAATCTCCCGTAGTCCTGAGAGAGACAGAGCATGAAAAATGCCCATGGAGCCCAGGTGGGTGTCTGACAGGACTAAAGCATATAAAGTTGAAGGAAGCAGGAGCAAACACGCTGGCTGGGGGTCAGGTTCTGTGCAGTTAGCAACAGCAAGCCAGTAAATGCCTCTGACCTCATGCATGTCGACCAGAAGTCCTGGTAGGAAACACGCCACATGCTGGAGAAAGTCTTTTAAAGGGCACTCTTGAAGTTTCAGCATTGGATCTGGGAATTGCACAAGGGTCTGTTTAAATGCAGAGATCCTTCCAGCTTCTTCAGATTCCAGGCGGACAACTGAGCTTGGAGAGGAACCTGGTACCTCTGCGGCTGTGAAGCCTGGCACTCTGTAAGGCCCCATGCTCCCTGCTGGCCTGACGGCCCCTGCCTCCTCACTGGAGCTGCTGCCAAGCTGATCTTCTGCAGGAAGAGAATGAGATTCTGATGATACCCAGTGTGACGTCAAGGGCAGGTGCCGGGGTAAGTTCTTCACCAAGGGCAGTCTTCCGATGAATGTTGTTACTTGGGAGGTGAGTGCACTGGGGTCCCACAGGCTCCCCACGTGCCTGGCTTGGCTGATAACCTTTGTGCCAGCCTGTAGCAGGTGACTGCTCGTACCTTTATAAAGGTTGGAGAACCTGTGGTAAAAATATCCTAATCCACCGTTCCCTTCTGTCCTGATATTTATCGATGACTCTGGAGAGCTAACTTTTTTAGAAGCTAACTCTTCCTCAGGGTGCTGCTCACTACACAACTTTGAGGCTGGAGAACTCTGAGAAATGCCAGAAGATACATTCTCCTCACTAGAAACACTTCCAGAGAATACACAATAGAGTAACTTGTTTTGCCTGGTCTGTTTGTTCCCACTATTTATAGACACTTCTCGGCATGTATGTTGCAGCAGAGTCCAGCTGGATTCAATTTCCAAACTGTGTTCATCTTTATGAGTCATCAGCTCACTGAAATTTTCTGATTTAACCTGAAAATGTTCTGCATTGCTGGTGTTGTTTTCATTAAGAAGAGAGATTTTAGATAGACTGAAACCTTTTGTTTGAAAACCACCCATGTGCTCAGGACAACTATATCTGCAATCACTGTTCTGCAGCGCCTCAGGTGGTGAGGGCTGATCCCTTGGGTGGTGGACTCTCTCTCCTGATGCTGAAGAGAAAATTGCAGAGTCTGAGATGCTCCAAGTCATGGGATCACTCTGGTGGTTGTTCTGATCCACTTCCCTCCTCTCCTCTCTGGTGGAAGGGTCAGTAACATCTTTGGGCAGCAGCGGGGCAAGACACCCTTTCTGTTCAAGATGTCAAAAACAGTTGAAATGGGGATGTGGTAGCAGCCTTCGTGATTCTTTTGCACATGAAGATTCTTGCGGTCATTGGTTTCATTGGGTGGATTGATTCAGAGGTTAAATCAAAAGCCTAAGCCATTCATATTGATTGAGGCATGATTTGAAAATATATGATTGGATTCACATATAGGACATCAATTTCCATATTATATCTCTAATAAATTGCTGAGTAATTTGACAGAAGTACCTTGTATGGAATTGATCTACAGTATCCATCTCCTGGTCTAATATTTCATTCACTCTAAAGTAAATCCTAAGTCATTTGAGCCAGTTTTCAAAAGGTCAAATTCAGTTGTACAAATGAGTCCATGACCATATGTTCAAAATGTAAAAGTAATTAGGGCATACTTAATGAAAATATGACAGCAAGGTCAAAAGAAATTGACAGGTGTTCCAACCTGAATCCTACTTCTCTTGCCTCTTGGTTCATTTGATAAGATTCCTTAATTTCATCTACCTGGTTAGATTGATATTACCATATTGACAAACCAGCCTTGTCAAAGGCCAGCCACTATGGATACAAAGAAATGAAAGGCAACAGCCTGCTCTTCGCCAGGCTATCGGCTAAAGAGATGAATGTCCAGAGGAAGATAATGCCATTACTGGATGATTGGAAGGAGAACATGGCAGTGGCCAAAGTCCGTTAAGCCTACTGTGGAACACCCATGCTTCCACCTCTCACGCTCTGTTTAGTAATTTAGAAACACCATCTGTAAGATTTGTATCACCTACCAGTTGTTTTCTTTTGTGTGTGTGTGTGTGTGTTTTCTTTAGGAATGTATGGGAAGGACAAGACCCTCAGTGGAGAAAAATACTAGTAAGCCCTTAGAAATTGTATGCCCAATAAACCTGAGTTTGACAATCCAATAGTGAAATAAGCTCATCAACAAAGAGTTATTTCCTTTGTACTACTGCCAACTCAGTCTATAAAGTAAGCAGGATTTTAAAATATTGAGAAGCACTCAGTTTCATTTCTAAACACCATATATAATTCTGGTTATATAAATCTGCCTTTCAAATGCAAACCAAGAGAAAGGATACTGTTGCCAAAGAAAAAACTAGGCAAAGTGCCTCCACCACCGCTACATGCCACTCAAACAAAGTCAAAGCAGTTTTGAATCTGCAGGAGCCCATTTAACTTTAGGGAAGAATAGCTTGCCTTCCCTATTAGCCATTAATCTCACTGGGACTTCAAAGTTCTAATTATGCAACTAAACATTAAGAAAATTTAATCACATGAGCATGCCATAATTTAAGGCGACCCTATCAATCTGAAAAATCATTACCTACCTCATATTTTAGCTTACGTTGAATGGTACCATTGTGAAGTTTCTCATTATTCTGAAAAGAAAAGAAAAAGTCCTTTAAATTAAATTATAGTGTGTTGATAGGGGAGAGAAAAAATGATTTGATTAGAAATATTTATGGGAGCAAAATTCTAAAGAAACATACTTGCCATTCAACAATGACAATTTTTCTATAGAATTTATATTCCACAGTAAACATGACTCTATTGATCCATCTGCCTATAAGAGCACTGAACCATTTATTCTGAATCTTAAATGTCTAAGAATAATATTAAAAGCATGGTTTTCCTTAGGACAGTTCTTAAAGTTGCAAGATAGAAATGCAATGCTTTTATTTTGATAAAAATCAAATTGCAAATATGTATTTTCTCAAAGGTAATTTTTTTCGCCTGAAATATTCATCAAGCAAATTAAATACAGAAATTGGTTGTATTTATTTTTATTTAAATTTTTTTTCAATTACAGTTTACATTCAATATTATTTTGTATTAGTTTCAGGTGAAATTGGTTAGTATTTTTGGAGAAAACAGAAAAATGTTACATGTAAACTTATTATAAATCAAACAAAGTAAATAAAACATTTTAGGAAACTTTATATTCACTTAAGAATTTTCTCCAGAAATTCAAAACTTTACAATAAATAAACTTATTTTTGAACTCACACTATTTGTGAACTATTAGGCTCCACCCAATATTTAATTTTTCTAGAACATTTGCATCTCAACTTTCTCACTGAGAAACAGTAACAAAAGATCCCACCACTATCATCAATAATTTATTGAAAGCTTGTCTTAAAACGCATGACTGCGTTAGTATGGTTCCCTCAGCTCACCTTCGTCATGTCTGCAGATACACTGCGGTCACTGCAAATCACATGACGCAAATCCTGAAGACGCCTTTGGACTTCCTCTTCAATGTAAGCACTGACCCTGGGAACAGGGAGACAGGGGTACTTGACCACTTCTAACCACATAGAGCATTGGAGATACTGTTGTTACTATGCCCTTCACAATAGGGAACTTTCCCGTTTTATTTTATTTTTTAATATATATTTTATTGATTTCAGAGAGGAAGAGAAAGGGGGAGAGAGAAACATCAATATGAAGAGAATCATTGATTGGCTGTCTCCTGCATTGCCCTCCTCCTTCTCTCCCCCTACCTGCTGGGGACAGAGCCTGCAACTCATAGCATTCCCATATTATATCTCTAATATGATGCTCAACCACTGAGCCATGCTGACAGGGAAAACTTTCTCATTTTAAATGCCAAACATAACAACTCTGGACCTTAAACATTTTTCTACTTTCTAAGAAGTCTAGAGCCATGTGTTCACTATCTGTGTCCTCTCCAAATGAGAGAGAACTGACTGAATAACAGAAGCTTGAGACTGGAAGGACGACTGAGTGATCCCATCCAACTCTCCCCTGGATTACCTTCTAGTATTGAAAATAAAATCATGTGTAACTGAAACTGAGCCAAGGCCACATACAAATGAATTGCCTCACTGGACTTTTAATTTTTAAATTATCCCAGTGGATTATGCAGCCCTAACTTTAAAGGGCCACAGAAGATCATACTATTCTGAGTACATTTTGATATCCAAATACTTATCTCCTAATCAGGAATGTCCAGTTTGATATGTCCCCATGGCATAGATGGGTTGAGAAAAATAATCAAGTTCTTTATAGCTAAACAATGATTGAGTTAATTTATCTGAGAGTCTAAGCCACAGAGCAATTGACAATGCCACCCAAGTTGAAAGTCATTTCATTATAGTAGCCGTCAGGTATATAGGTATGCTATTTATGATCATTCTGAATATACTGGTACAGCGTTGGTAACAGACTTCATCTATTTGTAATCATGACTTCTATAAATTATCTGTCAGCGTAAGGTCCTTCTTCTTGGTACGATTCAATTAATGCGATTTCTTTGTTCCTCTCAACTTGGCCTTGCATCACTACCTTCTTGGTGAGCTGGTTCCCCAGGACCTTTTAGTTCTGTCTTCTCACACAAACTACTTGCACCAGCATTACTTGGATTTAGCTGGCCAGTTTTCAAGTCTTTGGTTCCCTTTAAATGATAACTCAACCCAGGGAGTGGTTGATGGAGACAAAGCACATTTTAGGGCAGTGAGGGCAAACCTTTTGAGCTTGGCGTGTCAGCATTTTGAAAAACCCTAACTTAATTCTGGTGCCGTGTCACATATAGAAATTTTTTGATGTTTGCAACCATAGTATAACAAAGACTTATATTTTTGCAGGATCTAATT
>NW_006286587.1:12180162-12205176 GCF_000327345.1 Myotis davidii
CTGGCCTCCATCCAGGGAGCCAGGTGAGATTTTTCAGCGTTGGATGACAAGCTAGAAGAAGCAGCCTTTCCCTCTAAGGTGCCCAAATGCCCTTTCTGAACACCATCGACTTCATAGATCTTCTGCTTCAACTGCTGGATTTCATGTTCCAACCTACAGAGATGGAAGATGCATGAATTCATTCATTAACAGTATTTTCTGAGCATCATCACTGATTGGGACATTGTTCTAGAAACCATGGGGGATCCAGACAAAAAGTCTGTGCAAACAGCTTTACCATCTAATAGAAAACATGCCACATACCTAAAAGATAAAGTATATGGTGATAATGGGCCACAAAAGGGGTTCAGAACAAGTACTTTAGGCATTCAAAAATTGGAGCATTTTACCATCAAGGGCAAAGATTCCCACTGTGCTCCAAGCAAATGCTCAGAGGTAGATGTGCAGGATTCTGAGCCCCCTACCCTGCCTTCAATAAAACAGTTGTTTACTATGTATTGAGATCTCACTTAACATTTCTGTTTGAGAAAAGATATCTATACTTTCAAGAGTTTTTTAAAACCACCAATCTTGAAGAACCTTCATGGTCAAGGTAGGTTTAAGTTGAATCTTCAGAGACCAGTGGGAATTCAAATCTCTGGGGTTAGTGGCAGAGAGTTGTCCAGGTACAGAAAGCAACATGAGCACAGAAGCCAAGCTGTGGAAACCAGGAATCCACTTTGCCTAGGCAGAGGGTGTGGAAATGGCAAAAAGATGAGAGATTTAGGAAAGCAGGCTGAGTATCTCAGGAAACTCATATAAACTGTAAACTGTAGAATCAAACATTTATTGTCCATGATGCCTCTAATATGAGGTCAAGTGTCTGTGAGGCTGTTCTGCCACTGACCCAGGCACACTTGAATCCAGGGCCATCATTGCAAGCATGTCAAACTTGCAGCCGGCCACAAACGAGGCATGTGGCCCGTCAGCCACGAGTTTGACATGCTTGGGCTAGCAGTGGTTCTCAACCTGTGGGTCGCAACCATCGGAAAACACATATAGCATATCAGATATTTACATTATGATTCATAACAGTAGCAAAATTACAGTTATGAAGTAGCAACAAAAATAATTGTATGGTTGGGGGTCACCACAACATGAGGAACTGTATTAAAGGGTCGCGGCATGAGGAAGGTTGAGAACCACTGGAGAGGAACAAGTCTGCCAGTGCACTTGGTCCCAGAAAATACTAGACCCAGCTAGGGGCTGTGGCCCACATGGGGTGTGAACTGGGGCAAGTTAATGAAATCTGGGTCTCAATGTCTTTAGATATCAAATGAGAGAGTAAACTAGTCTCTCCAAATCCATTCAGCTCCAAAAATGATGGATTTTAGCTTCAGATGTTGGCACACCATAACACTGCCAGCTCTCCGATGTCACCAGCAGCAATTTGACTGCTCTGTCCTAAACATGAAAGCCACGTTGTGAATTGCTGAAATTAGACTGTGGGGTCACCAGGGTTAGCACTCATGGGTTTCATGGGAGGCAATGCCCTGCTTAACTCAGCCTTTCATCCGTCTACTGATTAGCAAGTACTTACTGAGCATCACCTTGCAGAGCACACAACATTTTCAAAGGGCAAGGGAACGAGCATAAGAGAGTGATGTTAGGGGCCAGGTGGGTGGGCCAGCAACCAGGGAACAATATTGAGCGTCTCCAAGGTCGTAAGGAAAATGAGCCGGATATAAATAGGTAACTGCCAATGTTTATAATTAGAACGACGCCCAGTGGAGTTGTTCAAAGCCTGCAGGACCAGGACTGTGGAAAAGACAGAGCAGGGGTTAAAGGGGGCCCTGAAGGCTGAGCAGGATTTATAGGAGGGGTTGGGGCGCATGGAAGAGCCGCCTGCCTGGCAGCAGCTCTGTGTCAGCAGACAGGAGGACAAGAGGCTAAGAGTCTGGAGGTAAGTAGACCTAGATTCAAGTTGCAGCTCTGCCACTTTCCACCTGACACTTGTCCCGAGTGGTTATATAACTACTGGGTAGAAAAAAAAAGACAGAAAATGGGTTAAATTTTGCTCGCAAACAATCAACAGGCAAAGCCAAGTTCAGTACACTGTTGTCCAATCTGGTTCCACAGGAATTTAATATTTCACACTTGTGGATTTCACGAGTGGTCAAGTCAGGCTGCATGGCAGGCCCTGGCTTCGCCATGAGAAACCCAGGAAGGAAAACACTAAAAAAAGCTCAGGAGCATCACAGCCAGAACAAAGAGCTCAGATTTGTTGGCCTGAATTAGGAGTAGCCAAGTCTACTCCATCCAAACACAGGAAGCTGAAAGCCTCCTCTGTGTGGCTGCTAGAGCAATGCTGACATTATCACTTCCGCTATAATAGAGTATTAATACTAAATGGCCAGGGAGTGAAGCCGGTTGAAAAAAGCCAGGGACAGCAAGCTAAAAGCTCAGGCTGCATTCCTACTGCACACTGCAGGATACAAATTGAGAGCGTGCTCTCCACTACTTTAAATTTCCTGGGGCTGCCGCGGTCCAGCAAGTTTGTTTATATAATACACCTGCAGTCCTATTCTTGAACCTCCAACCTATTTCTCTGAAGTAATAGCATTATGGTTTTTGATTGTTATTTGTTGCCGTTTTGCCTGCAGGAATTACCAGAGTAATTGTAAATAGAATTCACAGTAGAAGCCGGTCATTTGAAAGGAGGTTGTCCTGACCTTTCCAGGCAAAATGATGGATGGAGGCTCCAGCAACACTTCAGAGGAGGCCTTGCCGGTCATTAGCATGGATCCCAGGCCTCTGCCAATGCCAAGCTGGGCTCCTACAGGGCAGCAGACTGGGCTTCTGTTGCAGCCCCTTCAGGAGGGCTCTGGATGGGAGGAATGCTGAGGTGGGAGCAGTGTTCCACGCCCTCCAACCTGGGCTTCAGTTAAGATCTCAACTAACCAAAGGTTTGGAGCTAAGAAAATGCACAGACCCCCGATCTCATCTACCCCTCCCTATAAGGGTGAATGGGTGACAGATCCCGAACCAGCAATGATGTGGGGGGGGGGGGGGGGGGAGAGACAGACCAGAAGAAAGGAAAAGGAGGAAGGAATCAATGCCAGAAGCTTTCAGTCTTCTGTATTTATCACATATTACAAAGTACACATTCCATAGGTCAGCGGGGTAATGAACAGGGCCTTTTTTGGTTTGTGTGCTGTTTTCAACTTTAGGCCAATGATTCTAGAACAAGGATCCTAAGGAGGAAGTAAAGGATGTTTAGAGGTATTTTTCTCAGGCAAATAAGCATTTGCCTGCGTACTAGAGAATATCAAAGCTAAATGAATTCCTTTATAAAAAGACAGTGCTAGACACACTGTGAGGGGGAGACAACGCGCAATGGTGTGGCCCCGGGGCTATGCCACGCTCTCCCTCTCCAGTCTCACCTCTCCCGGTCCTTCTCCAGGGCCTCCTGCTCGGCTTCCAGGCTGGCCTGCAGCCCTGACTGCTCGCTGCTGCTGCTGCTCAGGGTGGCTAGCTTCTGCCTCTGCTCCTCGATCTCCAGGCCCAGCGTGGAGCGCCGCTGCAGGGCCGAGTGCCTCCTCTCCAGCCTGGCCACGGCCCGCTCCAGCGCCTCTCGCTGCTGCTTCTCCCGCGATTCCAGAATCTCCTTTTCCTTTTTCCTCACTTTTTCTTCCTGCCGGGCAACGTTGGCCGTGAATTCAAAGGTGGCTTGGAGCTTCTGCAGCTGGCTCGCGTTGGCTTGGTACTGGGCAAGCTGCTCCTCTTTTTCTTCCATTTCTTTTTCGACTTGATAAAGAGTGTTGTCCAAGCCCAGGGGGCCTCTATCGAGGATTTCAAACGCTCGCTGCTTTTCCTCTAACAGCGTCGGCAGATGATTCTGCAGGAGGTACTGGAGCTGGCGCTCTTTATATTGCAGCCTACACTCTGCTGGCTTTATTTTCTCTACATCTTGAGCCACCTGGGGGACATATGTGACACCATCATCATTTTTTCCCAACAACCTAGAGTCCTCCTCATTTTCCGATTTTAACCGTTCTAGGGTTTCCTGTTCTTCTTCAACTTCTTTTTTCAGAAGGTCCTTCTGCTGCACCAGGTCCTTCTCCAAGTTGGCTAGCTTGACCAGCTGCCTTCTCTTGAACTCTAAGAAATGCAGCTGAGCCCTCTCCAGCTCCTCGCCGTCCTCATCGCCCTCGGCGCGGGCTTCCTTCACCCGCAGCAGCGACGCCCGGATGCCCTCCAGGTCTCTGCGCTCCTCCTCCACGCGCTGCACCTCTCCGCGCCGCAGGAGCCGGATCATCTCCTGCTTCTCGCGTAGCTGCTCCTCCAGATGGGCCACGAGCATGACCTGCTCCTTTTCCTGCTCCTCCAGCCTCTTCTTTTCCAGTTCCAGCTTGGCACACTGCTCCTCCTTTTCCCTTCTGAGCCGGTCCAGTTCTTCAAATATCTGCGTCTTCTCGGCCTTCTCGCTGTGGTTGAGTTCCTGCAGCCGCTGGAGCTCCTCTTTGACCCGGAGGAAGCGCTCTTCTTCCTGCTGCTGCTTCTGCAGCTCCATTTCCTGCTGCTCCCGCAGCCTTTCCTCTTCAAACCGCTCCTTCTCTGCCAGCAGGTCCTTGAGCCGGCTCTCGATGTGGAAGCTGCGGCGCTTGAGGCTCTCCTCCTGCTTGCGGATCTGGCGCTGGACGATCTCCGTCTCCTTGCGCTGGCTCTCCACCTCCTGCTGCATGCGCTCCAGCGCCGCCTTGTCGGATTTCTGCTTCTCCTCCATTTCCTCGATGAGTTTCCTGAAATGCACAACGTTGACTGGTCATCATTTGAACACCGTATTCAAATGTTGCTCTCTCTCCCCGAACTGAAATGCTCTGAAAATGAATATACGATATACTAAAGCCAAGCCCCCCCCCTCGATACGATAAAAATGAGGGAGAACTGCTTTGCTTTTCATTTCCAATAGCAGGCTGTGCTTTTTTTTTTTTTTTAACTCTCTAACTGTCCAACATATCATTTGCCTAATCTCTTAAAGTAGCCTCTGATATCATGTCTTTGTAGAGTCTATAAGCATAATGTGTTATGCATAATATAATTTTAAAAGCCCCCTGAGCTCAAAGAGAAAGAAGCCTGCCCAATTTAAATTTAAATGTGAATAATTTTATTCAGCCCAATGGTTAAAATGCAACAAATTCAGTTAACGAGATGGCATTAAACAAAAACGCTTATGCTCTCTTCAATTCATTGGGGTCAAATATCAAAGTCAAGATAATCGACAGTTCATTGTTCCTGCTCAAATAACTACATGCTCTTTAGCATTTAATCACTATCTTAGAGAAATCATTAATAACCAAATGGCCCTAAATACTAGCTTACTAATACACAACACTGAATATAACAGAATCTTCATTAGAATACTTAAGTGCATGACTCCAGGGGTTCCATCGCATGCTTTGTGTCTAAGACAGTGGTTCTCAACCTTCTGGCCCTTTAAATACAGTTCCTCGTGTTGTGACCCAACCATAAAATTGTTTTCGTTGCTACTTCATAACTGTAATGTTGCTACTGTTATGAATCGTAATGTAAATATCTGATATGTAGGATGGTCTTAGGCGACCCCTGTGGAAGGGTCCTTCGACCGCCAAAGGGGTCGCGACCCACAGGTTGAGAACCGCTAGTCTAGGAGAACAAACGACCCCCACTGGGTGCTAAGTCAATGTTTCAGGGGTGGGATGGACTACAAAGCAGCAACACAGGTCTGTAAGAGAATGGACAATGGCCTCCACCTCGGACCCATCAAGGATCTGTCTTATCTGATGCTGGAAATGAATTCATCTGTAACATCTAAACTCCAGATTCTAGAAAATAAATAGTCACTTTGTAAATATTTCTATGGCCTTAGTTTCTACTCAAGTGTCTTAGTCCATTTCTTGAGCTGTTAAATCAAACAGGAGAAAAAAAGGAGATATTAATCAAATAATTATATTCAGAATATAAAAGAACTCTCCAAATCAATAAATTAACCACACATTCACACACACCAGAAGAAAAGTGAAGAAGGAATGTGAAGAAGCAGCTTAGAGGGAAATACAGATGGCCAACCAGCATGAGGAAAGATGGTTAGAAAGGGGAGGCATAAGGAAGGGGAATAATCATTCTTTTAGCTTTTTAAATCTAACCTGATATTTTAAGGAAGATATATTTTCGAGTTAAATTTAAACAAGTATGTATTTGGCATAATTAATGAGTGTACTCAATTTGCCTACTGGCTCTATTTCTCCTTTCTCACAAGTATTTGAAGATGAATTATTTAAAAAATTGAAATATGACATAAAACTTACCAGCTAAAGAAAATGGCCTATAGTCATTAGACATGTAAATAACAGAGATGGAGTGAGGTACTGAAATAGACATAGATGAAATTGGTCTAGGACATTAACACACAAATCCACAACTACAGTAGTGTTAAAACAGTAACCCATGTTGCTTACCTTTTGCTTTCCAATTTTTCAAGTTCTTCACGCTGCTGCCGCTCAAATTCGAGTCTAATAAAATCAAATGAAAAGTAGTCACTTTTCTAAAAGAGCTTTTCTCTCTCTTACCCTTTGTACATTTACCTATTACAAAGAACATCAGTTATTTCAGTATGATTTTTCATGACTATGGATTAGCAAGTTTAAAAAGTAAACTTAATTCTATGACTATAATTAGAAATTAAACATACTTTATTTGGAGCTTGAATACAGACTAAAAAAAAAAAGTATCTTACTTAAAAATAAACAAACTCCACAGTACTGAAAAAGCAGAGTTAAGGACTTCTAAATGATAAGCATGTCTATTCCATGCAGCTTAGTCACTGATAAGTATATAAAAATGGAGAATCTCTACCTTAGACAGATGGGTCCTTTTAAAGGGAAAAGACTGCCAGGGAGGTGGAGAAAGAGAGAGAACAGACATCAATTACGAAAACAACTGAGGAAAATATCAGGAGAAAAGCAGTGAGGTACAAAAGCCAATAGCCACGAACAAATTTAAACATCTTTTTAATAAATATCGTGTTTGCCAATAATTTTTGAAGCAAACATTAGCTCTGTAATAGTTTGTACACTTCCCATGATAATTAGAGCACTAATAATAACTGAGTGTAAGTAATAATTGTAAGCAGTAGTCAAATTCATATTTCCTACTGTACAGATAGTTATACTGCAAGAAGTTTGTCAAGATCCTCTTTAACTAGGAGTTACATGCGGCTAGATAGATCATGAACAGGTTCCCCACAGTGGTAGCCAAATAAAGGGGGCATAAGCCATTGGGAATTTTGGGGGAAAAAATCACTAAAATATTGATAACAAAAGTTGACTTTTTCTCAAGTACTAGATTTGATTAGTGCAAGATTTCATTATTTCTATTAAATAGCATGAACTGTAATTCACATATTTTCCTGTTTTGGTAGTTGGCAGATATTCTAAAAAGTTGAACTATGGAAAAATTCACCATGGATTACTTTCCTGGGATAATGTGCAAGTGAAAGTTGACCAGTTATCTTTACAATGAGCTAACAAATATTTCAAATAGCTCTGGTATCGATTTAATGTGCTCCAATATTGAGAACAAGATGTCTGATGGACCTTGTCCTGAATGTTTCACAAGTGAGTTTACCCTGTCTCCCTTGTAAATCCTTAAAATAGCAAATAGGATCAGGAACCAAATCTTGGATATGTGAATGGACTTGTCCAAGGTCCTAAAGATAAGATATGCTGGAGCCAGGACTTGAACAGAAGACAGCCTGGTTCCAAAATATCCTCAACTAATTAATTTTATAAGCAATGTTTAAATTTGCGATGTACAATAAAAGTATTAAGTCCTTCACTGAAACTTGTCATTTAGGATATTTATCCCCCGACCAAATAAAAATAGTCTGTAGATTACGGGCATTGTCATCCATGAGAAATTAATCATACATATATGATTTTTGCCAGTTTCCAAGCGTAACACTTAAATCATTACACTAAGTGGGTATTAACTTCATTCAAGTTAATATATGACCACTCTCTTTCCTATAACAATAAATGAACCTTGGGGATGTTTCCTAGTTGTTATTTTTAGACTTTGGGATAGTTTAGTCTTTCTAGAGATACTTATGAAATCAAAAAGAATCTCTGGATAAAAAATTTTCAAAATCAGAGAATTTCCCCAACGGAATTGGGGAAATTTATTTTCTATTTTTATTTTCTGTGAATAGCTCAGTGTGACTGTCCATAGACACTGCTCTGACAATGTCACAAGTGCATGGTCATAAGCCAAGTGCTACTCTGAAAGTTGGGTGCCCCACGTTCGAAGGAAAACCTATCCCCTGAGATGTTTACAATGGGCAGGCGATGGGCTGGACACTCAGTATGCAATACCCCTCTTTGTCCCCCCAACGCCAGCAGATTGGCAGTATTTTATAGAACAGGAAAGTGAGGTTCAGAGCAGGTAAATAGCACAGGGAGCACTTGGATCCACGTTTGGTACTAAAGCCAACTACTACAACCGTTGCTAATGAGCTGCATGGTCTCAGGTCATAAAATGCGAGTTTTAATATCTTCAATTCTTGAAAATGCCACCCTGAGCATCTGTTATTTTTAATGAGCACAATGTCAGGCACTGTGCTAGGCACAGGGGATTCAGCAGTCTGTAAGGGAAATGTTGTCACTGCACCCAAAGGGCTCCCAGTCTGTAATAGTCAAATGAACACATGTGTCACAAGTAAGGAATGAGGAGGAACACAGTGATATAACAGAGAAGGGTACTAATCTCAGAATTGGTAAGTTTGTAGAATCAAGGCAAGCTACCTGAGGAAACCTATATCTAAACTACACCATTTTTCTTCGGGCAATGTACAGAAACTCAAGAGAATCGCAATATAACCAAATCTTCTTGGCTTGCTGTGGGAGAAATGGCAAGACATAAAGCTCAATAGAACAACAGAAGCAAGACAGTGAAGTGCCTTGATGTTATATTTAGGACTTTGAACTTGACCCTGTGATGATGGTAGAAAAGTGTCTTGGAATAGGGTTGTTGAAAAACAGATAGACTTTGTGTTCTGTAGAGAACAGGAAGGATAGGAACAATATGAGAAATGAAGAAACAAATAGGGAGCTTTTGTAGTCATATAAATAAGAGATGATGGAGGCAGGACCTAGGATAACTAGGATAAAGAAATGAGGACATTCTCTGATATTCAGTAGGTTGAATTGATAGAACTTGATAACTGATTGCATTTTGGGGGTTTGTGATGAGAAAGAAAGAGTCAAAGATGAGTTTCAGGTCTCTGGCCAGGTTACAAATTCTAGCGGTTTCGAGACTATTAAATGAATTAAAATTAACTCTGAATACTTAATTTTCACAGAAGTTAAAGAAAATAACAAGTCTTACCTCCAAGGATTGTAGCCAGGATCAAATGAGATAATACATGAAAAATACCTGTAGAGCATCTGCACATATTGGGTCCATAACAATAGCCTCTCATTGTTAGGATCCACTGAGATAGGGAGGATAACTGGGGGTAAAACCAGCTGGGGGGTGGGGAGCAAGAAGCAGTGGTAGCTGTACTAGTGCTAGCACTCATAGTGGTGAGGGTAGTATTTAATATCCACTGAAGACTTGGTCTATATCTGCTTCTAGGTAATTTGCATTTAACTGTCAAAATGGCCTTGTGTAATACAGGTGCCATCATTACCCCATTTTACCTATGAGCAATGTCCATATTGCTAGTAAATGGCAGAATCAGTCTTGATTCTAGAGCCCATAATTGTAATCTCTTCTCTATCCTATCTTCATGAAGGTAATATCAAGTTAACACATGTTGTATCTAATGATTCCAGAAGATCATCCAAATTGAGATAAACATGGAGATTATTTATAACAAGTGAATGGACCAGTTTCAGGACAAAAACAGATTGATGGTTCCAGATGGGACTCTGCCAAGTGGGAGAAGCAAAGGGCCATTGAGCATTTAGGATAAGGATGGCTAAAGTGCTGGGGATGAGGACTTAAACAGGTAAGTAAGTGGGGACAAAGCAAGGCTAAGGATAAAGGTAAGAAATCAAAAAAATTCTCAGGATGAGTTATCCACATGCAGTCATAGTACAGTGAAGGCCTGGAGAGGGGAGGGAGTAGGATGGCGGGGGTTAATGGAGGCGGGAGGAGGGGAGAGATCTGTAATACTTTCAACAATAATGATAAATTTTAAAAAAGAGAGATATACTGTCAAGATTTAGAAAGATGGGGAAGCTTAGAAGGAAATTCCTAGAAGACAAATAGATGACAACTGTAAGGAGAGGCAAAGAGTGGGAGAGGCAGATGCTAGAAGTGAATGGATCAGGAGTGCACTATGGGTCAGAGGAAGGGTGGCCTCATAGCAGCAGGGAAGACCCAGGAGTCTCTGGGAGATTTCCCTTTAGATCACGTGATTGGGGTGGGGAAGGGAAAAGTATTGAATTAGAGGTGGCTGTCACACTTAGTTGGATGAGCCACAGCTCTGATTCCTCCTAAAGAATACCATCTATTGAAATATAAAATTCTGAGTCAAGAAATCAGAACTATGTTGTACCCTTGAAAGTAATATAAAATTGTATGTCAACTGCAATTGAAATTTTTTAAAAATATTTAAAAAGAAATCAGAGAGAGATTCCAATTTTAATTCTTAATGAAGTGGCATGACTTCATTTTCATGACCTGTTTCTAAATAGGAAAAAGGATTGATTGCTTTCTACTACTGAAAGCAATATGTCTTTGATAAATAATGACTCCCATTTACTTAAAAATAAGAGTAAAACAAAAGAAAACAAAACCCATTGGTAATTACTTTTATACCTCTGAAGTCATTTTACTTTCTAATCTAAAAGGAGGAAAGTGGCTCCTTAAATCCAGCCAACACTTTCACTGGCAGCTACAGCATGGAATGGAAGCTGAGCTCCAGGCCACACTGTGCCTGAAAAGGAGCTCTTATCCTGCAATGGAGGTGAGCTGAAGGTCAGGCGGTCCCTCACCTGGATACCTTCAGTAGGAATGTGAACAGGTAAGGACAGAATTCCAGTCAGTGGGTAGGCCTGGATTTTTCCTACCAGATTCAGGTTATAATAAAATATAGGAACGCCTTCATGCGTGTACAATCCATGAGGTTGCACTGGGCCCTATATTCACTTGAAGCTCTACTGTTGTCACCTTGAAATTTTTAATATGTGAACAAGAGGCCCCACATTTCATTATGCACTGAACTGGTCTGATCAAGTATAGGTCATTTTTAAAGAACTCCAGCCTCTTTCCTGGAATGTTGGGTGAGGTTCCAGTTCAGATCCTGATCAGGGAATAGATGGAAAGAAGCAAGAAAAGGCTGGATCGCAGGATAAGATGGTTCACCTCTCCCTCATCCTTCCTCAGGGATTCAGTTTTGACCACAGTGGATTCTATAATAGTTTAGACCAGAATGACTGACCTTCTCACCACCCTACCACCCTGAGAAACTTCCAGTCAGTCTCAAGTGTCCTTATGAATGAGCAAATCCCAAGGGAAATCTTAAAGACTAAAGAGAAAGTTTGATTTGAATGCTAGAGTTTGCTCAGGTCCTGACCTTGAGAACCTTGACATCATAAATGTTCTTTAAAGATTGAGAAGAAACCAGTTACCATCCCAAGGTAGGCACAGGGAAACATGAAAGAACTGGCCATTCATCCAGGCTCCAACTCTTCAGGGAAAGGCCTTGCTGTCTTGCCATGTTCATCCTCTCTCATGAAAACTTTCACTAGAAAGCTAAGCATAGCTAGCTGCTTTGTGGAGAGGGTTGGAAATGCTATTCCCCTCACTCCCTGCCTCCTTTTATCCCCTCCCCCAAAGCATGGTGTTACATATCAGGTTATCCTACGGTGAAGTGACTTACATACAACTGAAATCAAGGTGTGTATATCAAAATGTCTCACAATGCAAATTAACTAGAGGTTGTAAAATTAAGCTCCACTTAGGTAAAAATCAGTTTATAACATAACTACCCATAGTACTCTGGGGTTGGCTTTCTCATAAACTTCCAAATCCCTGGTCTAGAAAGGACTCTTTAAAGACTTTCCAGGAGCCAGTCTTAAGCCTTTTGGATTACAAATGAAAGTGCTCAAAAAGGTCTCATAATGCAAATTAACTAGAGGTTGTAAAGTTAAACCCCACTTAGGTAAAAATCAGTTTATAACATAACTACCCATAGTACTCTGGGGTTGGCTTTCTCATAAACTTCCAAATCCCTGGTCTAGAAAGGACTCTTTAAAGACTTTCCAGGAGCCAGTCTTAAGCCTTTTGGATTACAAATGAAAGTGCTCAAAAAAAAAAAGAAGTTCTTTAAAAAATAGTAAAATTTGAGCATTTTAAGTGACTTTCTCTTCAGCTTATTTTTCCTAACAGTGGTATGACTTGCTCTAATAAAGATGGCCAGGACCACATGTTAAACGCAGGACAGCCCTGATTAAGCATCACAGGTGCTTAATAACTATATGAAAACTCAGAAGAGCACGCACTGAACGCAGCACACAGCCTTACACCTTGCTTCTGGCCCCCCTTAACTTTACAGGACAGGAGACAGAGGCCCAAGAGTTTGAGAGAGAGGTTCACGGTCCAGGAGGACCTCCTCTTTAGAAGAGCCAAGAGTAAAGCCCACATTCCCCTACTCCTCTTCCATCCTAACCTTGACTCTTACCTCCCACCTTACCTCTTCCTCAACCACACCATGGGAACTTTTATCCCAGAAAGGGCATCCTAAAAGTTAAAGATAATTCATCATTCCAAGCTGTACCTCTCCCTGCTGGACAAACCAGAACAGTGCAGCACAGGCAATTTTACTGACACTCATTCAGCCATGCGAGCATTTTCAACAGGATATGGGGTGGAGAGACAGCGATTTTACTGACACTCATTCAGCAATGCATTTTCAACAGGATATGGGGTGGAGAGACAGCATTCATGGCTGCAGGGAGCAAAAGCTGCAGGGAGGCCTCCCAGAAAAGCTAATGACTGAGATGGGCCTTATCAGATAAACAGAATAATAATAGGCATAGTGTGGAAAGTGGGGGATTTAGTAGAAAAAAATAGGAGAAGAAAGACAGATTATACAAGCAAAGGAAGCAGTAGAGAGCCTTGTTGGGATATTGCTTTGAATAAATAAAGGGAAGTAATAAGAAATAGAAGTTAGACTGGGCAGAATGTCAAAGGGTAACTAAGCTTCCTGGGATACCTTTCCTTCCTCTAGTTTTCTACAAAAGGCACGGGAACCAGTGAGTGGTGCCCACATCCATTAATTATTTTGTTCAACAGACAACCAATGTGCCAGGCACTGTCCTAGACACTGGTGTCATAAATCTCTCATTCTAGTTAGGGGAACAGTGTGTTTTGTGGTAAGTGCTGTGGAAAATAATGAACCCAGGCGAGAGAGTGCAGAGAGCAAGGGATATATGTATTTGGCGCCAATGTCGGGGAGAAGCCAGGCCAATGACTGGGAGACAATGTGTATGGCACACTGGGAACACAACAAGACCAACATGGCAAGAGCAGGTGGAACCAGTGGAGAGTGATGGTATGAGAACAATTTTGACCCAAGAGGGAGCCAGGGCCAAGACCACCTGGGATCCTATATGTCACAGAATGCAGATAGAGCCCTGTCCACCAGGTCTCCTTAAGGACAGAGACCTGCCTTACTTGACTGTATATCCTGAGGGCTGAGGGCAAGGCACATAGTAGGTGTTCAACCAATGACTGCTATGGATAGTGATCTGAAGTCAGTGACATGAGGCTCAGAGCCAGATTCCTGTTACACCGTCAAAGAATACCTGGATGAGGAGATGGTGTCAACCAATGCGGGCCTCTCTTTGCCTTAAGAAATAACAACATTTCGTGCTTCCCACCCTCTCAAGTTGAAAGTAATTAAGAGTAGTAAGTGCAGAAAAAAGAGGTAAGCCCCTCACCATGAATGCTCTTACAGCATGTAGTCTTCATAGCCATACACATACACACATGGATGAGAGACTAGGACAGAGTCTTTTTTTGTAACCTTTTTCTCTTCACATATATCTTGAAAAAATCCCCAAATCATTAATTGTTATTCTACAACACAGTTTAATATCATGTAGTTTATAATATGGATGCCCCATGATTTATATAAGCAATCTCATACTGTTGGAAATGTACATGGTAGGTGATTCTGACAGAACAGTGTGGTGGGATCTAGACTGCGAAGCCCAAGAAGAGGTTAGTTTAATAAAAGAAAAGCTCTGCATGTTTATGGGCAGAGAGAACACAGAGACCAGAAAAGGGAAGTTTGAAGATGCAAAAAAGACTTAAAATGCCCGATAGCTCCTCTGCCTTGACAATACCTCCTTGAAGCTTTAAGAATCTGCTTCACACGTTTGCACTTCTTTGATGTTGCATGCTGAGAGACAAAATGCTGACATGCCCAAATAGCAATGCTTGAAATGTGTGCCAGGTATGGGACTAAGCCTGGCGGAGGAATGCGAGTGCCTTTTGTGCCTCCATGGGCCATCTGCCCACCCCCAGCTCTCCACTGTCATGCCTCTTCTGTACTTGGTCTTCCAACCTTCCTTTCCCTTTTTTTTCTCTCTCTGGCTTCTCTCTCTTCTCCCCTTGTTGCTGGAAATGTAAGCCGCAGCTCCCATCAAGTGAACAATTCAGGGAAGTATGGATATAGGTGAAAAACTAACCAAGTGGAAAATATTTACATAAATGGATTAGTTGCAATGCAATCAACAATTTATGTGGGGGAAATAGGGAAAAAATCTCCCAAAGCAATGAATGATAAGGAAACTTTACATTATGACATAAACACAGAAAGATGTGTTCAATGGCCTGGGGCGAAGTTCACAATAAAATATTAAAAGAAACAGCAGAGCCCTAGTCAGTTTGGTTCAGTGGATGGAGCATCAGCCCGTGGACTGAAGGGTCCCGGGTTGGATTCCAGTCAAGGGCTCCTCCCAGCTTGGGCCCTGGATGGGGCTTGATGTAGGAGGCAACCAATCCATGTGCTTCTCTCACATGGATATTTCTCTTTTTCTTTCCCCCTTTCTTCCACTCTCTCTAAAAATCAATGGAAGAGTATCCTTGGGTGAGAATTAAAAAAAAGAAACATTTTTTAAAAATTAAAAAAAAAGCAGAATACAGAACAGTATAACTAGTGTGATCTCAATTTTACTTTTTAAATACTCTTTATAATGAATAATTATAATATATGATGTACAATTAACTATAAATACTATAAAATGTAAGTAGATGTTACAAATATAAACCAATCATTATTTCTTGGTGGAAGGACTATGAATGCTTGTGATTACTTTATTCATTCCTGAATGTTATTTTTTGGTAATAAGCATTTAAATTTATAATGAGAAAAACTACCTGTTTCACATTTTTTTAAATCTATTGTGATTACAGCTACCATTTCACTTCCTTTTTGCTTCTATGAATCTCTGGTTCATTTCCATTTATTCCCAACAATGATGATAATTAACCTTTAGGAGATCATTAGATATGGGGGTTGTGGATGGTGACAAAACATCTGATGTCACTGATGTGGGACATAGCTAATCCAGGTTAGAATTATGGTCTATGATAAAAAGAAAAGGCGGGGGTGGAGAGGATGGAAGTACCTCATCATGTGGTAGGCAGTTAGGCAGACATGAGCAGAGCAAGTACCATGGGCCGGTACAGAAGGTCACGGGAGTGCCTAGCAACAGGCAAAATTGGAAAAACAAAGATCTCACCTCCATTAGAGGGTGAATGAACAAGGGGGCCAGAAAATAGGCCTTAAGCATTAAGTCCTCAGGATAATAAGGTTCTGACCTGAAACAAATAAATGCATCTAGGTCTCAGTTGTTTTTCAGCTCCAGGTCCAGAAAAACAGCAAAACCAGACAAGGGACTCCACAGCTGACCTCAGGACCAGCTGCACTAATTAATGATCCCATCAACTGGCACCAGCCAATCAGTGGAGATCATGACCCTAAAGCAGCCGTGGGCAAACTACGGCCTGCCCCCATCAACTGGCACCAGCCAATCAGTGGAGAGACTAAAGCAGCCGTGGGCAAACTACGGCCTGCAGGCCGGATCCGGCCCGTTTGAAATGAATAAAACTATTGAAAAAAAAGACCGTACCCTTTTATGTAATGATGTTTACTTTGAATTTATATTAGTTCACACAAACACTCCATCCATGCTTTTGTTCCGGCCCTCCGGTCCAGTTTAAGAACCCATTGTGGCCCTGTAGTCAAAAAGTTTGCCCACCCCTGCCCTAAAGGGACACACGGGGAAGCTGATGAATGCTCTATTGAGATGCTCTCCTGGGACTTCCCCTAAAATCTCTACCCTTAAAAACCCTTAGGAGGGCTGAAACTGGTTTGGCTCAGTGGATAGAGCGTCAGCCTGTGGACTGAAAGGTCCCAGGTTCGATTCCGGTCGGGGGCATGTACCTGGATTGCGGGCACATCCCCAGTGGGAGATGTGCTGGAGGCAGCTGATCGATGTTTCTCTCTCATCGATGTTTCTAACTCTCAATCTCTCTCCTTTCCTCTCTGTACAAAATCAATAAAATATATTAAAAAAAAAACAAACAAAAAAACCCTTAGAAGGATGCCCTGGCCGGTGGTCCAGTGGTTAGAGCATTGGCCTGCTCACCAAAGGGTTGCAGGTTGGATTCCTGGTCAAGGGCATGTACCTGGTTGCAAGTTCCATTATTGGCCCCAGTGCAGGAGGCATATTCCATTGATTCATTTCTAGGTAGCATCACCAGTAAAAATGATTTTCATTTTTTTTAAGACTATAGCACTTCCTTTGTGTGACTTTGATTAATATTTGTACTCCATGCCCAACTCAGGTAAGGAGGGAGGACCCAGGAGCACACCATGCTTTCCCCTCTCTTCCCCCTCTTCTTCTCCACAAGGCACATTTTCCTGTCTCTCTCATTCTCCTAAGCTCCAAGTGCCTTTCTTGTGCCTCTGTAATTTGTTTCCTGAGCCCATTTCTTCTACTGCTCACTTCTTCTACCGCCATGACTTTCTAAATAAACTTTCTATTATAGTTTGAATCTTTGCTTTGAACTGTTTCTTAGCCAGAACTCAGTACCGAGGCTGCTGAATGCAGGTCTGGTCTGACCCCACCAGTCTAACATCTGATGCCATTCTCACTGCCAACAGTCAGGGCCTAACAATTCTCTCTCTCTCTCTCTCTCAAAATACACAGACCTAGAGTCAACAAATAGTTGCACCAACAGACAAAATTACCAACTATTTAAAGTGCTACCAAGGAAAAATAGAGGACATACTGAATGAATGGCCAGGGCTATGAAATTTGGATGGGGTTGGTAAGACCTCTATGAGGATGTAAGACTTAAACTGAGGATTCAGCCATGTGAAGTGTGGGCAAACACATGCTGAGTGTTACAGGGGGAGGAAACCCATGTACAAAGACCTGGGAGCGAGCATGGACAGGCACATCTGAAACCCTTCATTGAATCTGCAATCAAATGAGTTAAGTACATAGAGCTGGTGACATGTAATCAAGTTAACATAATGTTACTGTAAAAGAAAGCTACTAACTATAACTACCTTGGTCCATAACTACCTTTCATCATTGTACTAGGAAAAGCCTAATTTCCTAATTGATCTTTACAATTCAGCTTGAGATTGAACAATTATAAAATGAGTGAGGCACATCGCAGACCTAACGGGACTAAATAAAGACAAATTATTCTTTGAGTTCTACAGCTCAGGTTTCTGACTACTTTAAAAACAGAAAACACTGGGAGTGGAACATTGAAAGTGGCTCCCAGTGAAATAATATTCAAGGACAAAAGAAAAGAGCAAAGTCAGTAATTAACACTAGTCTCTGTTAATGGAAGGAAAGAACCCACTTCTTCCAGTTGCTTTCATCACAAGTCCCCCATGACTGTGTTTGTTAACAAGCTCCTTAAGGCACTTCACAGCAACTGTAAAGTTCGGAAAAGGTCCATACAAAAAGGCAAGACAACTGAGACCAAAAGCTGGAGAAGAAATCGGCCTTACAGCAAAGCAAAGTTTTGAAAATGGTTAAGGCCCAATCAAATAAACCAGCAGAGATAAACACAGTAAATATCCATCAACTAAAACACGGGTTAATTACCAAATCACCAGCAACATAAATATTGCCAATTATATAAAACTTTCATGCTCAAGGTCAGCAAGAAAAAAACAATAAGAATAAAACAATGTTTAAAGTAGCAAAAATGAAAGAAAAGCAGCGAGAAAGCAGACCTGGCAGGGGCCTGCATTTACAGGCAATGTGACCGTTCCTCCAGGACATGCATGCCCCCACGTGAGAGTGCAAAATCTCACCAAGCGCATCTCCAGCTATGGCCAGACTCTGCTTCTAACCCCCCCACATTGGTATGGATCAAGGAGGGAAACTGCAATCACTTTGTTCACATTGATTTTATGTCTATTAAGTTCCAGGTATGACGCTGGGCACAGAGTGAACAACAAATCAGATTCTGTGCCAGTTTCCTAGAAGCTTAAAGTCATCTCTAGGGAAGCTAAGACTCAGTACAGCAAAGGAGGTCACCCTGCTTGTTGTTATCTTACTTTCTCCCTAATGTGACTTATTTATCCTTTCAGTTGAAGAGAGGGAGGGAGATAGGAAGGGGGGAAAGAATGGGAAGGGAGAGCATAAGGAAGAAAT
The DNA here is from genome assembly GCF_000327345.1 of Myotis davidii. NCBI lineage: Eukaryota > Metazoa > Chordata > Mammalia > Chiroptera > Vespertilionidae > Myotis > Myotis davidii. The sequence continues at coordinate 12,198,885 of NW_006286587.1, forward strand.
AGGGAAGAGGTAGGAAGGAAAATGAAAGATGTTTTTTGTGGGGTTTTTTGTCATTGTTGTTGTTTTTTCATATAATCGACAGCTGGTGATTGGGAACCTAGTTCCTTCCAGCTTTATATTCCAAAATTCCATTCCTACTCTTAGTCTGAAAGGATCGGAAAGGCTGGAACTAACTGCATGCAGCATCCCCATGGCATGTAGCTCAGCACAGGACAAGTTGATGAATCCTTGGTGCTCATCAGAATGCCCAGGACACACTTAGAGGATCCAGCTGCTGTTAGCAGGATGCCCTAGTCCAGTGGTCGGCAAGCCGTGGCTCATGAGCCACATGTGGCTCTTTGGCCCCTTGAGTGTGGCTCTTCCACAAAATACCACGTGTGGGCATGCACATACAGTGCAATTGAAACTTTGTGGCCCATGCACAGAAGTCAGTATTTTGTGGAAGAGCCAGTATTTTGTGGAAGAGCCACACTCAAGGGGCCAAAGAGACACCCTAGTCTCTAGTTCAGCGGTTCTCAACCTGTGGGTCGCGACCCCTTCGGCGGTTGAATGACCCTTTCACAGGGGCACCTAAGACCATCCTGCATATCAGATATTTACATTACGATTCATAACAGTAGCAACATTACAGTTATGAAGTAGCAAAACGAAAATAATTTTACAGTTGGGTCACAACATGAGGAACTGTATTTAAAGGGCCAGAAGGTTGAGAACCACTGCTCTAGTTCCTGTGAATACAGCTCAGAGCTGCTTCCAGAAGGGAGTACTTCTATTGACACAGTTGACACTTCAAGAGGATTCCTTTCCAGTTTGCAAGCAGATGGAAAGTCTCAAACAGTGTCAGTGGGAAATGGTAGTGATATGAACAACCATTCTATAGAACAATTTGTAAAAATGAATCAAGACAGCCTTAAAACCATATACACCCTCTGACCTAGTACTTCCATTTCTAATTTTTTTTCTCCCCTGAGGAAGTAATCATGGATAAACACAAAGATATAGCTACAAATATGTTCATCCCACACAATGCCTAACGATAGAAGATAAGTTAAATAGGTATGGAATGTCCATACAATGGACTATCACTTGGATATTAAAATGATGTGGCAAAATATATATGAAAGGAAAAGATCTCCAAATGTGGAAAACTTTTACAAGTCTAATTTGAACCCATCTTTGTAAAAGAATATATATATATATACACATATATATATAGTATATAAATGTGTGTGTGTATATATATATAAATGTGTGTATATATGTATGTGTGTATACAATATACACTTTAAATAATTATGAGAGCAGTGTTAATGAAAATGCATTTCATTTTCAAAATGTAATAGAATCCGCTATTAAAGTGTGTATACATTTTTTCGGATACCCTGTATATGTATATATATGTATATGTATGTATAAAAGTGTGTATATATATATATATATATACACACACACACACACACGCACACACATGTTTATATATATAAATGTTTGTATATACGCTATATATATGCACATGCATACAGAGAAAGACTGCGAAAGATGACTAGATAGTGGAATAGACAGAGGTATGGATTAGAATATAGAACATGTTTAACTCCACAATAATTTCTTTATGTGATTTCTAAATTTGTCATAATAAACACATTAAATTAAAAAGTTAGGTTAAAAATACTGATCAGTCATCTGTCTTCATCCTCTGATCACTGATGACATCGATATCTTCCGTTAGGCCTACAACTACTGAGGTCTGTTGGCTAAGCAAACCCTACCTTAGACTGCTATACTCTTAAGAAGCTGCTGGGACAGCTTACCAAATACAGGTCTAATTTTTTTACTTTTGACATTTTTTGGTCCAATTGGATTTGCAACCTGGGTGTTTCCCCTCTTCAAAATTTAATTATTCAAATATATTCATTTAAATGAGTTCGCCATTGGTTCGTCTTTAAAGGAAAATAGTGCACAAGTGAAAATCCCTTCCTTTATTTCAAGACTGAAATGAACTTGGCTTGTAAGTAAATTTGCTTAGAGCACTTTCATGAAGCTGTGAAAGCTTCCACTTCCTGCCAAATCAGCTGCCTGTTCGCAGTGTCAGAGCAAGACAGACGAGGCCCAAGCAGTGCTTGGTTTCTTCTGAGACCCTGTGCCGGTTGAGGAGGAATGTTTCCCCAGCAGCAAGATTACTTTCTGGCAAAGGCCCTGGCTGGGCTTTTCTCCAAAGTGAAGCTAACTCTCAAAGGAAGCCACCAGGCTGCTTTGCCTCATCCAAAAATTTTCTGGCACCAAGTACCACACATGTGTGCATACAAATCCCAATTTCCAGGGAGCCTGAGATGTGGGCCAGCAGTAAGTTCCAAAACTATGTTAGAAACGAGGCGCCCAAATTTATGTGCCCAGCGGGCTGTAAAATGTTCTTGGGTAGCAAGAACTTCACTTTTAGAAACTCCATCTCTTGCTGTAATTCAGAGCACGGTGTTTTTTTGTTGTCATTTTAGCTACTGCTCTTTGGAGATTTAGTAGGTTGCCTACTAAACAAAGATGAAACACCAGCTGCTTTGAAGATGAGTTGGATCTTACTGGATACATTATTTTGTATAGAAGACATAATTATTATTTTTTAATTGATTTCAGAGAAGGGAGAGGGAGAGATAGAAATATCAATAATGAGAGAGAATCATTGATTGGCTGCCTCCTGCATGCCCCCCACTGGGGACTGAGCCCGCAATCCGGGCATGTGCCCTTGACTGGAATCGAACCTGGTACCCTTCAGTCTGCAGGCTGATGCTCTATCCACTGAGCTAAACCAGCTAGGGCCAGAAGATATAATTCTTTAAGAAAGCTTTGCTCCAAGAGGAACCAAGTACACTAAGCAGTAAACTTTTAGTCTGTTTCAAAAACATACTTGAGTGTATATGATAACAGAGAAACAAAAAGATAAACTTTAATTCCTCAATATTTAAGAAAGCCACAAAACATGTAAAGTACATCTGTGTGAGTGAGAAACAAAAAGATAGGGACCAGCCGTGCACAGTGCCCATCTAAAGTACAAGGCACCTGCAGACCTGGGAGTGGACACACCCTGTGTTCTGAGAGTACATCTGCTGGCCACAACCCACCACTCGCTGCGCCCCTGTATGCAGGCTTCTGCAGACTCCAAGGGGAGGAAGGAATGGTTCCTGCCCACAAGAAGGCTACTGGGAAAGCACCATAAGCACCAGTTAAATGGAATGGAAAAGGCGATAGTAAAGGTATGTACAAAATGCCTTCCAGAGAATAAAAAGAAAGCTCAAACTGGAGGTGCACAGACACTTCCTGAGGATACAATTCCTTTACTCAGCTAAGCTTTTAATAGATGGTTTTAGACAAAGGCTTGACCTGGAGCAAGGTGTGAAAGATCTGTTTTGTCCACTTAAAACAAAGCATAAAGTTCAAGGTAAAAAGTGACAGAACACAGTGTTGGAGACCAAAGTCATGGATGAATGTGTCGGAGTTTGGAAGTCATCCCATAGGTACTGAGGGGCCAGGCCACATGCTGGGAAGAGAAGGGATCAACATGAAGGGCTAACAGGGAGGTGTGGTGAGCTCCGCCTGCCAGCTCAAGGCTGGGACAGGATTCCTGGGGCAGGTCCATGAGCCTTTCCTGTGTCATCTCATGGAGGAAGTCAGGAATCACTGTCAGGGCCATGACAGTCACCCTGATGGCTCTGGGACATTTGCTACTCTTGTAAGTATTGACTACATTGGGCAATTATGGCTGAGTATTCCATTATGTATGTATGTGTGTCTACACACACACACACACACACACACACACACACACACACACAAATAGCCAAGATATGTAAACAACCTAACTGCCCTTCAACAGATAAGTAGATACAGATGTGATATGATAAAGATGTGATATATTAGGCTGTTTCCATATCTTGGCTATTGTAGGTAATGCTGCAATGAACACAGGAGTGCATATTTTCTTTCTGAATTAGTGGGGGTTTTTTTGTGTGTGCGTTTTTTTGTTTGTTTTTTTATTCAGATAAATACACAGAAATAGAATTACTAGTATTGGTTAGGATGTGGAAAAATGGAACCTGTGTTCACTGTTGGTGGGAATGTCAAACGATATAGCTGTTAGGGAAAACAGTATGGCAGTTCCTCAAAAAATTAAGAATAGAATTACTAAATAATCCAACAATTATACTTCTGTGTATATACCCCAAAATTTGAAACCAGGGACTCAAACAATATTTGTACACCCGTGTTCATAGCAGCATTATTCACAACCCTAGTGTCCATTGACAGATGAATGGATACATACAATGGAATATTACACAGCCTTAAAAAGGAAAAGAAGTTTGATATGTGCTATGACATGAATGAACTTTGAAGGCATTATGCTAAGTGAAAAAAATCAGTAAAAAAAAAAAAAAATACTGTAGCCCTAACCGGTTTGGCTCAGTGGATAGAGCGGCAGCCTCCAGACTAAAAGGTTCCAGGTTCGATTCCGGCCAAGGGCATGTACCTTGGTTGCAGGCACATCCCCAGTAGGAGGTGTGCAAGAGGCAGCTGATCGATGTTTCTCTTTCATCGATGTTTCTAACTCTCTATCCCTCTCTCTTCCTCTCTGTAAAAAATCAATAAAATATATTTAAAAAAAATACTGTATTATTCCACCTATATGGAGTACCTAAAGTAGTCAAATTCCTGAGACAGAAAGTTGAATGGTGATGGCCAGGGGTCAAGTGAAGAAAGGAAAGGGGATTTTTTTTTTTTTTTTTACAGGTACAGAGTTTCAGTTTTACAAGGTGAAAAGAGCTCTGGAGATTAGTTGCACGACAATATGAGTGCACTTAACACTTCTAGACTATATACTTAAAAATGGTTAAAATTGTACATTTTTATACCACAATTTTTAAGTGTAAAGAAGTTAGTTACAAAGTGCTTATGCGTCCATAGAAAAAAATTATCTCTTGTATTTGGACCCATACATTTAAATCATAATCATAAATTCTGAATATGTTAACCAAAATTTACAAAAAAGTGACACGTATATGCACTACGAAGGTGTCTACAAAACCTGACCTGAAACCTCTTACTTCTAATTCACTTTCCCAAACCCCGAAGTGTACCTCCCCAAAGGAAAGCTCTGCCGGTTTATTAAAGGCAAACTACACTACCCACGCTTGGCTTTCAGCGTGTTCTCCAGCCAGGCCTTCATCTGCAGCATCCTCTCATTCCTTCAGCGGGACTCTTTCCTCCCGCACTCATCTGGTTTGTTCACAAGCGTCCTCTCCCAGGCTGTCCGCTCTCCAGCCTGCCTCTCCTCCTTGCAAACATCTCAGGGCCCAGAATCCAGTCCATTTGTGAATCTTGGAGAGAATTTTTAAGCAGGCCTGAGGCCAGTAACTAGGGGTTCCTCAGGAGTTGGTGCCAAGAACCAAGCTTTTGGATAATATTCTTCCCTGCTTTGTCCTTCAAATACTGCCTAATACATTTTACGTTAATTACATGTTCACTTTCTGCATCTATTCATAAACTACCTGCCTTTGCCTGTTTCCTCCGGCTAGCTGTAAACTGACCTTCTTGGTGTTGTTGGAAACCAGGCCACTGTGCCAGAGCCTGCCTGCCTCACGGGAGGCACTCAGAAGGGACTTGTGGATAGATGAGTGTCCGTTGCAAGGAACAAAATAAAAATGACAGAAATGGAGCAAAGTACTGTGGGGAAAGGATGCATTTTTCATTGGGGAGAAAAGCTAGAAGGAATTTTCAGAGGAGAGATGGTTTACACTAAGCCTTATAGGACAAATGGGTGCATCTTAAAACACATTCCAGGCTCTGAATTGAGCAAAGGAAGAGCCCAAAGGCATGGCTAGTGGGTGAGGGTGAGCAATGACTAAGGTACCAGACACATGGAGGGATATGCTGAGAAGAGCACAATCTGTGGACAGCATTCGTGACACGGTAAAGGGTTGCACTTTTATTTTGTACTAGAGGCCCATGCATGAAATTCGTTCAAGGGGCTGGGCCCTTGCAGCCGCAGCGGCTTGCCTCAGCCCTTGCAGCCCTGGCTTCATCTGGAAGGTCATCCAAAAGGACATCTCATCTAATTAGCATATTACTAGTATGTTTTTATTATTATAGATACCATGGAAAGTCTAAAAAGCTCTGATATGAAAATTAGTACACTCTGACCTGCATTTTATAAACACAGAAAAAAACTATTTTAACTTAAAAACAAGCAAACAACAGAAAACTGGCATCACTTTTCAGAGGGCTACACATTCACCTGTGTTTGGAG
>NW_006286587.1:12205207-12211357 GCF_000327345.1 Myotis davidii
AAAGAGAAGATCTGAGATCCCATCTTTAAATGCAAGAGAAAGAGGGGCACATGGTTGGTGAGCCTGTGTCTCAGAGGATAGGTCAATTGCAGATCAATTTTTGGTTTTCAAAGGCACTGAACAGTGATATAACATTTCCAAATGGTTTCAGAGTAGAAGGTACCGCCATCGAGGAAAAAGAAGCTGACACCTGGATTCTAAGGTTGGAACTGGGTCCAGGACTGGGAGATGATCCCAAGCAAACACTCTTCATATCCCAGGACAATGGAATTAAAAATATCATTGCCCTAACCGGTTTGGCTCAGTGGATAGTCAGCTTGCGGACTCAAGGGTCCCAGGTTCGATTCTGGTCAAGGGCATGTACCTTGGTTGTGGGCACATCCCCAGTACATGTAAACTGAAATGAACTCTGAAGACCTGCATATTATATTAAAGTTAAACGAAGTGACCATATAAATGATTCAACTCAGCCACAATAAAAGGCAGTTGGTAAAACTACTATAAAGCAGCATGTTTCAACCTTTTGCATCTCATGAATACATAAAAAAATTACTAAAATTCTGCAATACACCCAAAATATGCTGATCTGACAAAAAAAAGAGGTATAATATCAATGCAAACACACTAGATGGCTATTGTGTTGGCTGTTGTCATTTTTTTTTGGTAATCTAAGGGAAAAGAGGTCAGTGCCCCTGACTAAATAGTCAGGTATTACATGTTTTAAAATTCTTGTGGCACACTGGCTGAAAATCGCTGCTGTAAGGAATTAAAGACCTACCACAAACATGCCTTACAAAGTAACCCACTGCTCTGACAGGGTTTATTAACATGGCTTATTTCAAGACATATTTATTTAATAAGCACAGCTCTCCTCAAGTTCTGGAAGGAGGGAGAGGTCAGGGGCCTGCAGCAGCCCTGGTGTTGCACTAACTGGCTTTTTTTAAAAAAAAAAAAAAACTCAAGCAAAGTGTCAGAGCTTGGCTTCAGCTTGACTATAAAATAAGAAATCCAGAAATGTGACCAAAGGTCCCTCCCAGGTTTCAACCCCTCTGACAATATGTATATATTGCATAACACATGAACACAGACAATACTGCAGTGGAGGCCTATGGAGGGGCTGAGAGGGAGGCAGAAAGAGTCAATGGGGAGGATAAAAGGGAACATCTATAATACTTTCAACAATAAAGATACATTTTTTTTAAAATTCCTGTAGGCATGTCTGCTTTCCATGGACCAGTGTACTGACCTGAGCTGGAGGAGGGAATGCCACTATAGGTCTAGTGCTTGTGAGAAGTGCTGAGCCAGGGGCCATGGACAATGGAACAGGCACGCCCATGGTCAGAGCATGGGTTGGAAATCAGAGAGACTTGGACTCACACCAGAGCACTAACTATGAAACTGGGTGAGCAAACCTTTATAAAGTCTATGTGAAATGGGGACAGCGTAGTGAGAAGTAAAAGATGGAAGGGAGGTGCTTAGCTCAGTGCTTGTGGTATAGTAACTACTAAATAAATGACAGTCCTAGAAGGTGTTGTCAATATTATCTCATTTAGCTATTAGATTTAACTTCATTGCTTTACATGGTATTTTCCTTATAGAACAATAAACGTATGGAACCTCACAAAACTGGAAAGGACCCCCAAAGTCCTTTCTTTTAGTTCTCTGTTTTAAACCATTCTCATTATTACCACCATTTCACCGATGAAACCATGAAACACCTGAGTAGTTAAGGTCAGCCAAGGTCACCCAGCTATGAAGTCCATTTAAAACACAATGTTTGTGTCCTCGGAGACCCCCAGTGCTCAGAAGTTGTGCAGATAATTTCCTGGGTTATGCTGTGCCCTCAGAATTAAAACTGTCTCTGTTACTACAATAAATTTGTAACATGAGATGAAAGTGCTTCAGCCAAAGATAGATCGTGTACTGAGTAATCAAAGTGCCAACTCTAAAATATTAGACAGTTAGGAAAATGATAATGAAGCTCGTAACAACCCTTAGTAATGCTTATTATGCTGTTTAGCGAAAAATAAAATCAGAATATGTAATCTCATTTATTTTGTGATTATAAGTAAGCAAAATGACATACATATATAGCAAGGGCTGGAAGGAAACCTGGAAAATGACTGCAGCTGATTGGATAAGGAGGCGAGATTGCAGAGGTGTTATTTTTATCTAGAGACTTTAATGGAGTTGGCACAATAGACACCACCACAGTGATAATCACAGGGAAGGAGACTCGGCGGTTCACTCACCCTGGGTTGTATAACATGACTGCGGAGAGGTTCTCACAGGACTTCGAGAGGTCGGTCATGGACAAGCTGAAGGAGGACAGAAGGCCACTCTAAGAGCAGACACAGGGCAGAGCGGTTACCTTAGCAGACAGAGGCCAGGGCTCTGGACTCAGTGCTGTTAACTTAGGAGAAGCAATGAAGTGCAGACATTCCCCATCAGCCTTCACACCAGCCAGTCGGTCTGAGGATGGCCACTCAGGGGCAGTCTCAGCCCTAAACCCTCACTAAAGAGAGCAGGGCCCTAGCATGCATGACTTGGGAAAACTAACCGGGAACTCTGCACCCCGATGGTCTCCCCAACCACGCTGCACTCAAGTCCAGGGAATGGTCAGGACATCTGCCACCCTCCTTCTGGCGGGAGCCCTGTCTTGTTATCAGCAGCGCTCATGTACACTTGGGTGACACAGATAAAGGAGGGAGAGGGAAGGAAGGCCAAAACATAAGAGCTCGACCTCTTTTGCTTCCAGGGAAAGCTATTGGCAAACATATTTTTGCAATCGTGTATCAAAAAGGCCCCTCCAGGGAGACCCTGGGCTGGAACAGATAAGAGCCTTCAGGGGCTGGGACAAGCAGCCTGGAGAAGGCTGAGGTTTGCAGCTTTCTCATTTCCCATCTACAGCACTGGCAAGCTCCGGCAGCCCTTACAAGAGCAAGCTGAGATGAGGGACTATGTAACTCCGCGCTGAGGGGCAAATAGTTGCATTTGGCAGGCCAGGGTTGCAGCCCTCACTCCTCACTCACTGGCTAAGGAACTAGTTTGTCTGTTCCTCATCTCCATCATCTGTGAGATGGGAGAGTAACAGCTGCTGCACAGATAAAGCAGTCGAACATATGTGGACGTTCTACAGTGCCTGTCTCATAGAAATATCATCACCCTCAGTCTACCGACAGCAATGATGACCCTACACAGATCCCTCTCCCTCTCATTTCTTCCCATGTCGCTGGTCCCCATCAGGCACTTAAGTGCCCTCTGGATATTCTTATCCAACCAAGATGAAGTCTTCCCCAGTTGTCCTAAACTCACTCGCTGCTTCACATCTCAAGAAAAATAAAAAAAAAAAAAAAAATAAAAAACAGAGTAAGCAAGCTTTGGGATGATAGTGATTCTGATACTGGGTTAACTCCTAACCTAGATGCTCAAAAGTGGACGTCACTCTCCACTTAACGTACAATGATACCAAGCTCCTCTGTGAAGGGAAGGGTCTAGGACAGTGATGGAGAACCTTTTGAGCCCGGCGTGTCAGCATTTTGAAAAACCCTAACTTAACTCTGGTGCTGTGTCACATATAGAAATTTTTGGATATTTACAACCATCGTAAAACAAAGACTTATATTTTTGATATTTATTTTATATATTTAAATGCCATTTAACAAAGAAAAATCAAGCAAAAAAAATGAGTTTGCGTGTCAGAGGTGACCGTTTAAACTGTTCAGGTGTCACAGGTTCGCCATCACTGGTCTAGGAGCTATTCCCCTGCTCGGAACATCACTTGCTTACCCTCCCATGTCATCAGCCAGTAATCTGCTGGGAAACAGACTCCCCAGAATCACCCCAGGCTACATAACTTTGGGGGCTCTGTACACCGGAAAATTAAACTCTAGGCACTAGAGTGGAGATGCCCCGGGCGTAGCCCCACCCGGACCAGAGCTGGGTCCTGGGGATTTCCTGCAGCTCACCTTCCTCTTCTCCCGGAGCTTGGCAGCCTCCTTCGGATGGTTAAAGCGAAACATATTGGTTCTTCCCAAGAGTATCACGGCACCTGAGAGCACACAGAAACAGTCATGAGCTTACAGTATGTGACCTGGACAGTTGGTAACATCATAACATGGAATTTTATCACTGAAATGCAATTTCCCGTGGACTATCACACAATAATAGGAAGGGGAAGAGTTAGTCTCGGAACACCTGCTTTCATAAGTCACTTTTAAATGTGTAAAATGTGATTCTTTTTACAGCCAAGTATCGCAATGCTCAGGTTACCCAAGGAAGAAGTAATGGATCCAAGCATTCACATACGCTATGACATTTAAAACTTATACATTTGATTGCTGAGAAGAAGAAAAAAGAAATCAGTTCTTCAAAGAGATATAATACAAATGGTCACAAATTTAGGAAATATTAATGCCAATAAAAGTAGAAATCTCAAAGGAAAGTGCTTTCAAAAGAACACATGGTAAAACTGAGAAAGTACTAAAGGCAACTACCACTAAATTGTCCCTTAGAATTTGAGAGAAAAGAAATTCTGTACATGTAACGTCTACTTCCATTGCTTCCTGTTAAAACTGAGATGGTCAAATGACACACACACACACACACACACAAAACTCTTTTGATTGACTAAGGTCCTATTTATTCAGAAAATGACTGAAAAGGGGGTAAAATAACTCAATGTCAATGCCCCAGGCTAACAAAATTATTGGGGCTGGGCAGCAAATTTCAGCTTGCTTACGCAAATAAGCAAGCACACACTTTGGAAGGCCAGAGCCAGGGAAGGCTGGGAGCTACTGGTCACTGGAGGCGTCTCAGGGAAGTGATGTTCCAGAAGAGCTTCACTGCCTCATCCAGTCCCATCAACACCTGCGAGTCTACCACGCCTCAGAATGGACCCCATGTTCAATCTTTGCTCTGAAAAAGAATGCGACTTCTTTGTGAAGATAAGACACACTCGATGTCAACCATGAAGGACATCATGGGATGAGGTGTGCAGCAGCCGAGTGATGAGTGCAGGCTGCAGTAGGTGGGGACAGGCTTTTGCACCAAGGAACTAATAATCTGGGTCTCACAGGACAGCTAGAGGACAAAAGAGGGGTTCCCACTTGTAACCACAGGGGAAGGGCTGAGCCTGCTATGTCTGGAGATGTCCACCTAAAATGCGGGGCATCTAAAGCAGCAGGGGGACCAACATTGGCGGGACGACACAGACTGTGAGCATCCGGAGAGCCAGGATGGACAATCTGCACCCACGCTCCAAAATGGGTGGCCAGAACAAAATTCAGCTCACAGATATGATTTGTGTGTTCTGTGGAATCTTTAAAAAACACATTAGTTGCCAACGGTGAAAAACTTGGAATTGATACGTAAGTCTGAGTTTCTTTCTGGATTCCCTTCAAAAATTGGAAGATAGGGTATCAGTAGGTGCGTGATACCACCTGGCAAAAACCCCGGGTGCTGGTGGCTGCTTCCTTTGGACAGAGCATGTTACCTCTGGTTGACTAGTCGCCAACCTCTCACTGGACCTCGAAGGTAACACCATAACCCCAGACAGCTAGCTATTCCGGAGTTCACACCAGTACATCTGCCTGCTATTAAACATATTATCCCAGATTCTCAAAGTTTCCAATTCAATGTGGTGAAAACATAACAGGTTTAGGTCATAATCAAGGGACAAGTGGAGGGTTGATTCTGGTGGTGGTTATGATTTAGTGGAAAGAGAGTCCATGTGAGAAGGAAAGCACGCCTTTAGGAGACTGAGAAGGGCAGCAGTGGGCATTATCCACTCCACAGTCTGCTTATCCCCTCATATAAAATCGCTTCATATATTTCCCAATTATGGAGAGGCACCATCACAATGTGGGTTGAAAATTACTACAATACATTAATGGAAAAAAAATAGAATAGTATTGCAGAAACAGATTTCATATCATATTAAGTCATTAAAAAATAATCTTGCAACCCTTGTGTTTGCATGAAATACACGTAAAAATCTTTTTAAAAAGTCATAAAAGAAAACAAAATTACCCATGACCTTTCCTTGTTTCCATCTAAATAATGTGTGTGAACTACCTGGCACATAAAAGAGGCTCTGCTAAGGCTGGTTTACCTCTGTTTCCTCTATTGCATCCTTTTTTTTTTTTTTTT
>NW_006286587.1:12211508-12211916 GCF_000327345.1 Myotis davidii
CTAGCCTCCCCCATCCCCCAGTGTCTTATGTCCATTGGTTATGCTTATAAGCATGCATACAAGTCCTTTGGTTGATCTCTTACTCAACAACTTACTGACTTTAAAAAATGTGCTTCATTTTTACATAATGCTGCTGTTCATTCGTTCACTCAACACACCTTAATGAACATTTTCCATACGCTAATCACTGTGATCAGCACTGGGGACACAAAGGTGAACAAGTCAGACATATGCCTTGCCCTTAGGGAGCTTACAAACAAGTAGGAGAAAGAAGTAAATAATCAAATAATTCCTCAAATAAATGCAAAGCTGCACCTGAAAGAGAGCTACCCTGCCCAGTGTTCAATGAGCACACAAGGTGGGGGGAGGAGGGATGACAGCAGGTGAGAACAAAAAAGGATGCCCTTA
>NW_006286587.1:12212085-12217868 GCF_000327345.1 Myotis davidii
GTAAAGGTTCATTAGCAGGTAAAAATGATGATGATGATGAGTGATTGGAAGACAGTTGTATGTCTACAGCAGAGGGAACAAGAAAGGGCATTGCACAAGATGGGGCTTGAGAGGGAGCAGACGACAGAGAATCTTTCAGGATACAGTAAAGAATCTTGTATTTCAGGTAGGTGCAACAGGAAGACACTGAAGGGCTCTGGGCAGCAGCATTACATGATTAGATGTGAGTTTCAGAAAGATCATTCTTTCCACTGTTTGAAAAATGAATCAAAGAGGGCACAAGTAGATGCAGATAAACAAGGTAAGGAGACTACTGCAATGGTCCAGGTCAAAGACAATGGTGGCTCAGGACTGGAGAGGTGGGGTAGACAAGAAAGAAAATAAGATATTTAGGAAATAAGAAGACTCAATGATGGGCTAGATACAGGCACAGGGAGGTAAGAAAGTGGCTCCTGAGGCTTGGCCTGCAATAACTAGTTGGGTGTTGAGTTGTTCACGCAGATTGAGACACTAGAAAAGGGCTAAGATTGGCTTAGATGAGGGATCATGAGTTTAGTTTTGACATAATGAATTTGAGATGCCTTTGGCAGGTAGAAATTTGGATCTGAAGCTCCAAACAGCCTAGGATACCTAGTAATCTATCTATCCACCAACCTACACACCTACTCACTCAATCTATCTATTTACCAACCTACCTACCTACTTATTGCCTACTTATATAGGTATACATAACACACACATATGTATACATAATACATAATATCTGCTTATAGATACACACATATAGGTATCATATATGTGTGTGCATGTGTGTGTGCGTGCATGTGTGTGTATCACTCTATATATTTGAGAGGCATCTCTAAGAAATGAAGCCACAGGTGTGGAGAAGTCACCTGAGAGAATACAGGTGGAACAGGCTGGGCCCCTTGGAGAATACTGGCTTTCAATGGCCAACTTGAGGAGCAGGAACCTAGAAAGGAAACAGAGAAGGGGCCAGCAGAGAGGGAGAAGGAAAATCTCAGAAACCAAGGGAAGGAGTGATCAATGATGCAGATTGCTACAGAGAGATCCGAAAAACGCCATCAGCTGTGGTGGCAGGGAGGTCACAAGGGACCTCGGTGAGAGCATTTTGACAGTGGTCAGAAGCCAAACTGAAGGGGTGGAGGAGTAAGAACTAAGCATCTGAGCCCAGACAACTCGTTCAAGTAGTCTGTGTATAAAGAGAAAGACGGAGTTGGCAGTAGCTAGATGGGGGTCATGGGTCCCATGGGATAGTTTGTTGGGTTTTTGTTAAAAGGAGACTCATGAGTATACATTAAAAAGCAATATGAGAGCTGAGGAAAAGTAAATAAATGGATGAAAGAGAATGGCTGAGGGTGTAGATTTCTGGATGATATACAGAGCATGTGTGTTACCCTGATCTTTCGGTGTATCCAGAATTCAGTATCCCCATTTAGTCATCAAATTAAATAAGATTCCTTCCAGATCTTAAATTCCCTTTAACTATAAGCAAACTACAGCAGATGGACTTTGTGTGAAGCCCTTAATTTGTAACTGTTAGAGTATGTTTAAACCTTCCTGAATATATGATGACATCTTTGAGATTAGTTCAGGGCCTGTTAAATACCTGAAGATAGTCAAATTCCAGAGGGTCTTAAAAAGGGAAATGGCATTGTAAGAGGGTAGACAAAGATAGTTGTTAAGAACAACAAAATAAGCTTCACTTAAATATCTGTTAATAAAACCACTGAAGGTGATTTCACATGAGATTTTCTATTTTAATACTTCAGGTACACTGAAAAATATTAAACATGTAAATATTCCTAGTGACTTTTAAGGAGTATAGTGATAATAATTATCAATATCACTATTGATTTCTTTTGCACATTTCATGTCAAGTTTTTTGATTCTGCTATAACACAAATAAATCAACTTTTTTTCCTATTAAATATCATATGAAGATTTCTGAGGTGATGAAGTATGAATATTTCATTCTGGGTTATAATTAACACAAACATGATTAGCTTTGTTCAGCTTCTCTGAAATCTGAGTGTGCATCAGAGTCACTTGTAAAAAAAAAAAATAGATTGCTGGGCCTCATCCCTATATTTTCTGACTCAGCAGGTCTAAGATGGGCATTTCAAACAGCTTCCAGCTAAGGTTGATGTTACTGAGTGGGGACACACTTTAAGAACCACTGACTTTGGAAATAGTCCTTAAGAACAGTTTAGGTTTTGACATTGAACATTTTTGAGGTGAAATGTTCTGAAGATGTCAATTAAGTCCATCTGGTCTAGTGATCACAAATTTGAGGAAGAAATCTAAAGTGCTTATGAGCAAGCGCAGGTGAGTCCAGTGGGGATTAGCACTGATATCTGCTGGCCTTTTTGTAGTGTGTAACAGGCCTCTTCTGTTCCCTCGATGTCCTGGCTAAACTAAAGGAAGATCTATTTCCCTTTGTAGTTCCACTAAAATTCCTTTTTAATTTGCTTCCCACCAACTCACACCAGAACTTTAGCAAATGAAAATTTTATCAAAGGCTCATCAGCTCCACTCCCCAGACAATCCCTGATCCCTCTTTCTGAGTGCCTGAGTAGAGGCAAATGTATTTTGGCACTCAGGCATAACACATTCAAATGCACCTAAGTGTAAACTCCCCAGATGTAGTTTCTGCAGCACTTCTAAAAGAAGAGATGAGCATTCTATGGTTCTGAGAAACCAGCAAGAAGATCAAAGGAGTCCATTGATATGAACAGAAAATTAATTACATTTAACAACTATCGGCGCTACAGTAACTTATAGTGAAAAGAAAAATCAAAACAAGAGCTAATACTTCATGGCAATTGTAGGGCAAATGCTGAATTACTTTCTTAATTATAACTGGATTGATTTTTATAACATTTCATATTAAGTATATGAGTAAAAAAGAAAAAAAGAAAAATATAAGGTCTGAGACTTATATAGACAAACTCAAGGCCTATGTCCTACACACCATGGTCAAATGTACACTTTCTTCTCCAGCAACTGTCTCCTCTTTCTATGGAATTCGGCAATGAAATCATACTGTGGAACTATCTACCAAATCATGGGAGTGAGGAAAACTAAGTGTCAGAGAACATGTCAATTAAAGAACATGGTTAGATGCAGTGCTACATACCCCACACACAATTTTTGGAAGAACTCAAAACAGGGGAGAAAAGCTTCATACACAAGGCTTTAGGCAGCATATGTTATATTGGTGGCCACACTGAATTCTCACAGCATTAGCAAATGCTTTTCATTATAGTGCCCTTACCAGATAAAAACATTCCTGCAATTTAAAACAGGGGGGTACTATTTACGCAACCCAAAAGAAGGAGGGCTGTTAACTGATACAGGTAAAAATTTCCCCCCGATGATGACAATCTGCTCAGTATAGCTAAATCTTCTATTAGTTGACATTCACAAGCATCTTAAGTGATTTAGATAAAGAAGTGGTAGTTACATGTGCTTTGTGGTAGGACAGCCTAACACATTTAAAATTAATAGTAATTTATTAATGAGAAGAGACATTTAAATACCAAATATCAGCAATAACCTGGAAGCTGGTAGTAAAGAGATAGGAATTTGCTGGCAGTACAGGGTGAATCAGGAATCCAATCAAATGTGGAATTAATGAGGTTAGATCATGTGACCTAGGTGAACATCCCTCTGCATTCTCTATTCTTGATACCGTTACTTAAACCACTTCATGGGTAAAAGTCAAAGTAGTTTTGGAGTAAGAAAAAGTGCTTTGTTTAATCCTGTTTCCCAATTATTATTATGTTTTAATGAAGTATATATACTTTATTTTTGCTTTAGTCTTTTCTTCCTTTAAACCTTATAGTTGAAAATTCTTTTGTAGACCTGTTTAATAAAAAACTTCCCTTCTTCTCCCGAGGTTAACACTATACTGAAGCGTCAATGGAAGGCCACTGTCACCAATTCAACACCAACAGAAGTCCCCGGTCTGGGGTGCAGTGGTGGGGAAAGACCTTATTCAGTTAAAGCAGCTCAAGTGTGACATGACCTGGCTGTGGAACAGCACATCTGTGAGACAGCTCAGTCGTGAAAAGTATGGCTGTAGAACAGCTCCAGCAAGGCGATCCAGATGAGAAGTGTCACCGTTCTGCTCCAGTGAGAGCTCAGTGCCATAGCTGCAGCTCAGCTCAGGCACTGCAGCTCCAACCAGGGATAAGCAGTAGTCAATGGAGAAGCAGTATTCAATGGAGAAGCAGTATTCAATTTCTCTTCATTGAGGCACAGGTGAAGCTGGCTTCTAGGTAGAGAAAAGTTCCCATCCCCAGTCCCTGACTGGGCCATTCTCAAGCAAATGAGGATTCAAGTCTTCACTGATTGACTGGTTCAAATAGCTGACTGATCCAAATGGAGCCACTGATTGGTTGAAGATGTAAATAAGTATATAGCAGTGCAGCCCCAACTGGCCAGGCCAAGTCTTTAGCCCATGGTTGATTTATGAGCCTCAATTCAGACAGCAGCAGCAGCACAATGCAAGAGGCTTGGCAACTCAGTGCAGCTTTTCCCTGAAGCACAGAGAGCATGAGCACGACTACTACACTCTGTTTACAAAATTTTGCCCAGTTAGTCACAGGGGTCCTTAACAGGCACTTAACATTCTCAAGGTTAATAGAAGTACAGATGTATTAGTCCCATTCATATACATATATATGTGTATATATATGTATATATATATATATATATATGAATTAGTCCCATTCATTCATCTATATATGTGTGTGTGTGTACACACACACACATATATATATATATTTAGTTTGGTTGCCTAGCATCCATCCTCATCCCAACCAAGGATCGAACCCCTAACCTTTTTTTGGTATACAGGACAATGTTCCAATTAATTAAGCCACATGGCTGGGGCTCATTCACATTTTTTAATTTTTACTACATATAGGGTGTGGCAAAAATAGGTTTATAGGTTTTCATATAGAAAATAATAAAATACTTAATAAATAATAATACCAGAATAAACTCTGTGTTTCACATACAAATGTAAACCTACTTTTTTGCCGTACTCTGTAATTTGTACCACAAACAATGTATCATATAGTTTGTGTTTTAAAAACATGTTCCAGTTCTTATTTTAATAAGGCTTACAAATCAAGAAAGGTTAGCTCCAATCAGTGTGGCTCAGTTGGTTGAGCTTCATCCCAATGCACCAAAATGTTACTGGTATGATTCCGGTCAGGGCACATACCCAGGTTGTGGGTTAAATTCCTGGACAATATTTCTCTCTCACATCAATGTTTTTCTCTCTCTACCTCTCCTTTCCTATCTCTCTAAAGCCTATAAAAACATATTTTAAAAAACAACTTAACCAAAGGATTTGTATGCATGCGTATAAGCCTAACCAATGGACGCAGTAGGGGGGATGAGGGCTTGTGCTTGGCATATACTATATCATTGACATGAAGAGAAGGGATAGTAACTGGATACTTTTATATTTATACATTAATGAAATCCACTGGGAAATTACGTAAAAATAAACTTTAAAAAATTAAGAAAGGTTAAGTTGAGAATTCTAACCTTTAATTTCTGAAGGACTGTATATATTTTTCTCTTGATGGAATCTTCCAATTTGAGTCTTAAAAGTATGTGTATTAAAGAAGTCTTATTGTTACATGCTTCTCTCGTATAATGCCTTGAAACATAGTCATCTTGCATTTCACCGTTCTAATACTTTGGAACAGCATTTTTACGTCAATTTTATTAACAGTGATACTGAG
>NW_006286587.1:12222929-12224737 GCF_000327345.1 Myotis davidii
CCCCTCTCCCATGCTTCTGTATTTACCTTTCCTTCCTCAGAAGACCATGGGCAGATTTTACTCACAAAACCCAACAACTCAAAAAGCTGTTCGTACTTCACAGAACAGCCCTGTGCTTAGAGCATAACATTAAGCATGGATGCGTATAAATTCTTTTTCTGCGATCCTGTTTTGCCCTTATGGAACACCTAGTTATATCTCTTAACTTTTCTTTTCTGAAGGACTGTATATATTTTTCTCTTGATGGAATCTTCCAATTTGAGTCTTAAAAGTATGTGTATTAAAGAAGTCTTATTGTTACATGCTTCTCTCGTATAATGCCTTGAAACATAGTCATCTTGCATTTCACCGTTCTAATACTTTGGAACAGCATTTTTACGTCAATTTTATTAACAGTGATACTGAGATAGCTGTTCAGTAGCAGAGCAGAATTTCAGAGAAACTCAAGCCCATCAGATCTGATAATCATGGCACCATGGTTAAAACAAGAGTACCCCCACAGGGAGAGGAAATTCTGATAATTAACCTTGAATGCCAATTACAGTTTCTTAGAACAAGTTATTTCTTCAATATGTAGATCAAAAATTTAATTCCAGTCATCACTAACTTTAATAGTCATATTTTTAAAATGAACTTTCAATTTAGGTAAAAGTTTAAGACAAAAAAACACTTAATAAAAATATTACATATTCATTACCATGCCTCAATCCACAAGAGAATTCACGACATAACCATAGCTACATAGCAGATGGCAATGAAATTAAAAGCAATTTCTTTGAACTAAATAAATAAGCAATCATGTTTTGTTTTATTTTGTTTTTTCAGGGAGGAGGTAGAAAGACAACTCCAATATTAAATATTAAGTTCTAGGCAGTTCCCATACTAAACAATATGTGCTCTGCACATTCCTTTTACAGTATGTTGTTTGGAACTCAGAACTGATTTTCTTACGGAAACACCATTACACATAACAATTAGCTTCCAAACAAATCCACAAGAGGCTTTTTTAAAACTTCTAACACAGTAACCGAGATGGCCACTGTAATTTACTCAATCTTCTCAGCATCCAGTGCTCAGACTGTGCTGTAAGGTCCGGAAGCTTCAGATACCAGTAAACATGGCTGTAAGAGGGAAAGCACAGACAGGAAATAGTCTGATGGCCGGAAAACAAGGCCAGGTGGACCCAGCTGCCAATGCCGACGTTTGTGGGCTATTTGTGATTCAAGCACTGCATATACTAAAGAATGCCCCCACATTAATCCCAACCATAATTCCTTCTCTAACTTCCACAAACAATACCAGACTTCACTCTGGCTATCTGAAAAAACAATGCAAGACTTAGAAATCCTACAGTCCAGATACTGGGCCCCACTTTCCCCATATGGTTTAAAATTGATATTAAGAGCCTTTTGTACACAGAAATAAAAAACACCTGCAACACACTATAATGAAAACATTATTGCCCTAACCGGTTTGGCTCAGTGGATAGAGCATCGGCCTGCGGACTGAAGGGTCCCAGGTTCGATTCCGGTCAAGGGTATGTACCTTGGTTGTGGGCACACCCCAGTAGGGGGTGTGCAGGAGGCAGCTGATCGATGTTTCTCTCTCATTGATGTTTTTAACTCTCTATCCCTCTCCATCTCCCTTCATGTCTGTAAAAAATCAATAAAATACATTTAAAAAAAACATCATTACAGAATGAAGGGTTGTTTTTTGTCCTCCCTGTTTTGCTGTTTTGGGGCAGTTAACGTATATTGCTTTGTACAGAATTGTGTATACATGAATAAACACAGTCCATCAACTATATA
>NW_006286587.1:12224770-12240865 GCF_000327345.1 Myotis davidii
AGTTAGGAAAGAAAGGGGGAAAGGAGTAGGGATCTGCATTCTACTCTAGCACACACACACACACACACACACACATATATATATATAATATATAGTCTTCAGTTTTATTGGAAGAAGTAGATGAAAAATTAAAAATATAAATTTAAAAGCTTTTATTCTTTTATCTGTTATGTATCCATGATTTAATTACGTTTTCCAGATCTAATTGAATAAGTAGAAGTCCCTAGATGGAAGTACATTTTTTACAATGAAAACAAAACTAATTTCTCAAAGGACATTTGAGAATAAAATTACTCTAAAGCTTCTTTGAAAAAATCGATAGGCATGAATAGCAGAGATGCTGCTCAGGTGAGAATAGAAATTAAAACATATTATAACACAATAAGCATTAAAACTGTGTGATACAAAACTAGAAATACAGAGAGCTAGAACAAAGTGGAAAGCCAATAAATATATATAAATATATATACTGTATGTGTTCTCAGTTTTGGTAAACAAAGTTTATTCAAAAGAGAGGCAGGTGTAGGGTGGGGAAGGATTATAATAAATGGTATACCAATGTTGGGAAAATTCAATTAGATCTTTACATATCAGTGCACCCCAGATGCATTAAATAATGAAACATTTCCAAATGAAATCCTGGAAAACATACTTAAATCATGGATAATAACAGAAGAAAGAATAAAATGTTTACTAGTTCCATAGCAGACTTTTAAATTATCAAGGAAATCTCAAAGAAAACAGTCAAGTAAAGCAAATAAAAAGTAGATTTAAAGAATAACAAAATTATATTTAAATAGAAATCATTGGGAAAATAGCTAAATGAAAATGAAAAAGTGGTTATAAGGAGTTATAAGGTTGCATGGAACACACATTCAGTTAATCAGGGAAAAAATATATGATTTATTTCCCACAATTCTGGCAGGCAATAGTGAAACTGTTCTGCTCATGTGTTAACAATGATATTAAAAACCAGCACAACCTCTTGTAAAACCCTGTAACAGTAAACACAGCCATCATAGCACCATCCCCTCCCTCTGACCTGGGGAACATGAAGCCAGTACAGTGATCTCTACTGGACAAATAAACACATTTCCAATATCTCGTCATGACACCTGTATCTCCCTTAGTGCCTAGGGAAACAGAACCTCCACCTGAGGTCCTCAGACAACAGACAGGTGGTCTGGCTGGGATCTCAATCTAGTTACATAATTCACTGGTGGGGCCACCTGTCAGCTGTGTACCCTCCGATTACCCATTTCTTCTGCACTAGGGTCTGTGTGCTCCCAAGCAGGGCTGCTACGAAAGAGCCCTACACGGTGACCGCTTGTCTGCCAGCCAAGTATGGTAACTCTAGGGGCTCCTAGCAGAAACAGCCTCTCACCATGACTAATACAAGAACCAGTCTCTCCAACCCATATGGCCAGGGCCCTTGGACTGGTTGCAAAAAAGTAGGAAACAGTGCTTTGATAATGATCACTGGCTGCTCACTGTGTCCTGGGTTTGGGTTGTTCACCTACTATGGTGATGTCTGACCTTCCTGGCCAGCACCAGGGCACTCAAGATGCTTCCCAAGCTCAACTTACTTTAAGACTAAAAACTACTAAGAGTAAAATACAGATGAAGAGATCGATGGATGGGTGGATGGGTGGAAGATGTGGAGATGGGTACATAGGTGAATACTCCATCAGTTGCTTTTAGAATGTCTTTGATGGACTTTATGTACCTCTTATAAAAGCATGATTGTCCTGGTCCATGGTATGTGCCCTTCGTTTCTGAGATAACTCCTTGCAACTGATTTCTATTTATGATTTTGCTAACACCAATAAACTACATGCTTTCCAGACCCCATCTGTCCAAAGTTTTTGTCACAACAGGTATATAACCATAAAAAACTATATTTATAAACACTATCTATAATAATAA
Organism: Myotis davidii; assembly: GCF_000327345.1. Taxonomy (NCBI): domain Eukaryota; kingdom Metazoa; phylum Chordata; class Mammalia; order Chiroptera; family Vespertilionidae; genus Myotis; species Myotis davidii. The sequence goes on from NW_006286587.1 coordinate 12,226,697, forward strand.
AAGTGTAATATACTAATTAGACCAGACATCCTTCCTGACATCCTTCCGGGACATAGCCAGGGCTACAGCCGCAGGATCGAGGCAGCCGCCATGGCTGTGAGGGAGGGATCTAGGCAGCTGCCCCCAACTGTGAGGGAGGATCAAGGCAGCCATCTTGGCTGCCGCGGCTGCAAAGGCCTACTCTTGCATGAATTTCATGCCTCTAGTATATAATATACAAAAAAGGGCTTAACATAATATCAATGTCTGTCTTTCCCTCTCATATAAGTCAATCCAAAAGCCATTAGGCAGGGTTGAGTAAAGTGGGCATCAGCATAAAAATGGTAGGCATGTGGCATGGGGTAAGGAAGGTTTCTGCACTAAGACAAGGGTGAATATGCCAACATGGGTGTCAAAGCCTTAGCAGGAAGAGGAGAGAACATGCATGAAGAGGAGGAAGCAGAGACAGGGTAATGGTTACATAATGGGAGCCAGGTTTGTCACTGTGAGAAAAGGGAGCTACAAATAAGAAAAAGGAGAAAACTAGAATAAACTCGAAGGTATTGGGTTGAAATTAGAGGTGTTGGTGTAACTTACTGGTTACTGATATAGTGAAAGTATTTCAACATACCAATATAAATAGAAATGTAGTTGTAAATGTTCACACACTCACACACACACACACACACACACACACACACTTTCCTTAACTCTGTTAACTGACAGGACCTGGGAGCAAGGACACTTCAGTAGCAGTGAGCACACCTAGTGCCCAGATCTTGGTTTCTAAATACCATTCTCCACTAAAAGAAGCCAGGATCCTTGGAGAATTCGCTGATTCCAAGCAAATATAAGATGAACCTGAGAAGTGTTCACAATGGGACAAGCCAAAAGGACAGAGAAACCAGCTTAAAAGGAACTCCCTTTTGCCAAAACTGGGACAATTTGAGCTTTAAAATATATAATGACAGAAACAAACCAAAACCTACCAAATAAAATAGCAAGCCATATGCCCCTGTAGATTTAAATTAATACATGAATAATAAATGGCAAATAAATGGCAAATAAATAAATAAATAAATAAATGGCAAAAAGAGAGAGTTCTTTCTTAAAGTATAAAGCCAACTTTTTGTAAATATCTTTTTTTAAAATTTATAAAAATAAATGTTGTTTTACATTAAAAAGAGAATAAATGTAGAAGGAGGAAAATCACCATTCACTATTAGAATCAAAATTAAGTCAGACAAAAAGGAAAACTCAATGGATTCTAAAACCAGAGGGTGAAAGTACAAGAATGAAACATTTATGATCTCAAAGTACCTTCCCAATATCCTTATTAATAAAAAAGAGAGAAAAGAGTAACTTAATGTGTAAAGTTCTATAATACAACATCTACATATTGCATTGTATGTTTACTACTCAAAGTCAAATTTCTTTCCATCATCATATATTTGACCCTTTTTACTACCTCCCCCCACCCCCCTTTCCTGCTGGAAGACAACATACTGTTGTCTGTGCCTATGAGTTTCTCTTTCTTTGTTTCATTTGTTGTTTTCAGTTTTGTATCAAAAATGCAAAAAAAAGAAGGAGTAACTTCACAGTGAAGAAGCCTAGCAAGCTCCACTTTAATCAAATGCTAACAGGAATGGCAACAGACATTGGGATGCAAGAAAATGGGACGCAAGAAAAATACAGCATCATTTCTCTGATATTCCTGTCAAAATGCATGATATTAGTAATGAGGAAGCATCAGATAAATATTACATTTATGTGGTGGAACATTCTATAACATATCTGATGTGCAGTTTTTAAAATAGTCGAAGTCATAAAAGTCAAGAAAAGACAAAGGGTATCTACCAGAACAGAGACTGGAAAGACATGGCAGCCAAATGTAACCGGATGCGGGACTGAATAGTGGACCCATAATGGACATTGGGGGGACAGATGGCAGAGGAGGGCTGAGAACCAGATGGCAGAAATATCTGTGTCAGTTTCCTGTGAACGGCTGGACTGTAGTTACATATAAGATGTCATTGCTTAAAGGAGATATGCACTGATGTTCAGGGGTAATGGGGCAGCTTATTAGCAATTTATTTTCAAGTGCTTCTAAAATAAAAAGTTCTTTGTACTATTCTCAAAACTTTTCTATAATACCTGAAATTATTTCCAAGGGGGGAAAAGATATGACACCAGATCCTTTATGTTATAATTATAATTTTTCATTTAAAAATATAAATAAGGTAATAAAATTATTAAAAGAAGCCATTGTGTTAAGGTAATTTTTAACTTAAACCAACCTGTTAAAGTCATATTTCCACTACAGCAGTAACTTCTAAGACAACTACATACATGGTCCTGTTTAATTCAATAAGACAATAGTACTATAAATAAGTCCTTTGACAAAATGAGAGAAAAACAGCGTAATGAAGCAGTCTTCACTCTTTATACTCTTCTTATCAGTAAATAATTCTAAGATGCACATGTTCCCCCATTGTTTTCTAGCAAAAATATATACAAAAAACTCTGAAAACCCAGGCCCAAATACCTTGATTTAGGTGTGTGGCCTCCACGATCTGCACACCATTCACAGAGCACTGAGACCCACTTAGGGGTATCAGAGTCACCGTCCCCCCGGCATTTTCAAAGATACAGTGCTCACTCTCCAAGTCCAGACCGTGAAGAACTAAGTTGGAAAAACAGAGAAATGTTTTCTTTGGTATCTAGAACAATGATTCCCAACCTTTATTAATTTTTCCATATTGAAAAAAGTGCTTTCTTTTCCATGTAAATCCTGTGAAATGAACATTTATATTTAGTGAGGAAGCTGAATTTCAGTTCATGGCATGAATTGATAGAACTGAACGTATCCTGTGAATGTTACCTTAAAGCAGTGGTTCTCAACCTTCCTAATGCCGCGACTCTTTAATACAGTTCCTCACATTGTGGTGACCACTAATTTCATTGTTACAAATTGAACACAGTTAAAGCATAGTGATTAATCACAAAAACAATATGTAATTATATATGTGTTTTCCGATGGTCTTAGGTGACCCCTGTGAAAGGGTCGTTCAACCCCCAAAGGGGTCGCGACACACAGGTTGAGAACCGCTGCCTTAAAGGGTCTGAATATCACCTGTATAAAGAAATACATTCTGGGATGTTTATTTACTTCATCTTCAGAAAAAAAGATAACTGAGTAACTTGTCTTAACGGAACACCTCTGAGCCACTCTGTTTGATGCCGAATAAACTTCTTTTGTAGGTCAACCAAAGTTCACAGTAAAATGGAGGGAACACAGGGGCTCCAAAGCTCAAGAACTTATTGTGACCTCCACATCACAGACCTTATGTCCCAGGAGCAGAAATCAAAGGTGAAGTTGGCATGAAATGGAGCTGTCCTGGGATGCACACTGCCACAGCCAGTGACAACCCTGAGAGAACTTGACCTCACAGACCTCTCATCGCAGAGCATGTGGCAGCTAAGGTTTTCCGAATCACACATGGCCATCCTGAGTTATTCTTGTTTAATGAATGGCCAGGCATGGATGTGAACACCTGTCAAATAACCCTACATGATTTTAGTCACAGATCTTCACCAGTCGCTCAGGACAGACGAAGTATCTCCCATTGTTCTCCACAGAACTGCACTTCTCTGCTCACAGAAAACACATGTTTTTACCACTCACCTTCATGTAAAGCAACCTCAAAGGTCAACACATCGTTTAACGATTGGAAGAAGAGACCTTGTGCCTAGTTCTACTCAAAAAGTGTTGATCCTAAGGACTTCTGGGAATTGGTTTTCAGCTCTCTCAGTTTCACAGCAAACAGTAAATACACGTAGGACTTTCTAGGGTTGGCTTGATTAACAGCTTACACTGGTGGAAAAGCAAGTTCATTGCCAGCAATTCTAAAAACAGCTGCGAAGATACAATCCTTCCCTGCCGACCCCACCTGGCCACCCACACATATACACACCACCATCACTGCCATGATTTCCTGAAGTTATGCTTGTAAAGCCTGGCATGTCCTCACCCTGCTCAGGCAGCATTGCTAGGAAACCCAGGGAGCCATGCCTCCATGTGTGCGTGTGCTGCATGTGTGTGTATTCTATTTCCCATTATCATCTTTGTGCAGGTACTTGTTTATATCCTTCCCAGGAAGGGGCTTTATATCCTTTACCTGTGCCTGTTGACATATTTCCATCAATCAGTGTCCCACTGTGACAAGGGTAAGAGTGATTTAAATAACTATACTCTTGAAAGCTATGACAAAGTATAGAATACATGGAGGATGAGGGGGAAGAATTCAGTTTCATTTTATTCACTAAATGAATTCTTCTGTTTTATTAATTTGAATTTCACATTATAGAAATACACATGCTGATCTATACTGTATTTTTAAAAGATTCCCTCTTATAATTACTTCATGTCTGTCATTCAAAAGGAAGTTCTCCATTAAATGATTTTTTAAATCATTAGTACCCTGGCTGGGTGGCTCAATTGATTGGAGCTTCATCCCATGCACCAAAAGTTCAATCCCTGGTCAGGGTATATTCAGAAGGCAACCAATTGATGTTTCTTGCTCACACTGATGTTTCAAATCTATTTTTTTTAAATCCTTGGCTGAGGATTAAAAAAAAAACAACTCACTGGTAAAAAAAAAAAAAAATGATGAAGATTCTTACCAATATCTTGTTCTGTTGAAGCATCTTCTCTACCAACATACGTCTGACCTTCCTGGGAAGAATACACAAGTAAAATTTATTAGTAAGGACATAAGAAGCGTCTGTTTCTTCATTTTTCATTTAAGCCCTAATGACCTGATAAGCAATGTCCCGGAGAAGGCCACGACAGCCATTGCAATGTCCTAGGGAAGGCCATGGCAATGTCCCAGGAAAGCCACAGCCTCAGTGCTATGAGAGTTCACGGAGGCTCTGAGACAACACTGAAGGTTGTCGGGAAGATGACAATAGAACTCCTGGGGCTTACTGTCCAACAATGGGTAGGCTCCTACCTTGGCCTGTATCATAATCTGCCCATGACAATCATCTCAGTGATGTTCCTAATCCTTGCTGGATGGAGAGTTTCTCCTCCAGTGAAGAGGGTTTCTTTATGTCTAAAAGTTTATGGGAGCCCACAAAGCACAGTGCAATACCGTTTTCATTTTAAGCCATGGATCAGAGAGAGGTTAGTAAAGTCAAGGGTACAGAGGCAACCACTGACGCGGATGTGGAAATTCTGCTCTCTTGACATGAATAGCCTGTTCAGGACCAGGTCCAATAATGTGGTCAGGAGACACACCTTTAAAATTAAAATGATGGCCCAGAAAACATATAGCCATTCCCGGTTCCAAGTACTTGTGACTTTTCTTCCCTAGTCTCTCTGACTTTTTGTTCCTTACCCGCCTTTGCTAATTCTACACATTTAGCTTTAGAACTCCATAAAAATGGGAACTTCTAATACCACAGAACCCCAGTGAACTGTGGGAAATCCCCAAAAGGACTCAAGGATTTATTGCATATTCTTTAATGTAATAGCTGTGTTCAGGGACACAGAGTATTATAACAAACCTTGCTAGTGTGTAAAGGAAAACGAGATTAGAATGTTCCACTCAGGCAGTCTTACCTTCAAGTGATATAAGATAATTCCAGTACTCAGAAGGTCGTCATCAATGCCAATCAAATGGGGCAGCTCGGAATCCAAAACAACTCCAATCCCTTCTTTCCTAAGGGCTAGAGTTTGTTCCTGAAATCAGAAGTGAAATAAAACATTGTTGAGGAAAGAGAACATCTTTTTTAGGTTTTTGGTGTTTTTTTCTTAGGTATTCTCTAGAGCAGCGGTCACCAACCTTTCGGACCGCTGGGACCACCTGTGGTCTGTGGACCACTGGTTGGCAACCACTGCTCTAGAGTGTTAAACTTTTTTATTTCTCATCAAAAACACTGTAAGAAAAAATGGACCTTAAACATCATGTTGCATTCTTGGCATATGATAAGCAAAGTAAACTTGAAACATAAAAGCTCAATTAAAGTGAATTAAACTTATTGCCTAATTTATATAACTTCTTTGAAATCTTGCCTTCTTTAGGAAAGGTTCTATAAATATCTGACTACAAAGGAATCTTTCTCCCTCTTTAAAACCTTTATTTTCTCTAATATCTAGATGTCTCCTAACTTGCTGGCTCTTCTCTCCAGTTACTATGGATAACCTGTGTATGTTCCTAAGATGAGGCCTTTCCTGCACATTAGTTGCCCTGGCACCACACACACCTCTGTCTTCTGCATCATCTTCTCCTATCTATGGATCATTCCCACGTACTCACAAAGCTGCTATGGCTATTCCACCAATCACTACCACCCCCATCACTTCCCTTGGCCCTGTATCTCTGTCCAGCTATCACCAATTTCTCTCTTGCCCTTTAGAAAAAATCACCTACTAAGAGATCCCTACACTGTGGTTCTTCAATTCCTCCCCTCCTGCTCTCCACTGAACCCACTCCATGGAGTCTTTCATCCTTGGAAGTGTAATATCTATGGTCATCCCTTGATGATCTTTTCTTGTCTCTTCACTTTACCTGCAATCTACATGCTAATGACTCTCACATCTAAATCTCTTGGCAGACCTCTCATGCAACAGACCTGCCTACCTCAATATACCTGTGAGGATACCAAATAGGCAACTCAGACTTAATGCATTGAAAAACCCACTCTTCTTGGTGGCGTCAGGGGAAAAAGGGGCGGGGGGAACATATGTAATACTTTCAACAATAAAGATTTTATAAATAAATAAAGAAAAACCTACCCTGTTTCCTCCTGCCTCCCAAACCTGCACATTATCCCTTCTCAGAGAATGCCAACCTTCCTTACAGTTACTTGGGCCCAAAATCATGGCTCTAGTTTGTTCCTTTCTTTCTCTTAACACTACATACTTGGTATTGACTCTGCCATCAAAATATGCCCCCAATAATGTAACATGGAATGGATATGCTCTACTTATATAAAGCTACCCATATTAATCTTAGTAAATGCTAAACCAAGTTTGTTACTCTTACCTGATTTTTCTCTCAAAACTAGAGCTTACATGTTAAACGTTTATTTTAGTATACTTCACAATCCAGCAGTTTCATTTCCTGTGTGAACCTAAGGAGCAGCCTGATCTTCCAGGCCCTGCCCAGACTAATGCTGACTGCCCAGACACAGGAATTCATTGATTAAAAAAAAACAAAAACACATGACCAACTCAAGGACACTGACCGTGAGAATCATACTGGGACCAGCAAGGACACTGCCTGCATGTCTACAGCTCCTCCCCCTGATCTTTTGGTTCTGCTTTTTATAAAAAACCTCCATCTGCACTGAGATTTTAAGACTGGTTTTTGAGGACTGGGAAAAGTCCCTCATCTTTTTGAGATGCTGGCACTAAAAGGAAAGAATAAACCTCTTTCCTTTTACCAGCACCAGTCTCTCTCCCTTGGTTTTCCTTATGGCAGGCAACAGAATCCACATTTCAGTCATAATCCGATAGCATCAAGACACCTGTACCACTCTCTTCCCTGGCCCCAACCATAGCATCTTTTACCTGTATCATTGCAATGATCAAGGATAATACCACTCAAGCCCCAGCCATGTTTCATACTCTACTTGACAGCCAGAGGGATATTAGGGATATTAGGGCAGGCCACTCCTCTGCTAAGATCCTTTATGTAGCCTCCCATTTCACTGAGATAACAACCCAAGTCTTTGTATCCTTCTACAAAATACTATATGATCACATGCCTTGCTAACCTCCTGCTCTCATCTCCTGCCACTCTCCCCCTTGCTCATGCCTCTCTAGTTACCCTCAGCTCCTTGCTGTCCTCAAACTTGCCAGCCTTACCCCACTTCAGGGCATGGCCACTGCTTTTCCTTTTTTCCTTCTGCTTTTGTAGTCACTGTTGTCTTCTCACATCATCTCACGTCATCTAGCCTTCTCTTTTCCTACAGCAGGGATTTTCTACCTTAGCACGATTGACACTGTGGACCAGATGATTTTTCATTATAGAGAGATATTTTGTGTACTGTAGAATGTTTAGCAACATCCCTAGCCTCTACCCACTAGATATCAGTAACACACACTCTCTCCCCCAAGGTTGTGAAACCAAAAATATCTCCAGACACTAGCAAATGTCTAGGGGAAAACGCCAGCCCTAGTTAAGAAGAAATCCCTATATCCATATATAGGCCCTCACTTCCTCAGGTCTCTGCTCAAAAGCCACCTTCCCCCATTGCCCCATACAAGAGAGTAATCATCAACCTCCCTTATTCTGAACTGTTTCTCTCCTTAGCAGTTATCACTATATAATGTTATATACAAGTGTATTATATAAATACTATAAACCAGTCCCTAATTTCATGTCTGGCACATAGTAGCTCCTCAATCAATATTTGTCAAATGAATTAATATTTAAACTCTAATAGCTCCCATTCAAACTAGAGTGAGTTCAGAGAAATGCAGGAAGGAGGGTCAATGGCAGCCCCTCAGGGAGGAGACTGGCAGGCCTGTGTCTTAACATCTGACCCAAGATCAAACAAACCAACCAACAAACAAAAAAACCCAAAACCTCTAAAATCAGGCTTCTGGCAAGTTTAAGGAAAAGCAGACAAAGTCCAGAAGATTGAAGGTGAAAATTCCAGCCTGGAGGCTGGGCTGGGCTGTGCTGAGTTCAGGAGGAGTCACATCTAAGATCATGACACTGTGCTCTGACTGTAGGTGCACAGGGAGCAACAGGGGAGCAAGTTCCATGCTACAGACTGAGGCTCCCGATCAGAGACCCTCCTTGTGAATCTCTTCCCCACCCCCACCTCAACAATAAGACAGCATAACCAAGGTGCAGCTCTGGAACGCCAACACCCAGCAATGCCTAAAACATAATCGGCACGCCCTACGTTCCTGGAATGGCTATTTTATGTCATTTAAATATTAAAGCGATGTAAAAAATCTGCCATTCTCTAGGCGAAGGAATCAGACTTCACAACTTTGCAGACAAGGCAGCTCCTAAAAGGTTCTGGGGAAGGGTGGTGGAAACAGAGAAGTCCTTCAGGCCTCCCCGATCTGCAGGCATTTGAGTCTCAAAGGTGCACACGCAGAGCTGGATGCATGCAAGAGGGCAACGGAATGAAGTGGCAAAAAAGATGGTTAAGAAAACAAACAAACACATAGAAAGTACCACTTGAAAGAATGCAATTTAATTTAACCACCATTATGGAGATGCAGAGAAAATGGCCAATGCATAACTTAGATTCAAGAAAAGGAAATGAAGCGTGCCACTGTTCTTCAATTACTCCTATCAGCTAGGCTCACATCCCGGGCTCAGACCTCAGGCTTCGAGGTCGGAGCTGTAGTCATCTTGATTTGCACCAAGGACCTTGCAAATCTTAGCTGAAATGAGCTCTCTAAATAAAGCAACCCCTGCTCCTAGCTCTGGGATATTGCAGAATTCATGCTTTCCCTTCTTCCCATGCAATTCAAGTAGAAATTTAAAAGTATGTAATTTTTTTTAAAAAAGTATATATCACAATGGAGAATTTAATCAGATGGCTCCATTTCATAAAACAAAGTCCTCATTGGAAGGTCTGCTAGCTCAGAACTGTGACAGTATTGCATGCAGGGTAGGGAGCCCCCTGGTAATGAACTGTTCCAGGCCTCTACATCCAGGAGAAAAGAAGAGTGACTGTTCTCATAAATCCAGAGACATATGTACTTTCTGCATAAAAGTGTACAATACCCCCGCCCCCCCAAAAAAGGCAATATTTAAAACTCTAATAGCTCCCACTCATGCTAGAGAAATTGTTTTGGACTACATCCCAGTTTAATTTAATATTCTTTTTTTTTAACCACTGAAAAACAATCTGTTTCCTTCCCTGAAATAAGTCTCAGAGACTTTGAAAATCATAACTTCGGAGCCATTAGGTCAAAAGCATTACCTGTTCCCATCAATTCCCAACACACTCACACACAAACACGTACCAGCATGCACCCACACACACATCCATATACGGAATGGATAAAACCTGAATTAAGAGAAAGTTTCCCAGAATTGGCGGGGGGGGGGTGTGGGAGGGGCAGATGAATTTATGATTAATGCTGCCCTAAAGCTCTATGGCATTCAAGCTGCATTCACTACATGATATTATAAAAATGTCACCTCATAAAGCTAAAAATGAGGGTTTAAATCATTGCTCAAGTGAAAAAGTGATTTCAGACAAAAGTATCTATCACATATAAAATATTTATTGAGTGGCATCTACTGTGTACATAATTTATGAAACACCTCTTTGATAAGATGGGATATTTAAATAGTAGGGCTGGTGATCCCTCCCCCAACTCCAAGCACACTGGGTCCCAAATAATGAAAGTGATAAAATATGTATAGCTGCACATATTTTGTATTGAAACAAATCTTTTGGCAACCCATATTTGCATTAAAAGGAAACTATGGCCTGACTAAGAACATAGAATCAGCTTATTTTAAACATTATGTTCATTATATTTGCAAACAATATGTTCAGTGTGCTTTCCTTCAACCGCTGGATTTAAAACATGTGTCCAGGGCTGGGAGCATCACTTCTGGCACATTCCAGCGATTCAGGTGAGCTGCAGGCAGGGCTGCCCAGCTGGGAGGGAAGAAGGCCAGCCACACCTGGGCTGAGCTCACTATGAACATCCCAGGAAACCGTTATATTCATTGCTAATAAGATCCAGCAGGGATTCAACCGCTTAGTCACAACCACATACTTTGTAACTAGCCCTGTGTCTGACAAAACTCAACAGCTTTCCTGAAAAAAAAAAAAAAAAAGTGAAAACCAATACAAAAACTTATCAACAAAAAACTAGTTTTCCCTCTTGGAGAAGCTTACCTGAGAGCTAGATCTTGCTTGGGAAATACTGGGAAAACTTTGCCAATGTGTCTGTGCCACTAGAGCAGTGGTTCTCAACCTTGGTTGCACATTAGAATCACCTGGGGATCTTTATAAAATCCCGATTTCTAAGCCTCACCCTCTGTAAATTCTGTTTCTTTGTTACTCATGTTGTGGCCCCAACCCCATAACAAAGAAACAGAATTTCCAGAGGATGAGGCCCAGAAATCAGGATTTTAAAAAGATTCCCAGGTGATTCTAATGTGCAGCCAAGGTTGAGAACCATTGCACTAGAGTAAGAGCTCCAGAAACTATGTTTCTTCACACTATGTTAGGTGAATACAGCTGCGCCAGGTTCACAGCAGGCACTCAATAATTGCTGATTATTTGGCACTGTAGGGAGTAAGTGATTTTAAGTGCATTTGAGGGTGGGGATTGAGGGGATAGCCAAGAATTAAATATCAGAATCTCTTTATGGAATAATATATGGAGAACTATGTGTTTCACAAATAGTGGACTTTTGTACAAATGCCTCCCAGGATAAAGTGCACTTCATTTCTGCAAATGAGACTACAGCCCTCGGCATATTCGGGGCTTGGAGCACATGACCAGGGTGGGTGTGAGGAGGGAGGAGGAAGTCGGGCAGGCAGGAAGACTTTTGTAACAAGGAAAATCGTCCTCTAGCAAAGCTGCTTTTTAATTTTTTAATGCATGTGATTTTATCTGAATTTCATATTAGAAAAATTATATGTAGTGAAGAAAAATTATATGTAGTGAAGGATAATTATATGTAGCGAAGAAACACTTGAATTTCAACCAAGTGTTTCTTCACTACAAGAGATATGTCCTAAAATATCCTTCTAAGTAAGACATGATGAAACACACTAGAGGCTGACAACACTGCACACATGTATTTTTCATCCCTGTTTCAGTTCTGAGCAGCACTACTGGGGTCTGGACATGTCTGAGACCATGTGCCTCCGGCCCTTACACCTGAATGCCAGGGAGCTGCATCCCTGGGCCACATGCCCGGTCACACTTCCTTTCTCGGGGAACACTGAGGCAGGGCTCTATTGTCTGCAGAAAGTGCATGCTGCTCTAAGGAAATATGAAGCTAGTCCAACTCTCAGTCCATGGCAGATCCTTTGGTTTTCTGCCTGGATCTTTGGAAAATGGTGCCTTTACACTTGAAACCCAATTGTTTAGTTAGGATAGATATCAGTATTGAACCTTCTGTACTCTAAATTTTCCTGGAACACAATTCATTCTTCCAATCTGCAGACTCGGTTCTTTTGTTTATTTTTCATTTCATGAAAATTCCTGTTTTTTATATTTCAATTTCTGTTTCATTTGTTGACTATCTACTTTGGGGTCACCAATTATCCTTATACACATTGTCTTTGCTTCTTTATCTTTTAGCTTCTGATTGCTTTAACATCTTGATCCTTTCATTTGTGTGCAATGAGATTATCCAGACATTAACTTTCAGTAATTTGATTTCAATGGCATTTACTGTTTTCCTTGATAGTTCTAATTTTATTCATTAGTCCTGCAATGGATGTTGTTTTAGACCTCAAAGTCTATCTTTAGGTCTGCAATCTCAAACTCTCTCTCTCTTTCTCTCTCTCTTTCTTCATCTCATTCTGCTTTTTATCGTCTTGCTTTGTTTATTGCATTCCTGTTTCTCATTAACTTGTTCCACAGAATGAAGCAATTGAAAGAAATTCCCTTCTATGCTTTGAGGTATGTTTTCATCAGGATCTGGATCTTTTGTCTTCTGCATACTTTACTCCTTTTCTGGCATTCTGTTTGCCTGTCAGTCCATCCCTCCACCACTAGGCTAAGTTTATATAATTGCCCTACTCTCTTTCTTTATCTTATGTATGACTTAGGTATCTCTGTCCAGAAAGTCCCTATGCTCTGACACAGGATGAGCAAGTCCTTGACTCTTATCCTGCCGTATCTATCATCTTTCCAGCTCAAAACCTGAGTGGTCTGCATGCTGTCCACTCTTCTCTCTAGTTAGAGGGAACGGTAGAAAACCAGATCCCAGCTGATACACTATAAAGACCGAGTTCCTAGGTTCTGTCCTGATTAACAAAGGTGGTTAAATATCCTCTATTGACTCCTTCCTTCTGCTGGAAAAAGAGATCCCATCCCTCTAGAGGAGACTGCTCTCGAGTGTCTCCTTGTTTCACCAGGCCTTCACTTACAGACTCAGCTCTGCTTTTCACATCATGCCATGTCCATGATTCCTCAATAAGAACGGGGAGATCAATTTGTTCCTCCAAATCAATTTGATCTGAGGGTACTGAAGAGGGTTTTTAGAATCTTCACTCATTCAGCTTCTAAGGCACAAACCAAGGCAAACCCCTTAACAACCTTCCCTCTTCTCTTCCTCAGTGGCCAGCTGATGATCTTTTTCATCTGCTTCCTATTAGTGATTTCATGGTGGTGTTTCTGCGGCAGGACGGGATGTTTGTTTTGCTTATTATTATCATCTCCTTATTTCTTTGAAATCTGTGATGTCATCTCCAACTGTCTATTTAACAACAAAGTCAAGAACAGGGTTTCAGCAAGCTACAAAAGGGAAAGAAGAAAACACTCTTAGGGGATTTCTTGAATACAGATACAGAAGGAGAAAACATGAGTATATATCTATAGATAGATAGATAGATAGATAGATATAGATATAGATAGATATAGATATAGATATAGATATAGATATAGATATAGATATAGATATAGATATAGATAGATTAGATATAGATATATACACACCCCGTTTGACTAATAAACCTGGGGAGATGATCTGAAAACCCAAGCAGATGGGTCATTATTTGATCCTGAAACCACAAAGCCATTGAGATTTCTGAAAACAGGAAATGGTTGGTCCTTCAGAAGATGAATCTGGCAGGATGAATAGAAATAGAGAAAAATTTGAGGTAGCATTAGAAAATAAGGAATAGCTTGAGAAACACTGTAGAGGGAGATAGACTCCAGGTGATAATTACTTTAGACTGGTTCACCTTAAGTGGAGACATTTTCTAGGAAAAAAAAAAATCCTTGTTATACTTTGCATACAGCTCAGCAAGTGGGTATTGTTATTTCTTACCAATTTGATAAGCAAGGATTATCAACTGATTTCATTCTTTTGTGATATACAAATGATAGTCATTTTTGACACAAACCAATTAGCTTTGAAGTCCTGAAAATATTTCACAAGCTGGCATTCATCCAAAAGTGAAGCACTGTTTCCTGTACATTCTTTTGCACAAAGAAAGAATCACCTCCATT
>NW_006286587.1:12241315-12260186 GCF_000327345.1 Myotis davidii
ACCTTTTCAAAACCTTAAGAAGTCATGACCAGGTAGCTCAGTTGGTTAGAACATCCTCCTGATATGCCAAGGTTGCACACATAGGAATTAACCAATGATGCATAAATAAATGGAACAACAAATCGATGTTTCTATTTCTCTCTTTCTCCCTCTCCCTCTCCCTTCCTCTCTCTTTCAAAAAGTATTTTTTTAAATTCATACATAGAACTCTACAATGCTTTCCCATGCATTATAGATTGAAATGGCCCCACACCTCAAGTAATCCACCCCCACCTACCTCTCCAATCTTTCCCCCCTCCACTCTCCACTTGACTCACAACACTCTAGCCAGTGGCCTCTCGTTCCCACTGTAGGGCCTTTGCACATGCTATTCTCTTTACCTGGGAAATTCTCCCCATAAATCTTTGTGGCTTGCCCCTTCTTCTCAATCAGCTCTTATTATACATGCTGCCTACTCTCTAGAGATCAAAGACATCATGATGTAGATGAACAAAGTCCTTGCTCAGATAAAGCTCCTCCCCACCCCTGTACCCCCGCTCCCACACACATTTTACCACTCCACTGGCTTACTGTTTCCAGAGCATTAGATGTATAACATCAAAATTATGTATCAGTTTACTGTCTGTCTGCTATTCCAGAAAGCAAACAGTGTGGGCCCAAGACAAGTCAAGCCCAGAGAAAGAGAGATCAGATTGGAGCCATCGAGAGCCAAACTAATAAACAACATCATGACCTCTGACCCCAGGCCTTGTTTTATTCTCCTTGCTAGGTAAAAACAGCTCTTAAACCTCAAATAAATACTTAAATGAACAGAACAAGTCAAGCTTTTAAGGCAATCTTCTTTAAATGAGAAGGCTGTATTCTAAAAGACTATCATCATAAATAATGTATGTATCTTAAATATTTGTAGCTGATATCACACTGGAACCTATTACATTATAAAAACTGAAGTAGGAATACAGAAGCCTTTGCATTTTCCCATGACTTTGAAAGAATCTACATTCCAGTACCTGTGGTCAAAAGAAACACATTTAGAACAGACGGTGAGCAGTCCCAGACTCACAGGCAGAAATAAGGAAAGAAGCCAGCTACCACCTACTCCATGGTACGAAGAAACAAATTCCTTGGCATAGTGGCAGTTGACCCATAAACAGTACATATAATCAATATTTTCCTATTAATGAACAGAAACTTGTAGAGCAGTTTGATTTCCACTACACTTCCCACGGCAAACTTAATTCTTTATTTAAATACTGCAGAACTAACTGTTGGCCGGCATTTAGGGAAGATGCTATGTAGATCTTTCTGATGAAATAGTCCTCTCTGCCTGGTGAGCAAATCACCCAGATGTCTGTATTTAAATTATGCAAAATGCGTAATACCTATTAATGAAGTTACTTGTGAAAATATGCAGGAGCAAATTTCCTCACATTAATATTTAACTAGGCTCTTTAAGTAGAGCAAGATCTTGTGATCACTTTAGCATATTTGACCTAAATGCAAGTCCAAAAATACTTGCATTCATGAGAAGGTTCTACAAGGGCATTTCTATATACTACAAACATTAACACAAGGTAAGAAAGCTAAGTGAAAGGATTACTTTAAGGGGCATTTTGTAACCCAGAAAGCTTCAATCTGACATTGACCTTAAACTTTGTGCAGCTGACCTACTCTTGTTTCTTACCCACAGAAATGCCATGCTTATGTCTACCACCTAGGCTTTACTCAAGTGATCATGTCCACTTGGGAAAGCCCTCCGTTTCCTTCCTTTACCTAAATCTGACCCACAAGTCCAGCCCGCTGGGAAACACATGGAGCCCTTCTTGTGTCCATGTGGACTCATCTTCTGCACTGACCATGGTTAACCAGCCTAATCACTTGCATCTCAGTAAAAAATGGACTAGTATCTACTTCCTACACTCTTTGTGTCTCCTGCTAAACCAGTAGATCACCGAAGGTATTTTTTTAAAATACCATGCCTGAGCCTGCACCAGGCCTTTAAGTGAGCATCTCAGGCTTGGATATGTTTGTAAGCTCCCAGGTTTCTCACATTCAGGGTTGTGCCATAATTTTCTGTACCCTCCAGAGGACCAACACCTCTGTTCTGCGAGGTGAATTTTGATAATGCTCAAAGGATAAGTACTTCAGTTTATCAAACTGATTCCTCATCCTCCACTCAGCTTCTTTTGCAACTCATTCAACTAATAGTTAATGAGCATTTGCTACTTGCCAGGTGTTAAAAGATAGTCTGACTAGGGACACTCCCTTATATATTAACTCTGCCTACCTCTATATTGTTATCTATAGATCTGGATCTACTAGTATATGTTACAAGTAAAGATATGTTTATGATATTTAAGAATATATATCTATAATAATAGCAGAATATGCAAATTGAGCAAACGACCAAGCAGCAGAACAACCGTCCGGATGACCTTCCGGACTACCACACTATGACACCCACTGGTGCCAGGCCAGTCAAGACGGGTGCAATGCGATTGGTCGGGGGCCCAGCCATCGCCTCATGATCGCCCTGCAGAGCGAGGCCCAGGCTACTGGCTGGTGGGGCAATCAATCAATCAGGGGGCTCCATGATCACCCCAAAGAGGAAGGCTCAGGCCACCGACCTGTGGACTGTGGCAGGTGGGTGGGGCCTCCCTCTGCAGAGGTGATCCATTGCGGAGCCCTGGCCGGGTGGGCAGGGTCTACCTCTTTGGGGCAATTGATGGCGGAGTCCTGCGATCAATTGCCCCAAAGAGGGAGGCCCAGGCTACTCGGCCAGCAGTGCGGAGGTGGGTAGCCTGGGCCTCCCTTTGCAGGGGCAATCCATCACAGAGCTCCGGCCAGGTAGGTAGGGCATGCCTCTTTGGGGCAATCCATCTTGGGGTTCCGGTATTGTGAGAGGGCAGAGGCCAGGCTGAGGGACCCCCGACCCCGCAATGCAAGGGTTTCATGCACCAGGCCTCTAGTATATAAATACAGATATATCTATGTATCAATCTGTTAATCTTTAGATAAATTTATCTATATCTATTTATCAATATTACAGACTAAAGACCCAGTGCACAAAATTCATGCATGGGTAGGGTCCCCAGGTTTGGCTGGCAATCAGGGCCTATCAGGGCCTTCCTTCCCCCAGCTGCCGGCTGCCAGCTGCTGGCTGGGGCCTTCCTTCATTCCACATCACCCCCTGGTGGTCAGCACACATCATAGCGAGTGGTCGAACCCCCGGTCGATTGAACTCCCAAGGTGACAATTTGCATATTAGCCTTTTATTATATAGGATAGTAGCAACTACCACTAACATCTTGCTACCTTCCACGAGCATAATTAGAATTCAAACAAAAAAAACTGAAATTCACAACTAGTATTTCTTTTTTTAAAAAAAAATATATTTTTATTGATTTCAGAGAAGAAGGGTGAGGGAGAGGGAGATAGAAACAACAATGATGAGAATCACTGATCTGCTGTTTCCTGCATGCCCCCCAACTGGGGCTTGACACCTCAACCTGGGCATGTGCCCTGCTGGGAATCAAACCTTGACCTCCTGGTTCATAGGCTGACACTCAACTACTGATCCACACTGACCTGGCACATCTAGCATTTCTGTTTAACCAAAAAGTTTTAAGATCCTGACAGAGTTATTCAAAATAATATAGAGGTGGGCTAAAATAGGTTTACAGTTGTAATACAAATAAATATTACAACAATTAATAAATATTTATGATAGCCAAGATATGAACCAACCTAAGTGTCCATCTATGGATGAATTGATAAAGAAAATGTGGTATAAATATATATATATATATAATGAAATATTATTCAGCCATAAAAAAGAAGAAAATTATGCCATCACAAGGATATGGATGGACCTTGAAGGCATTACGTTTAGTGAAATAAGCTAGTTAGAGAAAGACAAATACTGTCTGATCTCACATTGAAATCTAAAAACAAACAAACAAAAAAACCCCTCATAAACACAGAAAACAGAATGGTGGTTGCCAGAGCGGGTGGGATGAAATGGGGGGAGGTAATCAAAAGATAAAAACTTCCAGTTATAAAACAAATGTTGTGGGGATGCAATTTACAGCACAGTATTGTGTAATTTAAAGTTGAAAAGTGAGTAAATCTTAAAAGTTCTCATGGTAAGAAAAATAATTGTAACTGTGTGAGGTGATGAGTGCTAACTAAATTTATTGTGGTGATCATTTCACAATATACACACATACCAAATCATCATGTTGTATATGTATACACCTAAAACTAATACAATGATCTTAAATCAATTATATCTCAATAAAATTGGGTGGTGGTGGAGGGGGAGACAAACAAAAAGGGGAAATCTATAGGCGTGTGGAAGACAGAAATTTCAGCCATCCTTTTGTCAGCAGAAATCATGCCTAAAAGACAGATTAATGCTTTCAGCAAAAATTTACCATCCTCAATAGGCAACAGGAACATACTCTTGAAAGTAAAATTTAAAACTCTATGGGGAAACATGTAAGGATGGCTTTGAATGAGGCTGTAATGTCACAAGGTATCTGGATTCCTAGCGAGTAATTAAACAGGAAATAAAATATTAAAACAAAGATCCTCCAGTTCACCTTTTTTTTGCAAGTTGTTTATCATTCTATCACATAAAGCAAAAGAGAATATATGTACAGTGTGGGGCAAAAGTAGGTTTACAGTTATATTATTTATTATCTTGAGGCCTGATGCACGAAATTCGTGCACAGGTAGGGGGATCCCTCAGCCTGGCCTGCACCCTCTCCAATCCGGGACCCCTCGGGAGATGTCCGACTGCTGGTTTCAGCCTGCAGAGATCTGGCCTAAACTGGCAGTTGGACATGCCTCTCACAATCCAGGACCGCTGGCTCCTAACTGCTCACCTGCCTGCCTGCCTGCCGACCTGATTGCCCCTCACCGCTCTCCCCTGCCAGCCTGATAGCCCCTAACCACTCTCCCCTGACAGCCTGATCGCTCCTCACTGCTCTCCCCTGCCGGCCTGATCACCCCTAACCGCCTCTGCCTTGTCCCACCATGTCCTCAGCCTGGCCTGTTCTCTCTCGCAGTCCAGGACCCCTGTCTCCCTCTAAGCCACTGTGGCGATGTCCAGTCTATCTCGCCTAATTAGCATATTATCCTTTTATTAGTATAGATTAACTAGTGGCCCGGTGCACGGATTCATGCACATTGAAAGAAAATTAATTAGAAGGTGGCCAGCAGGGTGGAACTGAGTGAGATGGACCGGAGCCAACCTCCCGCAGTCCCTCCCCAGCCACCTGGGGCAGCACTGCAGCTCAAAGGGCATTTGCAGAGTGATCGAGGTCCCTCTGGAAGGCAAGGTCCCTCAGCCTGGCCTGCGGTGATCAGGCCGAAATTGGCTCTCCGACATCCCCTGAGGGGTCCCAAATTTTAAGAGGGCTGTTCTCAGGTGAGGAACTCTGGAATCGGGCTCCCTCCTCTCTGGTTCTTTGGTGCGTCACCTGAGAACCGCTGCTGCCAAGTCACTGCATACTATAAACCTACTTTTGCCCACTTCTGTATATTAGAAGGTGAAAGAAGGATGGAGGGTAATTTCCGGCATTAGTGCAGAAATTTCATTTCTTTCTCAGCCACTTGAGCCAGTATCATGACCAGAAAGGATTTTTTTTTTAAAAAAAAAAAAAGAAGAGAGAGAAGGAAAAGGAGGAAGAGTGGGTTGAAAAGGAAGAGGAAAAGGAAAGGGGCAAACATCTGGCTTCTCACAATTTCCTTCTGGAAGATGCATATGCCCCTGTAAGTGGGTTCATTGCTTCTCCTAGTTAGTAATAAAATCTGCTTTTCATGGAGAAGACAGAATATAAACCCCCTTTCTTCTCTTTACCAAAATACCAACCCCAATCACTAAAACCAAATTAGTCTAATGAATCAGTGTTGAGGCAGCTGCTTATGCCACAAGTAATGATAGCTTGTCAAGAGCACATGGCAGTACAGGAGTTTCTGCCCTGGCCCAGTATTACCCTTGGGTAAAAGGAATAAAAGCCCAACCCAGAGGGATGTGACATGGGCACTCAATGAATGACTAAGTAAACTATCCTCTAGGAACCCAAGTAGTTAGTACTTTCCAAATGGTCTGCCACGCAAAGCCAGACCCTAGAGAGTTCATGTCATTTACATCACAACCCTTGGAATGAACACCAATCCCAAAAGAACAGCTCCTCCCTCAATTAGTTTAGCAGGAATATAAATGTATGTCTTGCTTGTATAAATACTGTTATGGTCAACAATATTTTACACAAGTATTCCTGTAAGTGATACATTACCCTTTGAAACATTATTAATATACCTTTAGTAAGATAAATTGAACAGTAAATCAATAGAGCCCATTCACTCAGATTATACAAGAGGAGAGCTTTCAAAAGCCCAAATATAATTCTGAATGTTGACTGCACATGGCCCCAATAGTTTATTAAAATAGGAAACATAATCCATTTTAAAAAGAGAAATTACATTTGAAAGTGTTTTGCAAGTAAAGCATGTGTGTCTTAGGTTATAGAATTGTTCCAGGAAACATAAAATTCAAAATAAAATAAAAAAACTGTTTCCTGACATGGTCCATTAATAGCAAATCATAAACAAAATACAAGGTACACATGCAACACTTTCCAATCACACACTTCAAATAATTTTGCTAATAAGTGCAGTGTCAGCCAAGTTATCTAAACATCTGATCTTCTGACAATCACAACCAGTCAGGAGTCAAAAATAAGCCAACAGCTCTTTTCTAAGCCATCACGAAATACAAACACTAAAATCCACATCCTTCGTTCATTAAAAAACAATTCACATACTGTAAACTGGGCACAATCACTTTGGGAAACTGGCAGTACTTCTTTAGTCAAACAATAGCTTGTGACCCAGCACTCCATCCAAAGCACATGCCTATGACAAGGGTTGGCCAACTCCAGTCAAGGGCCAAATCAGCTGATGACCTGTTTTTGTATGCCCTGTGCTAAAACTGATTTTTATAATTTTAGGCAGTTTTCTTTAATCAAAAGAAGAATCATATTTCATGCCATGAGAAAACTATCATTCAAATTTCAATGTCCGTAAGTAAAATTTTATTGACATACACATTCCAGGTTCATTTATTTACATATTGCATCTTGTCTATTGCTGCTTTTGCGTGGCTGCAACAGCGATGAGGAGCTGGGACACAGTATATAGTCCTCGAGGAGGGAACTGTTTACTCCACAACCCTTGACAGAGCAGTGTGGTGGCCTCTCCACTATGGAAATGCATATATGCGTTCACCAAAAGACATGTTCAAAAATGTTTGGGGCAGCACTATGTAAAAAACCCACACACAAAAACTGCAAACTGCACAAATGTCCATTAAGAGTTGAATGGGTAAATTGACATTTATTCATGCAACGGAATAATATATAAGAATGATAATGAACAAACAACAGATACAGAAAACACCATAAAGAAAATGTGGAATAAGGAAACCAGACAGAGAGGGGAAAAGGATGTGAGATTGCATGAGTCTAGAAGTCACCCTCTGGTCCTAGGCGTCACTCTCAGGTCCTGCCAAGTGGCCCTCACAACAAGACAGCTTACTTATTCAAAGCCAGAGGAAAATCTCTCTCCAGTCTTCTATGACAGAGTCTCACATAGTGTAACATAATCATGGGAGTGCCATCCCATCACCTTCACAGGTCTTACCCACACCTGAAAAAAGGATCATACAGCATGTCCACAGGAAGGGACAAGAATCTTGAGACATCTTAGAACTACGCCTCCCAAAAAAAATGAATAAAGGTTAATTTACATCTTTTTATATATATTTTATTGACGCGCACGTGTGTGTATGTGTGTGTGTGTGTGTGTTATTTATTTTTAGGGAGATGAATAGAGATAAAGAAACAACAATGAGAGGACCATCATTCATTCTGCTGCCTCCTGCACTGCCTGGGAATCAAACCTCTCGGTGCATGGGTCAACGCTCAAGCACTGAACCACACCGACTGAACTTAATTTACTTCTTGAAGGTATTTAAAACTTTTAACAACTGATGTATTTTTTACTTTTGAGACACTTCAAATGTGAAATTTCATAGGCATAATATTAGCTAAAACTAACTTTTTTTTCTAATAGAAAAGGAAATTGTTCTACTGTTGTTTTCTAACTGTATATATCCTATACTAGAGGCCTGGTGCACAAAATTCGTGCACTGGGGAGTGGGGGTTACCTCAGCCCAGCCTGCCCCTCTCACAGTCTGGGAGCCCTCAGTGGATGCCCTACTGACGGCCACAGTCTGGCAGCACAGGCTTGGAGCAAGCGTCCCGTGTGTGTGTGTCCCCGCTGGGGGCCTGCCCCGAGCCACATTGGATGCTCAGAGCAGGCTGTGTGTGTGTGTGTGTGTATGTGTGTGTCTGCTGGGGGCCTGCCCCCAGCCACACCGTGGAGGCATGGAGCAGGTGTCCCTCCGTGTTGATCTCTCCCTGGCCTCCACTGCATGTAGTACTCTCCCTTGAGCTTTGGCCAGGGTGGGGTGCTGCCTGCAGGCCGCGCTTTCCTGCTCACGGATTGCCGGATTGCTGCAGAGACCCAGGGGCAGGCCCTCCTGGGACTGCCTGCAGGCCACACTTTCCTGCTCTGGGATCGCAGTGGTGACCCAGGAGCAAGTCCTCCTGGATGTGTCCTGCAGGCTGCACTTTCTAGCTCTGGGATCGCCATGGCAACCCAGGAGCAGGCTCACCTGGTGGCTGCCTGCCCTCCTGCACTTTCCTGCTCTGGGATCACCATGGCGACCCAAGAGCAGGCCCACCTCGGGGCTGTCTGTGGGAGGCACTTTCCTGCTCTCTGATCACCACCGGGTCCCGGCTGGTGGCGGGGCTTAGGCGGCACATGGGGGTCCAGGCTAGGGGTGGGGCTTAGGCAGAGTGGGGCTTAGGCGGCATACAGGGGTCCTGGCTGGGGGCGGGGCTTAGGCGGCACACGGGGGTCCAGGCTAGGGGTGGGGCTTAGGCAGAGTGGGGCTTAGGCGGCATACAGGGGTCCTGGCTGGGGGCAGGGCTTAGGCAGCACGGGGCTTAGGCGGCACACGGGGTCCCAGCCGGGAGCAGGGCTACACATGGGGCCCGGATGGCAGCTTGTGCTGTCCCGCCCTGCCTGCCGTATGCAAATTAGCCGCCACCTTTGTTGGTGGCTAATTTGCATATCGCACTGATTAGCCAATGGGAGGCATAGCGAAGGTACGGTCAATGACCATCTTTGTCTATTATTAGATAGGATAATAAAAGGCTAATATGCAAATTGGCCAGATGGTGGATGACAGGTCACTATGACATGCACTGACCACCAGGGGGCAGATGCTTAACACAGGAGCTTCCTCCTGGTGGTCAGTGTGCTCCCACAGGGGGAGCACCGCTCAGCCAGAAGCTGGGCTCACGGCTGGCGAGCGCAGCGGTGGTGGTGGGAGCCTCTCCCACCCCATGGCAGCACTAAGCTTGTCTGATAAGCCATCAGTTGGACATCCCCCAAGGGCTCCTGGACTGTGAGAGGGCACAGACTGGGCTGAGGGACTTCCCCAACTGTACGAATCTTGTACACTGGGCCTCTAGTATATATATATACAGTTAAGCAAAACAGTTGAAGGAAAATTCAGTTGCAGGACAGATTAAAGTAGCTTTCATTATATCTGTTCAAAAGTATCTCCCTCCCTCCCTCCATCCATCCCTCCTTCCCTTCCTTCCTTCTTTCCTTGAGTGACATGCTCTGAAAAGTGTTAAGAAGCAGAATTATCAGTAGATTAAAGAATTTGGTCTTCCCTCTCTAATCTTTTACTTCAATATAAGACTAACAAAGGATGTTAGCCTGGCAGAGAATAGAAAAAGATATATATTCTTTTCCTTCATCTTATGCAGAAAATTACATAGAAATAGAGGATTATGCAGAATAGAAGCTATAACAATAATCCATCAAAGAAAAGATGGCTCCTTCAGTTTTGTGAATCTCTCCTACCAGCACCCTGCAATGCTTTGCTTTATAATTAACATACTTTTAATATGGTCAGCAAAAAAGCGAAATAATACACAAACAAAACAAATATTTACCAAGTTATAGTCATTTCCATGGGAGTTAACTGAGATCAAGATGATCTATACCTCTACACCTCCTGTGGTTTCTGACACACATAGTAGGCACTTAATCAATGTTTGATGAATACTATGTATTGTTATAAGATATGGAAAACAACATTAGTACCATAAGAGATATGAGTTCAGCCTAAACTTACTTTCCTTTTGGAAAATAGCTATTTTTTTTTCTAATTCTAATATTTTTGTTGTTTGTTTTGAGCAAGGACAATATGGCACTGAGTCTTCTCAACCTGGGGCAGCATGCACTAGGGACACAAGGACTGAGTAAATACTATTGTGCTGTGTTCTGAGTTAAGTTACCAAACTTGAGAATTACTGACAATTGGGAATTTTCAAGTCTCTTATGTGCCAGAACTCCATGCTGGGCTGGTCAGGAGAGGCAGGGCTCTGTCACCAATTCCTGGATTCAGTGCTAGTTCACACTCCTGGCCTGTGGCTTTAAGTGAGTTCTTAGCTCTAGTTGGTTTGGGTCAATGCCGATGCTCTTTAGACTGAAGGGTCCCAAGGGCACATGCCTGGGTTGTGGGCTTGATCCCCAGTACGGGGCGTGCAAGAGGCAGCCAATCAATGATTCTCTCTCATCACTGTTGTTTCTATCTCTCTCTCCTTCTCCCTTCCTCTATAAAATCAATAAAATATATATATTTTTTAAAAAGTGAGTTCTTAACCTTGCTCTCTGTTTGTGAAAGTAGGTACAATAGTACTGATCTCAAGCAAAAGTTCAATAAATTCAAACTGTTATAGTTATGTCTTCATGATTATAACAGAATTATTTCTCAACAGGACAGAACTTCCTTTAGAAATAGTTATCTCCCCTAGAATGGAGTGTTCCTCTAGGAGATAGCCTTGTCCAACCTGAGACACAGCCCACGACCAGTCTAATATGATGATCTCAGATATGCTTTTTAAATTATCAACAAATGGGATCTTTTGAATTAGTGATACAATCACATGGAATAAAATTCAGACTGTATAAGGAGGATGCAGGAACAATGCTCCTTCCCACTCATGTATTCTGGCCAACCAGGGCTCTCCCCGAGGCCCTGTGCATCCTAGCAGAGAAACAGCTACAAATGAGTGATTACTATTGCCTCACTTTTCTTTGTACACAAAGGATAGTACACCATGACTACCATTCTGAGCCCTGTTTTTCCCTTCCTCTTCCCACCTCTCCCCTCCCCATTTCCCGTTTCCCTTTCCCCTTTCCTTCCCTTCCTTTTTTCCTTCCTTCTCTACTTTTTCTCATCCCCCTCCCCAGTTAATAACATTTCTGGAGGCCATTCCATATCTATATTAATACTAGAGGAATATGCAAATTATCTGGGATGCCATCACAGTAACAGTAATGACCAGCAGGCTGCCTGGGGCGACAAGGCCAGCAGGGGGGTTAGTGAGGGACGACCAAACAACTGAACAGCAGGCTGTGTGAGGCAACCAGGCCAGCAGGGGGGCAGTTGGGGGTGACCAGGGCGGTAGGGGAGGTAGTAAGGGGCAATCAGGCCAGCAGATAGAGATGAATAGAGGTGATCAGGCTGATGGGGGAGGGGGGCAGTTAGGGGTGATCAGGCAGGCAGGCAGGTGAGCAGTTAGGAGCCAGGAGTCCCATATTGTGAGAAGGGATCACCCAGGATCAGGCCTAAACCGTCAGTCGAACATCCCCTGAGCAGTACTGGACTGGAGAGGGTTCAGGCTGGGCGGAGGGGACTCCCCGCCCCCCCACTGTGCACAAATTTCATGCACTGAACCTCTAGTCAATATATAAAGACCTTCTTCAAGTTTTACAGTTATATTAAAGTCCATTGTGCAGATATACACTAATTTATTTAACCCCTATCCTCTATTCATGAGCACTTAAGTGGTTCTCAGAATCTTTCAATCTCTGGCTACTGCCAACAATGCTGGGATGAACAAGGCTACACTTACAATGAAGCTTTCACTCCTGGTTGAGGGGAAAGATAGGCACTTTTAATTGATTCTCATTTACATATTAGGAACAGTGCTAAACCTTCCTCAGGGCTTGGGTTCTAAATAAGCTAAGTTCTATACTAAACTTAAATGTGGCCAACACCTCCTCTCTTTCCAGAGAGGCAAGTGTACAAGGTGTTAGTTATCTATGTGCCTTTATTAATGTTTTTTAGGAAAAAAATGAGAAAATAAAAATGAATCAGCAAATATATATGCATATATATTCATTCACATATATTTAGATACATATATAAGTATCTGTGTATTTTTTATTCCCTTATATCTGAGGTCATTCCAACCAGGGACAAGAACTAATCTATAATAATAAAAGCATAATATGCTAATTAGACTGGATGTCCTTCTGGATGACCTTTCAGATGAAGCTGGGGCTGCAAGGAAGCTTGGGTCCCAGTTGCCTGCTGGGGACTGGAGTGAAGGCTGGGTCCCAGGTGTCTGCCAGTGGCTGGAGGGAAGCCCGGGCCCCGGGTGCCAGAGGGAAGCTGGTGCCAGCAGCCAGGGGAAGGAAGGCCTACTCTTGCACAAATTTTGTGCATCGGGCCTCTAGTTTAAATATATTTTTAAGTGAACAATTGGGATAACAAACAAAAATCACAAGTGGCTGAGAATTCCAAGTGCTCTCAAATGTCATAACTAAGGAACAACTTTGATGGACCTGTTCTGAAAATAAGCACCTCTTGGGCATGTCATGCTTTTGCCCATGTCAACACTTTTGATGAGGGTAGGTGTGCCAGGTCCTTTTTCACAGAATCACAGGTGTTTCTCAGTGACATGCAAGTCCAGAGCAGCAATTCAGAGAGTATGGTCTG
Organism: Myotis davidii; assembly: GCF_000327345.1. Lineage (NCBI taxonomy): Eukaryota > Metazoa > Chordata > Mammalia > Chiroptera > Vespertilionidae > Myotis > Myotis davidii. The sequence continues at coordinate 12,254,256 of NW_006286587.1, forward strand.
CAAACTCTTCACTACCATTCCACAGAAAGTACAGAAATTAAATGCAAGTACTCGAAAATTTATTTTATTTATTATTGTATTTTATTTATTATTTTATTTTACTTTACTTTATTTTATTTTATTTGGGTTAATCCTCAACCGAGGACATTTTTTCCATTGATTTGTAGAGAGAGTAGAAGGGAGGGAGAGAGACAGAGAGAGAGAGACGGGAAGAAAGAGAGTGAGAGACATCAATTGGTTGCCTCCTACATGCACCCCAACCAGGACTGGGGGTTGAACCTGCAACCGAGGTGTGTGCTCTTGACTGGGAATTGAAGCCATGACCCTTGGGTGTGGGGGGCCATGCACTATCCACTGAGCAACACCTGCCAGGGCACACGTACTCAGAAATTTTAAGAGCAATTTGACACAGTAATTTTATGATCATTGACTCTAATAACAAAATACTGGGATTTGTATTTTGTGTATCTTTTATTTTTCATTCAGTTATTCCAGTAATCCATTTGTATTATATTTTACAGACATGGTGTACATGGATTTAAAAAAAAAAAAATACACCTGGCCCTGACTGGTGTGGTTCAGTTGGTTTAAGTGTCATCCTGTATACCAAAAGGTGGCAGATTCAATTCCAGTCATGGCACATACCTAGTTGCAAGTTCGGTTCCTGGTAGGGGGTATGTACAGAAGACAACCAATTGATGTCTCTCTTTCACATCAATAAAATATCCTCAGGTAGGGATTTAAAAAATAATTTTTTAAAGATTTTCAAACAAACAAAAACCACCTGCATTTGACCACTGATAGTGAAGCAACCTCCTCTTCATGTAGGATTCTGCCAGAATGGGCAGCCTATGGGAAAGCAGGAGTCTGCTGTCACTGCCTTTGATGTCACCAAAGCCCCATAAAGAGTGGGCAAGGTGAGGCAGGGAAAAAGAGGTTGTCACCTTTAATTAAAAAAAAAAACAAATTAACCCTGTGTATTAGTTAAACATTGAGAAAACAATCAAGGAAGCCAAAAGTCTTCTTCTTTGTTAAAAGGCAAATTCGGGAGTTTATGAGAAACCATAGGGCAATTCCATTGTGGTTTTAATGAGAACAATGTCAAACATTTGGCTGATTCCAACTTCAACAGCACTGGGGTCGTTATCAAAACACCAGATCATGGGTAGTTTGTACTTTAATTATCCTAATGAACGGCTGTCTGGCTTCAGCAGACATGTTTAAATGTCACTGCATATCTGGGAGCTGCAACTGAACCCGTAGTGAGCTCTCCTGCACCAGCCTGATCGCATTAAGGCTTCCCTACAGAACTTTTACATCTGCACCTCATATGCCAGTGTAATGCTGGGAATTCATGCTTTATTAACCCAATTAAAACACAAAAATGTTAAGTAATGGAAATCTGCAAAATTAGAAAAATTCCTTAAAATAGACTACCCTTAATTCAAAATATATATATTTATCTTATAGCTCTCAGACCTCAGTTACCTAAAAGGTTCATGGACTCCTAACAGCTAAACAAGGAAAATGTTGATCTAATTACTAGAGCTGATACTATTAAATCCTATGTATTGTATCGATTTAGGCTTAAAACATCAGTAGGCACACTAGGCAGAACAGTGGACTTCTGAAGACTTTACAGACTGAGCAGTAAGTGTTCCCAAATAAACTTGCAGACAAACCTACAATATTTTTGTTTTCTCAGTCCCAGCACAGGGCAGATACTCAAACATGAAATTAATGCTCCCTTGTAAACTAAGTGAGCACTTTGAATCCTTCCAATCATTGTCTGTACTTGAATACTGGAAAAGAGGAAAGAGTTTAATACATCTCTTTAGGGGCTTATCTGATTGACATTAGAGGTGGGCCACTTAGAACATCTTTTCATTTTTTTCTTCTCCTTGTTCTAAAAGACTTACTATGAACTAAAATCTCTACCCTACAAGGAGACAGAGAAAGGTACAGATAAGTAACAAAGTAGAGAGAGGCTCGTTCTGATGGGGAGAATACCCCAATGTTTTTGATCACCTTCCTGAACTGAGATCAGAGACCTACTCCCAACTTCATGAATCATGGGAAGAGGGTGACCTGCAATTTCATTAGAGAAAGAAAAAGTGTGATAGAAACTTCCACTGGGAAGGGCCATTACAAAGGTTCACCCCAAAGGCTTGCCCTCAGGGGTGGGAGGAGCTGGGGAGTCAATGGGGGGGAGTCAAAACTTTAGAAAATAAATGAATAAGTAAATAAATAAAGTTCACCCCAAGCTAAAAGCTCTAATAAAAAGTTCTGACCCATGATGGTGAGGGGGAGCAAAAATTGTCACCCCCAAGTATGCTTTTTGGGGAGATATTGATTATATTAATCTGGTTATTTTTTTTAAATATATTTTTATTGATTTCAGAGAGGAAGGGAGAGGGAGAGGGAGAGAGAGATAGAAACATCAATGATGAGAGAGAATCATTGATTGGCTGCCTCCTGCAGGACCTCCACTGGGGATCGAGCCTGCAACATGGGCATATGCCCTGACCAGTGATTGAACCAGTGACCTCTTGGTTCCTGGGTCGACGCTCAACCGCTGAGCTATACCCGGGTGGGCAGAAGCTGATTATTTTTAAGAAACAAAACTCATGAAGAACCTTCGACTTTCTCTCTAACTGAAAAGAAGTTATGGCAGGAGATCTGCTCCAGGGAAGGAAATATCATCCCAGATAACTACAGTTTAATGTGAACTAAGTGTGATAGGGAAGAACTACAAGTCCCCTCTCATATCCCACTGTTAAAGGTGGCCCAGCAAACATCTGTATGCCATCTCCATGTAAATGACCTCCCGCCCCTTTTAAGTTTCAAACCACAAATCTCCTCCCCCAAATTCTTCTTAGTTCAAGATGGTATATAAGCCTCAAATGCCTGCAGTTGAGAATATGGGACCCACCTCCCGTCCCCGTGTGAACATACAAAATACATTTGGTTTGGTTATTTTCTCCTATTAATCTGTTTCATAGCAATGTGGTTATTAGACCAGTCAGAAGAACTTGGAAAGATAGAAAAATGTTTTCCTCTCCTACAATAGCAACCACTAAAACCAGTGGCAGCTATTCCACTCTCATCTATTTCTGCATTGAAATACTAATGAAAACGCAAAAAGAAACACAAACTAACAAACACACTGAGATTTGGAAACAGGAGTGATAATGTGCCAGATGCTAAGAGATATTTCTATCAAAAAAAAAACCCCATGGAGAGTAACTATCTTTGAAAACAATAGCAAGGTTAGACAGAAAGATTCCTACCCCAGCTTCTCCATACTCCCATTACCAATTCTTTTAGGAGGGCCCTCCTTTCAGAAGTAGCCTAAACTATTTCATTATCCCAACCCAAACATCCCCATTGCTAGTGCTCTTTCTGCATTAACTGTCACTCACAGCAAAGATGGAAGGAATAAGCCATTGCACACTGTGTCTTGGCACATAAAAGAGGTGACAGGGAGGGGGAGAATGAGAGAGAGCTACCCAGCCAGTATCTTATAAAAAAAAAAGTTTTTCAGGCCACATTTATGCCGAGAGAAAAAATACAGATGTTTTTATTTATTATGAATAAATCTTCCTTAATGTAATCCCACAAAATGCAATGGGAATAGGCATCTCTCTTCAGAAATGCTAGCTTAATTAGACAAATGACTGAAAGAAACCAAATATTTGGCAAAGGGCAGTCAACTTAGACCAGTGCTTCAGTCTGCGATCTGGCAAAGAATTCTAACAAGAAAGACAGTAAGCACTGTTGGAAACCAAAGTTAAAGCAACAACAAACAACAGGCACAAGTAACCAGAAACATAAGCAATACCAACAATAGCAACAACATTAACCAACATCTATCACCATCACTAACAACAAACAAACAAGACCACTAGCAAACAATTTAAACAAGTAACAACAGTCTACAATAAAAGCCAACAACAGGGATCTCTAGGCAAAATGATTTTGCAATTCAAAACAAGGGAACAGTGTATTCAAGAGACCAGAAATAAATATTAGCTTCTGTTAAGTAAGAGAAGTAAAAACGAAAGATAAAACAGCTGAGATGTGAGTGCAAACTCTGAGTTAAATTCTGTATTAAAGAGGAAAGAACGAAATCTGCAATCCAAATAAACAAATGAGTGAAGCAGGAGACCAATCAGGAGATTTAGTCATGGAATGTAGAGTGTGAAGAATGAAGAGATGAAAACAACGTAGGAAAAGATGACTACAGAGGAAGGAAAATGGAATATAGAAATGAAAGGAAAGGGGTACCGAGAAGAAGAGAAGAGAATAAATGAGAGAGAAGCTACAAAGGCTCAAATGGAAAGAAGCTGGAAAAAAGAGGTCAGCAATTAACAAGGAAAAGAGTTTCTCTGACTAGGAAGGCAAAAGAAGTAGAATTCAGTTCAAATTTTAAATGTTTTAAATAAATTAAAAAATTCTATAAATATCAATATAAAAGGGTAAAATATTTAAAATGAAAACATATTAATAAGACCTGTATTTTCTTTGGCAATACTGAACCAGAAGATAAGGAGGGCCCTCCTTGCACAAGTAGCCTAAACCACTGTGACAGTCATAGTTTTTGGAGGGAAAAGATCAAGAGCAAACACATTCTACACCCACATGGCTTTCCATTTGTAAACGTAGCAAAAGCACCAAAAAAACAGTCTGCAAACTCACTCTGAAAAGAATTACTCTGAGATGATAAGAGATGATATAAACAGGAAACTAAGAATGGAGATGGGCATGGTGGCATGGTCCAAAATGAGTGGCAGGTAAGCACGGAAACCATTTCAAAATACGCACTGTTCTTGCTTGGCCGGCATTACGCAGTGGTTGAGCGTTGACCTATGAACCATGAGGTCACAGTTCCATACCGCTCAGGGCATATGAGCGGGTTGTAGGCTCAATCCCCAGTGTGGGGTGTTGCAGGAGGCAGCCGGTCAATGATCCTCTCCCTTTATTGATGTTTCTATCTCTTTCTCCCTCTACCTTCCTCTCTAAAATCAATAAAAATATGTTTTTTTAAAAAATAATACTGTTCTTATTAGTTGTCAGAAATAAGGTTACATAAATTTACATAAATTAATGTAAATGTCAAAGTACAAAGAAAAATTAAATATTAATAGCATATCAAACCTCTCATTACATCAACAACAGTAAAATAGATGACAGATGGGTGAGATAATTACTAGAAAAAATAGGGGCTAGATTTGAACTGAGTTCACATAACTTGGTTCAGCAAATATTCATTTAGTACCTCTATGAGCAAGGCACCATGGGACATAAAGGTGAACCAGAAACAGTTTTTAATGAGGGTAATCATGATGCTGAACAGCAGAAATACTGAAGAAAGTTTAAATAATCAAGGAGCAAAAAAATAATAATAATTTCTACCTTTCAGAAAAGCAAGCTTTATAATTGGCAGATTGTGGAAGGCTGGGTCCTGGCACAGGAAGGGCAAACATGGATTTTTTTAATTTTAATTTTAAATGGACAACAGCCTACTTCAATATTAACCCATGGTAAAGTTTACTTGTGTGTGAGTTTTAACCTCTTCCTATTTTTATAATCTTTGCTAAAGTAGTCACAAAGGAAATAGATATGAAGTTAGAAGGGACACTAACACGTACACCCCCACCCTCAGCATTGGTGGTCATACAGCTTGGGACCGGCACCACATCAGAAACAGACTTTACCAATAAGCTCCAACTCTACCATTAAACATTGGCACACGGAGCTCAAAGACCCACCAGGTTTCTTCCAGCTTAAAATACCAAAATGTTAGGATATTGGCTTCAAGTTGGCAAAGTTCTACTGCGAAAGCTTTCCCAACGTAAGGCAGGGGAGAGCCAAAGAGGACCTGAGAACTCTGTGTCTACATTTGCAAACACACACACACACACACACACA
>NW_006286587.1:12260227-12327910 GCF_000327345.1 Myotis davidii
CACAGGTTCTTCCTCGGCTCAGATTCCCCTCATTACACTATAGCTCCTGTCTGACTAGCACAATTGTGTGCTGTCTCACTCCCTGGGCTATGAGTCCCTAGAGCACAAGGAAGGCGTCTCATTCAAGTTTGTCACCCCAGCACCTAACAGTACCTGGTATATGGAATATGCTCAACAAATGATGTGGGGCTGAACTGAGCTTTAAGTGAGAAGAAACACATGCCATTTGGAAACAAGTATATCATATCTCAAATCCATATTTTAATTGACAGGATTCTGAGCAGACTTGAATGTATTACTCTTCGGAGGAAGATAAATAGTAAAATGATGTGAGCAGGGAATATCTTTCTGTTTGCCGCCAAAGCATGCTGCCATTTGTTTTAAGTGACAAGTCATAGCAGAGTATGAATAGAGTGCAGGGTAGCACAGATGATGACAATGTCATCTACATTCCTGCATAGTTTCAGACAAGGTTGGTCAATCAAAAATCTCTATATCAATGTTTCCTCCACATTACATAGAAAATAAACTTGTCAGCATATATTATGCAAGCTGCCTCCCAAGCTCAAATAGGGAAAAAAAAAATACAAATGAGAAAGACTGAAATAGAGTAAGTCATTTAGCATCTCATGTGGCTAATGTCTTCAGAGAAAACATTTCTATAATTGTAACTTCCTTATTTGGCCTTCTGATGGGAGACATTTATAGCAGCAAATGCAAGATGCTGCTAGAGTTGGGAGACATAAAAACACATTTCATGGAATAATAAAGAACAAGAAAAAAATGGAGCTCCTCTAGCCACTGAGAAAGTTTATGAAGCATACACAAATGTACTTTCCTACTATTTAAATTTTTACTGATGATTGTCCTTAATCTATAATAATAAAAGCGTAATATTCTAAGTTGACCAGCCAGCCAATCGACCTTCCAGACATCCTTCTTGATGACCTTCTGGATGAAGTCGGGGCAATGAGGGCCAAGGCCCTTGCAGAAATTTTGTGTATCGGGCCTCTAGTAAATCATAAATGTCCCAAAATAGCTCTCATAAGTAAGTTGAAGACTTCCTTCTTTTGGATCACTATACCATTTCCATTAAACTGAAATAAATACTAACCTGTCAAAAATATCATTGTTTCTCAGAATATTTTAGTCAAGTTTATTTAAATCCCTCTCTTGTAAACTTAACAAACAGAAGTCAGGAAAGGAAGTAATTATTAAACAAACCTATTTCATGTTCACACTATCCAGTTCTGGAAAAGATTGCATACCCAATGCACAAGAAACATTCATACATATAGAAAGGATTGAGAACCAAAATGGTTTCATTTACTTTAATAGTATTTTTAAAATAAGCTAATGTTTACCCCTTTTAAAAGGAATGCCTAGGCCTAACCAGCATAGCTCAGTGGTTGAGCATTGACCTATGAACCAGGAGGTCACAGTTCAATTCCTGGTCACAGAACATGGCCAGGTTGTAAGCTCAATCCCCAGTATGGGGTGCATTTACAAGATGAATGTTTTAAATAAATACCTAAGATCTATCCAGGTTCGGGCAGGAATCTTCCCACTTCTCCTAATGACAACTAGAAGAATAAACAAAACCTTTCATCATTTTTGTTTCAAATAATGTGAAATTGTGGGTGTACACCCACACCAGCAGAATACATGGTAGGGGAGATGACAACTGTGTGCAAGGGAGAGGATGCAAAAGGGAAGAATAGGGAGAGAGCGGGAGTGAAAGACCCAGAAAAAAACCAGCTAAAGGCATTCACCACCAGCTAAAAAGGGGCTCACCCTTTGTGGGAACCTCTCTGGGCAGTTCTCAAAATGAATAGGATAGAGCAGGAAGCCCTGGGAAAGCAGAGGGAAAAAGGCATGGAAAGCAAAGAAACCGCCCATTCCAATAGCAGTAGCAGAAGATAGCTTCTGCTGAGAAACCAGGAAGGTTAAGTCCCCTACCTTCACAGGACCCTGCTACTAGTAGATAATTCAGGAAAACACAAATATTTCATATAGAAACAAACAAACAAACAAAAAACACAAGTAAAATCACCATACCCACTATAAAAACATTATTTCTCAGCAGAAGAAATTTTACCAGAAAATATAGCTGCAAGTTAGAAAGTTGCAATAACACAGCACTTTCCAAGAATACGAAGATATGACTAGACAACAAAAGAAGAAAATGTATAAAACTTAGAAAAGATACTATAGAAAAAAATAATTAAGAAATGAAGAATGAAGTAAAAAGAATGTACAGTAAAAGATAAAAAGAGGGAAAGCTAAGAAAATGAAACCAAGATAGATAGATGATAGATAGATAGATAGATAGATAGATAGATAGATAGATAGATAGAACAAAAGGTAATAGATATTAAAAGGTAATCAAAGGAAAAAGAAAAAAATATATTTCTCCATCCAAACAAGAAAACAAATAGTTGAAATCTAATGCAAGCAAACATCCCGGAAATAAAGTACTAACTCTAAATGAGGGGCTGGCATAACAAAACCCAGAGGCCAAATCTGCCACGTCCATTTGTACACACATTGCCAATGCCTGCTTTCGCACTACAGCAGTAGAGCTGAGTCGCACAACACATGGCCTACAAAGCTGAAACAACACTCTGGTCCTTACATAAAAAGTTTACTCACCCCTGCTCTAAACTATGAATTGAAAGGCACACCATATGCCTGGAAACATCAAGACCTGCACTAGGAAAACCAACAGACTTTAAAGATGAAGAACCTTTCTTTCGGCAGCCAGTCAAAAAGACCAAGTCACTTACATGGGAACATAAATCAGGTTGGTAACTGACTTTAACATCAACATTCAATGACAGAAAACAATGGAGCAGTGCCTGCAAAGGAAAGAATAAAGGAACTAGGTGCGCTTGCTTTCAGGGAGAATTTATCCTGAGAGCTCTTCCAGAGAAAAATATCAAAGGACAAGCTTCAGCTAACCAAGAAATGAAAGAAACTTCAACCAGGACTAAGGAAGAGCCAGGAGTATTGTTTCACTGTAGAACCGAGACTTCAACAAAAGTGGGGATGAAGATAACTGAACAGATATCAACAGCACAAGTCCAACGCCTCACAGGGAACAGCTGAGGCAGAAAGGATGGCATTTTAAGCTGATAAATCTTATTTAAGAATAAAAGTTAAACATTAGGAAATGTCACACAAGTGACCAAAGACGGAGATGGCAGAGAAGAAGAAACTGGAGTAAGAAATCACAAGTTAACTTCATTGTTGCTCATTGCAAGGGACCAATAAACATGCTGTAAACTAAAGGAAAACAGGAATGAGAGTCTTTTGTGATTCTATTGTCAAAACACACACACACACACTAACACAAAATTCAGATCTCTCCCAAACACTGGAAGTATAAAGAACATATTCCTAAGCAAACAGAATATATAGGGAAGACCCTTTAAAAATGCACACACACACATATATAAGCAATGTGTAAGCCAATATCACAGAACTAAACCTATATCACTGCTCATTTATTGTTCATATCTATGTATCTATATCTATATATATACTGGTTTTCAGGTTAAACAAAGCAAAACTCTCTTTTGTATTAATTATAAGAGATACTAACATAATCCACTAGAAAGATTCAAAATAAAGTTAGAAACAAGATATAAAAGACAAATGCAAACCCGAAGGCATGTAGGGGTCATGATCTTGACATTAAACAACACAGAACTGAATCATGTAAACAGTGTGGCATAAAGAGAGTGAATAGATAAACAAGAGAAAGTATAAAAGTTCAGAAATAGACTAAATACATTTGGGAAGTTAACAAGTGCTGGCATACCAAAACAGCCAGTTACAGATCAATTTCTAAATATATGCAGTGTGAAAACTAAATAGCCATTTAGAAAAAGGTAAAGTTGACAACATACTTTACATGGGGTAGACTATATGTGGATCAAAGATTTAAAAGTAAAATATGTAGATGCTATAAAAATAAAGTTTACTTCTTTATAATCTCAATGTAAAGAAAGCCTTTCTAATTATGATTCAAAATCCAAAAGCCATAAAAGATTAATGAATTTCACTGTAAAATCTGTGTGATTATATTATATACTTTTAATATATATACATACATTTATAAACACAAACATACATAATTCACAAATAAACACATACATTCACACACACATGCACACAATGAAAACACAAGTTTAAAATTGGAGGAAAATATTCACAACATCTACTACTGAAAAAGGATTGGAATATGAAGTAGATATTCAGGAAGGGGAATGATGAAAAAGCCAAAAGAAAAAGAAAATATTTATAGGAACAGATAACTCACAGAAAAGGAAAGAGAATTAACTGGACTTTAAATAATGCTTTCCTTAATTTCACTCAGAAGAGACGTGAAAATCAAAACTACCATCACCCATTTCTGACCTACCAGACTGGCAAAATTTTACCGTTTGATAATATATTATGCTGAGAATCGGTGGAGAGAGCAAAATGGTACAATCCCTACAGAAAAGAATTTAGCAATATCTTCCTAAATTACAGAATATTTTATCCTTGACTGAGCAACTTCGCTCTTAGAATTTTGTCCTACGAATTTGCTGAAAAAAGTATGAAATGACTTACACATACACACACAGTTATTCAATTATTCCTTATGGTACTATTTATACTTTGAAGTTTAAAAAACAACAACAACACAACAACACAACCAGCAATGGAGAAATCTTGGTGCAATCTACAGAGAAACAGTTCTATTCACACAAGGATGCATCATGCAATTGTGGGGGGGCGGGGAGGGGGAGGAAAACTCTCTAAGGAGCATTAGGATATATTGCTAAGTGAATAAAAATAAGGTGAACAATATTTATTCTTGTCTTATTTTTTGTAGCAAGTGTGAAGAAGAAAAAATATATTCATGTTTGTTCTCCAAAAGCATATTCTATTATTCATATTTTCCAAAAGAAAAACTTAAAAAATAAACAAGTAACTAATAAAAATGGTTACCTGTGCAAGCAAGAATAAAAGATGTACCTGGTATACCTTTCTATATTGATTCAGACTGTAGAACCTACTGCGTGCATGTAATATATATATTATATATCACATACATATATAAACACATATATACACATATACATTTAGGTATAACATGTAATATATAAATGTATCATTTTAAACGGTCCTATATACAGATTTTGTAAATTAGTAATCCACACAATGTCACCCCAATAAAATAAAATATGTAATGCTAAAATTGAAAACAAACTGAAATAAATGAATCCAAGCATTCATTAGAATGAAAGCATTACCACATAAACTACAGTATTTTCACTACCTATCTCCCTTAATAAAAATCATTGTGGGAGAAAAAAAAAGAGTTAAAAATGTATCTTCAACTTCATTATTTTTATATTAGTTATTAGTAAGGATCTTTGAAATAGCTTTCAAATAAATAAAAAATTATAACCAGTTAAGGGAAAACCCTGACCTCTCTGTCCTCCTAAAGGCAGGATATAAACCTCCCATGTGACAGGTGCCCTCAATGCTCCCAAGGGTGGAGGGAGAATCCTACCACAAGAGTTAAAAAAATCCAGAGTCCAAAGCTTGTATAAAGGAGGGCAAAACCTTCATTAACTTACTACCCAAGCCCAACCTTTACTTAGATTCCATGCTAATGAGCACTAACTTTCTTTGTCCTGTCAATTTCTCTCATATTTATTGTCACTCTACAAAGTATTTTTTAAATGCCTGGTTCTAACATTTCTTTGAGCCTCATTTTATAATCTAGGCATCATATTATAATTTTCCCAGGCTCATATATTAAATTGGTTTTTCTTGTGTTTAGTCTTGTGCCAAGTTTATAATTTTATTATTAGTCCTGCTGTAAGAACTAAAGAAGGGTAGAAGGGGGTGGGGTCAAATCTTCCCCTCCCTGAGAGTTTTAAAATAAAAAAATTAAATACAAAAATTTTATTCCCAAAATGATTTCTTTTGAAGCCACAACACCCCAGCAGCAATGAGCACCTCAGTGTTCAGAGATTGGTTTCTAATGCTGTTCATTCATTAATAGGAACCAGAGCTCCCAAAGAAATGGCTGACTTCAACACTCAGAGAAGTAAAGGTAATTTGGGCCCAAAGGAAGAAAGCTTTCAAAGATGGGTAAGGGGGAAAAAAAGAAGATGGGTAAGGTTTTATAGGAACACAGGCTGGAGAACAGCCACTGAACAAAGTTGGGAGAGTCTGTACATCAAAAAGAATAATAACTGTAGTTGGTGGAAACACTGAATCCAGGGATTTCCATGGTTCTATAGTAATAATCAAAAAAGAAAAAGCCAGGAAAAAAAAACCACCTCATTTGTCATAGCTATAAAACTAACTCCTTACCAGATTAAACAATATAATTGGGGACATAAAAAAGAGGGAGAGAGAGAGAGTAAGGAAGAGGGAGGGAGAGAGAGAAACATCAATGATTCGAGAGAATCACTGATTGGCTGCCTTCTACATTCCCCCCTAATGGGGATCGAATCCGTAACTCAGGCATGTGCTCTGACCAGGAATGAACTGTGACCTCCTGGTTCATAGGTCGATGCTCAACCACTGAGCCATGCTGGTCGGGCAAAACTTATATTCTTTATTATTTCCACTCTATTGCTCAAAACAAGAGTCTGCATACAAGAAAGATAAAACAAACAAATAAAATAAAGGGTAAAAAAAAACAAACAAACATGAGACCACAAAGGAACAGGGTAAATAAAACAGAGAGGTAAGGCTACAAACCACCTGCCAGGAGGTCCTCCCTATACATTCTTTTAGGGTGGACACACCTCTGACCCTATATGTGGCTCCCAATGCAAGGAGGGAGCAAGCTTGTTTTCATGATTCACAGTGTCTACGAATTAAAAACAAAACAAACAAACAAAAAACACCTTTCCTCAACACGGTTGTGATTCTCTCCGATCCCAAGAGAACTGCCCACATAGGTTCTCACAGAGAAGCAAGCACTAGTCCTTAGCAACTCCTCAGATTAAACATGGAACCTGCTTTCCAGGGCATGTCCTTCAATATAGGTTAATGGGATGTTGACAAAAGTTAGTTTAATCAAAGCAATTCTACTGGGACTATTATAATCTAGTCCAGTCATGTAATTCTGATGGTCTGATCTAATCTAGCAAAAGATTTCTGGGTATCTAAAATCCAACTTGCCATGTTTTCTCATATAAGCACATGGCAGATTCATAGTTCCTATGGGAGGCCCAATTTGGAATACTTAGCTCTCCAATGCTTAAATCCTCAAATTCAAACTGACATTAATGTCTTTGCAGTAGATTGCTTTTCTTTGAAAAAAAAAAAAAAAAAAAAAAAAGGCAAGCCAAAAAGGGACAGAAAAGCCCTTCCATGACCTTGCTAGAAATAGTCTCACTTTTTTCATACTCCAAACGCATGTGTGCATGCACACACACGCACATGCACAAACATACACATTCTTTATTTCAAAATATACAAAAATATACACACCTTGTGTGTTCTTTAATCAATGTCCTGATGGACAGTGAGACCCTCCAAAACCCATATATTAATCCCAAAAGAAGAACAAGAGAGGCACTAAGAGAATAGCTAATATCTTAACAGCTAAAATGCAAAAGCTGTCTTGCCCAAATCACACAACTAGTAAATGCACCTGGGACTGAACCGTAAGTAGCCTCACTCTGGAGACCAGGACATTAAACACTACACTCTACCTCTCAATAGCACATCCACCTCCAGGCATTCTTTCCCCATGTTTTGTTTTATTTTGTTTCTTTTTGTTTTGTTTTCCCCACTCAGCTGGCTTGAAGGAGAATATAAAGATGGACCTGAACTTGCTCATCACTTTAACGACCTATGAATGCTGCAGAGTAGACAAGGCTCATCCAGTCATGGTAGGATCTGCCTCTCTGCACTGCACTGGGCTTCAGGGGTAGAACTGCCCATTTCTAAAGCTTCAGGGTCGGAACAGATCTAGATGCCTGAAAATCCCATCCATGTATCAAATCAAGACACAGAAGCATAAACGAGTGTAATCCCCTCTCTCCATGCTATTCTCCAACTATTCTCATTTATGTGCTAGTCCAAGAGAGACAAAGTGCGTTCTGGCTTAGAATCCCAGCAACTCCTTACTCTTGCCGACAATACTAAAAACAAGCCTTTATTTTGGTACACGTTCTGGGAGACCTTTGGTCAAAGTCCACTTGCGACAAATGCCACTCAAGTGTTTCCTTTGTTGTGGAAGCAAAAATAATAAATAAAGACTAACAAATTGCACCAGTAACCGAATATTTCAAAATCTATACTCAGTGCTGTCAAACAACAAGTATACATATTCTGAAAAGCACAGAAAACATGAAATGCTGTAAAATTTCTGAGCAATATCTTAGCCCAGAAATCATACTCATTGCTGCTTATGTGATAATGAAAGTTAAAAGTCAGTGGTTGGCCCTAGCTGGTTTGGCTCAGTGGATAGAGTGTCAGCCTGCAGACTGAAGGGTCCGGGTTGGATTCCGGTCAAGGGCACATGCCTGGGTTGCGGGCTCAATCCCCAGTAGGGGGCATGCAGGAGGCGGACAATCAATGATTCTCTCTCATCATTGATGTTTCTATCTCTCTCTCCCTCTTCCTTTCTAAAATCAATAAAAATATATATTTTTTAAATGTCAGTCATTGACCTTACTCCAAGGAAGTTACAGAGTTACGATTTAATGCCACCATAGCCCTCCATTTCTGTCCTAGGAGATGTTTAATGGGGTTGGGAGGTGAGAAGAGCGAGAGTCCTGAACAACCCCTGCCTTTTGAAGCCTTTCCTGCCTTTTCTATGAAAAGCTCCACTGTGGTTTGTAATCCAATATTCAACAGCCTTGTAGAGATAGAAAACCAAGTGGACTATGAAATAATGCCTCGAAAGGTCTTTGCCTCACACAATCTTGAAGCTTCCAGCTTTAGTGTTTATAGACACAGTAAGGTCTCCTCCTGCCCCAGATAAAGAACTGACCCTTGAAAGGGACAAGGACCTGAGGCAGGCATTATGAGCAGCACTGCTAAACCAACCTGCATCACTGGTTCAAGATCATAGTAAGAAAGTTAGCTGTAAAATATTTATATTATTTTGGAAGAAAAAATATATAACCTGCACTACCCAAGTAAAGCACAAGCAAGAGGAAACTTCAGAATCAGGGTTTCAGGAGATTCGGAGGAGGGAGAAGATATAGTGTTCTTTTGGCTTCATGAGATCCTACTACTTTAATCAATGAAGAAACCCATTAAAGATTCTGCAACTACCCAGATCAAAACAGTGTAGTTTTACTGTGAGCCAGTTTTCCAAAAAGCAGCTGCTGTGAGAGCAATCCACAAAGGCATGAGGGCTGCAGAAGATGAATATCAATTAAAAATGACAGATGCAGCATAAACAACTGTCCAAATAAGCAAGTCTGGCAAAGAAATGAGCACAGTGGAATTAATATGGTGGCTCCATATAAAACGTTGAATTAGGAATATCCTCACCTTCTCACAATTCCCACTCTCCCTATCAATGACTTGCTTCAGTCACGAGGCAATTGCTCATCCAAGAGTGAGCATGAAAATAAAAGCAATTATTACGAAAACAAATTCTATTATGGGAGTCAAAACAGGAAGCTGCTACTTAAATTCACATTCTAACAGCATTTCTGACACCAATTTTTGATTAATTGTCTGATATGTATGGGTAGCATATGCAGTACTTTTTTTCCACAGAAAACTCCGTCTTTATGAATAAATGTGGCTTAATATTCTAAAAATGGTATGCAATTGTTTGAAACATGAGGCTTAACAAGATGGTAAGTTCTAGCCAAAATAGATTCAGAAAATAGCTTACATTGGATGAAATGAAAAGTGAAGGAATAAAGGGAAGGAGAGAGGGAGGGTAGGAGAAAAGGAGAAAGGGAGGAAATCCACCTACAAATACACACACACACCACACACACACTACTCCTGACTAGCTACTCTGTAGGAAAACCAGAGATTAATTAGATGATTTCTGGAAAGTGCTTTGACTCTTTGAAAGAAAGGTGCTGTATAAATGGAAGGTATTAGTTTTCTTATTATTCTAAAAGGCGATTTCACTCACTTCCAGATGAAACATCATACAACTAATATCCAGTCTGCTTTCTTCTAACAAAGAAAATTAATTAAATCAGAGTTCTTTTTAGAATTTTTATTAAGCAAACACCAGTTCCCCAGTCACCAACACTAACGCTTCTATGAGTATCATTTTTTAACAAGTTCCTGGAGTCATGAATTCTTGACAAACTATTTTAATATCAATTCAATTATAGGCATACAGATATTTCTGACTTCGGAGAATTATGCCCTCATCACCAAGACATCCATGCACAAATATTATATTGACTACCTACCCTGAGTAATAAAAGAAGAACAAAACGTAGTCCCTGACCTCAAGAAGCTTGCAAATGTAGGAAGATGACATATTCATAAAATATCCACGAATACCATACTTACTAACCAACACTGTGGCTGGGAGTTGATGTCAGGTATTCTCCACAGAAGAACTTTCCTGAAAGCCTTGGCCTTCTTTTATAAAATTCTAAACTATTTTCTAAAATGGGATTCTATTCAGGGGAGATTTTCCTAAAAAGAACAGCACATTTTACTTTGCTGTCTGATGAGCTGAGGACACTGTCATCTACCTCTGGACTCTGAGTCATCATTATGGCCTCAGATGACTCAAGTGTAACCGAACTCAGTCTCTGCAGAAGGCAGGAGCCTCTGAAGGTGCTGTGGAAGCTTCTTGCATCCAAACCAAGGAGCCATCAAAGTGCTTGGGTATGTTCAAATTATTCTGCCTCTTTTCAAAGCAGCAGGTTGTCATTTATTCCTGCTATGTGGAACTGCTCCCCACAGCTCCTACCCCACCTCTTAATTCCTTTTTCTAATCTCCTATGGGCTAGGAAACTCAGAAACCCTCAAGATGTGTGCATGGAGGGGACTCTCATATAAGTTCCTGAAACACTCCAAGTACTTTCCAGCCTCTCTCTGATGTCTGACCTGTGCTCAAAGGGCTTGGCCTGCTTTAGTTCTTAGCTACTTTCTACATAACTGACACTGTCAAATTCCCATCTCACTACTCCACTCACAAATGCCTAGTTTAAAAGAATAATGGTTCTTACCACCCCCCTCAGTGCCAT
Organism: Myotis davidii; assembly: GCF_000327345.1. Lineage (NCBI taxonomy): Eukaryota > Metazoa > Chordata > Mammalia > Chiroptera > Vespertilionidae > Myotis > Myotis davidii. The sequence continues at coordinate 12,271,441 of NW_006286587.1, forward strand.
TTGACTTGTCCTTCCCATAGCCCATGGCCCAAGATCAGTCTCGCAGGGGAATCCCAGTGCTGAAATCATCTCCCTCAGAGGCTCAGGTCCAGGACTCAGTTGGGCAATGGGTTGTGTGGCTACCGCGCCAGCTATGGCCACTGAGGGGCTATTCTTACACCACCCTGTGAGCTCAGCCACAGAACTCCCCCAAAGAGAGACCCATTTGACCTGTTCCTTCAAATACTGGAGGCTTAGCCCTGCTGAGCTTGCTCCTGCAGAGAAGACGGCTGGCTGCAACCCAACCTGAACCAGAGGTGCATTCCTTGTTGGGGAGCTAAGATCAGAGGTTAGAGTAGAGACCGAGCGGTATGGCTCTGGAGTGGGGGCCACTTTCCCTCCATTGAGTGCCTGACCACACTCCCTCAAGCAAGAGACCCACTAGCTCTGACCCCTAACCCCGGTTCATGCCTGTGGAAGGGTCTCTGGATTGCAGCCAATCTAGGCCCATTCTACAGCCTATTCATGGAAGACTTTCCAGGAAGAGCAGACAACCTCAGGAGGTGACAAAGTGGTGGACAGTTGGAGGCGGACATCAGGATGCCTTGGGTTTGATTCTGGTTCAGAACTGGAGGAAGCCAACCCTTGTATACAGCTTGGCCCCTCCCAAGCACATTCAGGCCCAGTAGAGGCAACCACAAATAGAAAATTGCATGGTAGCCCCAAAAAGGTAGCCCAAGGCCTGTACAGGCAGCATCTGACATCCACCTGCACCAGGCTCCCATCCAAGTAGACCCAGAGCCAACACAACCAGAGGTGGGCTTCAGACCACACCAGAGCTCGAACCAGCTAACTACACAAGTGGCACACCAAAAGAAAGGCCCAGGCGGGCACCAGACCCTGCTGAAAAAAAACCCTGTCTTCGGGGGAGTCCCACACAGCAACTTGTACACTGTGATTAAGATCTATCCTTATAGCCAGCCAGTCTGCATGTTAACCCAACCCACCAACAGGCCAACAGCATACAAGACTCAACTACAACAGTAGGGCACACATCAATTACACAAGAGACATTCTTGGAGAACCTTGCTCAGGTGGTTGGGAAGACTGCCCATTGAGCCCAACAAGACACCTACAACATAAAACCACCCAACAAATTTGAAAGTCATAGAAGATCTACCTATTACATGGGGACAAACACAAAAAGGCAGACAAAATGGGGAGATAAAGAAACATTCCTAAAATGAAAGAACAAAAGAAATACCCAGAAGAAAAAAAACACAAGTAAATGAAATGGAAGCAACCAAGATACCAGATGCAGAGCTCAAAACAATGGTTATAAGGATGCTCAAGGACCTTAAGAAAAGAATGGATGGCCGAAACCGGTTTGGCTCAGTGGATAGAGCATCGGCCTGCGGACTGAAAGGTCCTAGGTTCGATTCCGGTCAAGGGCATGTATCTCCAGTAGGAGATGTGCAGGAGGCAGCTAATCGATGTTTCTCTCTCATCGATGTTTCTAACTCTCTATCTCTCTCCCTTCCTCTCTGTAAAAAATGAATAAAATATATTTAAAAAAAAAAAGAATGGATGATCTCAGTGAGAACTTAAAGAGAGAGTAAGCATGAAAAAGAACATAAAAACCATGAAAAAGAACCAGTCAAAAATGAAGAACACAAATATCTGAAATAAATAATAAACTTAGAAGGAAGCAACAGCAGGTTACATGAGGCAATGAATCAAATCAGCAATTTAGAGGACAAGATAACAGAAAACACCCAGCAGAGCAGAAAAAAAAGAAAAAAAAACTTTTTGAAAAAATAAGGAAAGTCTAAGAAACCTCTGGAACAACATTAAGCATAATAACATCACATCACAGAGTTACCAGAAAGAGAAAAGAGAGAGGGTAAGGGACCAAGAATCTGTTTGAAGAAATAATGGCTGAAACTTCCCTAACCTGGTGACGGAAAAAGATAAGCAACTCCAGGAAACACAGAGAGTCCCAAATAAAATGAACCCAAAGCCTTGGTTGGTTTGCCTCAATTGGTTGGAGCATCATCTCATACAACAAAAGACTCCACCAAAAAACTACCAGGACTGATAAATGAATTCAATAAAGTAGCAGGATACACAATTAATGTTCAGAAACGGGTATTATTTGCATGCACCAATAATGAACTATTAGAAAATGAAACTAAGGAAATGATCAGATTTACAATTGCAAAAAATAAAGTACTTAGAAATAAATATAACCAAGGATGTAAAAGACGGGTACTCGGAACATTTTAAGATACTGAAGAAAGAAACTGAGGAAGATACAAATACGTGGAAATGTAAGGAGAGAAAAGGGCCTTTCTTTTTCTTTGCTGTGGCTTTCCACAATTCATGAGGAGCACCTGGTAATTAACCCACAAGATTGTTAGCTCCTCTGATTCAAACAGCCCCTCTGTTCAAACTGCAAGACAAGATAAGCTACTCTTGAGACTACATTCTTGCATTCCTCCTCCCTGCTATTTTTACAACTCAGGGATAATTCCTATAAAGGAGTCTCTAGTTAGTAGAAAGTTCCTTTCCCTCCTTCCCCTTCAAACAAACCTCTCTTAAACTCTTCATAACTTTTGCTCTAAGCATGTTTTACAGGCTTAGAAAAAAATTCTAACAAGATATCTCCCTAAGACATCTGGACTATCTCCTAAAAAGCAAACAAACTAACTTTCCAAGACAACCCACTCCCGCCTGCCCTGGTGTCTGCTCAACTTCAGCCCCATATTCCCCTCCCTTCCTTGTTGCTCAGCAACAACCAGGACTTAAAAGGGGAAGCCGCCCTTTGTTTCTTGCCCTGTATTGATTAGCATTACACTGGCCCTTCCTAGTTTAGAAAGTAAAATAAACTTCCTCTCTGCATCTCTACTTTTAGTTATGAATTCTTTCATAGACCACATCACTGGCCAAACCCTAACAGGAGGCATATACCATGTTCATGGATACAAAGAATTAACATTATATGTCCATATTACCCAAAGCAATCTATAGATTCCATGCAATTCCTATCAAAATACCACTGGTGTGTTTCAAGAATTAGAACGAATATTTCAAAAATGTATATGGAACCAAAGAATACCTCAAATACCCTCAGCAATCTTGAGAAAGAAGAGAACAAAGTTGGAGGTATCATGTGGTCTGATATCAAACTGCAAGGTAATGATAATCAAAACAGCATGTTACTGGCATAAAAATCAATGTATACATATCTTTAGGTGAGGATTACATTTTTAAAATTGGATTAAAAACTTAAATGTAAAACTCAAAACAATAAAAATCCTAGAAGAAAACATAGGCAGTAAAATCTCAGACATTTCTCGTAGCGATATTTTTTCTGATATAGCTCCTTGGACAATGGAAACAAAATCCAAAAATAAACAAAGGGAACTATATCAAACTGAAAAGTGTTTGCACAGCAAAGGAAACCATCAACAAAATGAAAGAATAAGTGGAGAAGCAACTATAGCAAAGGAATATTTGGACTAGAAACACTGAGATTTTGTGACAACAATCGCAGAATTTCCCTTTGGGGAAGGTGACTCTGCTGACCTAGAATCTCTCTGAAGACCTTTTGGGGCATTAGTCCCTGCCCTGGCCAAGGTGACTCTGGTTGGCAGTGGATCCATGAAAGGGATCAGCTGGACGCCATCAACAACACCATCAAAGGTGTCTTCATTCCCCAGCAAAGAGCTCTAGCAACAGGTACTTTCATTTTGCTTTGGCATCTGGAAACCCGACTCACTTGTCAATTTGACTTTTATCCCTTTCATCTCCCCTTGCCTAGAACAACAGTGGGATTCATTTGTCATTCTTTATTTGATTTATTAAAAGATATTATCAGATATGCTACTAGTATTTGCTTGTGAAGTTATAATTCCCACAGCAAACCTGTGTTAAATAAATGGCTGGTGAAGACAAAATCAGTCTCTGAGTAAAACTTTGCCATCTCCCCACAAGCAAAACAGAAACAAAATGATGTCACCACTATAAATGAAAAGATTAAACACGCATAACAAATGTGATCTTTTTGATCACATTTATTGATCACAACAAATCCAAACTAAAGGTAATTTATCATATACATTTTTTAAAAAAAGAATATTAGTGATTGAAAAATCCCCATTGATTCAAACCCACATGGAGAATCCTCTAAGGACTGCAGAGCTCTTCCTGAAAATTACTGAACTACTGACCAGTAATTCCAAATGTATCCTTATAAATACCACCTTTAGTGACCCAGTAAGTTACTAACAAGTAGTTGTTAGGTATAAAAATAAAACCCAACAGAATTGTGCATAATGTGCTCAGAACAATTACATAAAAGATTTAAGTTTTTAGTTAAGTTTTTGGCCTGCTAGAACAAAGGGGGATATTTGAAATCCCTGCCCAAAAGCAGAAGTCTCAAACTGAAAGTTTTCTAAGGACGGCAACTTTCAGAGGAGATTAAGCATGGAGAGGTTTAACCAATTCCTGGGTTTCCAATTCAGCATGAGCCCTTTTCTAAAGTGGACCTGCCAGAGAGGGCGCCTGCAATTCCCAGGCGGCTCCCCCAGCTCCATTCTCCCCTACCTCCTTTTTCACAATTCTTCTTCTCCTGTTTTACAACAGGAAAAAAAAAAAAAACTTGCTATCCATCTTAAATTTCCCATAGTGCACTCAACGTACTGAAGAAGAAAAGTTGAATATTTGGTTTAAACGTAATCCTCCTTGTTCAAGGCATATGATAGGATTGTCTTTCCCGATCTTACACATGCTTCTGTGAAGGCAAACCTGTGATAGAATCTGGGTGCTCCGGCCCGAGCAGGGATGCTCTGACCTGAGACCCAGGAGAGTGCCTGACAACAGGCCAGCAGGAAGGACGATAAGAAGTGCTGAAGGTAGTTTCCTTATTTCAAGTGGCAAAGCCACAGCAAGGCCCTGCACCTGGCTCTGCCTATCTAACTATCATAGAGTTGGGAATCAGAAATGACACAGATGCCAGAGAAATAGATATTCTCATCTTGTTTGAAATGAAAAGTGAAGCCAGATGTTTTTAAACAAAAGGTCTGATTTTCTAACTGTAATGACAATAGTTCTACAGCTCCAACTGTCACCACACACACAAATATAGAGACAAAACTACATTTGAAGCCAATAATATAAAAATGCATTCTCAAACTTTCCAGAGAACATGGAATGTTAAAAGGTGCCAGTGAAAAAGCAACAGGTGTGACTAGTGGTCTTCTGATAAGTCAGGATAAAGCCTTTCTGGTAAACTTCCCAACACTCAGAAAGCGAATGATTCTCACAACTGGGCAAGAGTCTTTTTGGAAGTCAGGTGGTTTCCAATTCTTGACTTTTGGCAAAACTGAAGGAGAACCAAATCTCAAATTGTTAGCACAAAGAGTATTAACAATAAATTTTTTTTAAAAAAAAATTTATCCTCACCCAAAGGTTCCTTTTTTATTGATTTTGGAGTGGAAGTAAGAGGAGAGGAGAGAGAGAGAAACATTAATGTGAAAGAGAAACAGATCAGTTGCCTTTCATACATCCCTGAAAGGGGATCAAACCACAACCTAGGTATGTGCCCTGATGGGGAAAGGAACCCACAATGTCTTGTTGTACAGGAACATGCTCCAATCAACTGTGCCACCCAGCCAGTGCAATAATAATTTTCGATGACAGATCACCACGTGGCTTTTTGCTCGTTAGCTAAAACCATTTTGAAGAATTGAAGGACACTGCTAAAGCAACTCTCCTTCCATTTGACAAAAGGCAGCAGGAAGGACGATAAGACGTGCTGAAGATAGTTTCCTTATTTCAAGTTGGCAATAACTCATCAACTCATCCATGTGGAAAAAAATTTATCAAGGGAAAATCTTTGCCCCTTTATCAATGTTCCTGGGAAGAGTTACCAAACTGAGGGAGAAATTCCATATATTTTGTTAAATGATACATTTCTAATAACACATTTTAATATTTAATAATTAGTTATCAAAATGTATAATACTTATGTTGCTTTGATAAAGTGTATACCACTAATAATTATAATGGTAACTCACTCTGGGAAATTTTTTCTTAATAATTATAGCTTCATGATTATAAGAAATATTTAATTACATTTAAATTTATTTGCATGGTTGTAGTATAAGGGATTATGATACAATTATCAAAGAAAAACTTCCAAGCATAAGGGTATATTAAGCCAGAAAAAATTTGTAAGGCAAATTGGATATACAAGTACAAATAGCAAAGAGAATGATGTAAAATTTCAAGCAGCAAAAAAAAAAAAAAAAAGACCTTTAATTTATTTTTACATGGATGATGGTGGATATTTAATCTCTGGGGTTTTAAATTCCACTGGATTCATTTAAGAGACTGATGTAAATTTTATTTTAAAATGTCAATATTTAAAATCCACCAAAAATGCCATCTTGTGCAGATGTTAAATGTGTGAGAAAACATAGTTGGTACCAACTTTACAAATGTGCAAGAGAGTGCAGTTTTGCAAAATTCCTTTAGAAGCTATGCAAGAAGTCTGAAGGCCTCTCCCTCCAGTTCCCAGCAAGGTTGCAGCTAAGGACAGGCATGCACACCATGATCCAGACTCAACCACTTCTCTGTGGCACCCTGGCCCCACTGCTGAGTCCTTCCAATGAGCTGGACTCTGAATTCCTTTGTTTACTCTTTCAGAGTACTTGTCCCCCAACTGCCTACCATAATGGCACAGGCCACTCATGCAAAAAGCGTTGGTTTTCAAAATGAAATAACATGCCATTTGCCAAAGGTTAGAGAATAATTCCTTGCTCTTTGAAAACCTGTTCAAGCTGAACATTTATCAGACACAAGAGATCAGATGGGTTGAACTTTGGACTATATTAAAGAGGCCAGGAGTTGAGTTCCTAACCACCATGAATTCTAGGAGTGACCTTTGATAAATCATTTAACTGGTGGGTGCTTCACATAGGTTTCCATCTACTTAAAAATAAATGTAGAAGAGATAAGAACTCTTGCCCTGTTGTAAAAGCAGCCTCAAGTGGATTAATAGATGCCTGGAAAAGCATTTCCAACTCCTAGAAGAAAGAAATGCTTAACACTGGGACAAGAAAGGAGTTCAAGTATTCATTTATTCTAGAGTATTCTCTACCTCCAGATAAAACCAGAGCAAACCAATTCCACACAGAGCTGGGGGCAGTACACGTATTCAACCAGAATGAATGGGAAATCAAGAGGCTCTTCAATAAAAAAGATTCTTTGCGAATGCAGTTTAGATCCGCAGCCTCTCACATCATCAGAGGTGGACTGACAACTTCAGTCCATCACACAGAATCTTTCCCCCACCAGTGAAGCATTCCACACACCTCTAAAGTGTGTGTGGCTATTTCTACATTATTCTTTTTAATTTCAAATACATATTACTGTAAATATGCAGCTGCATCTAGACACAATCTTATACAAAAACATACATGCATATGCAAAGTCACTACATGATTATTTTACATAGTTCAACCGCTGAAGGTGAAAGAAAAAAATTATGTGCATAACATTTATCTAATCATTTCGCATATTAAAGTTCTACATAGCCACGGCTGAACAAAGCAGATCTATCTTTTCTCTCACTAAAAAAAAAACAACTCTGAAATTCTTAGTGAATAGATGAATCATTCCTCCTGCACTTCTCTTTCTTTTCTTTTTGTCTTTAACTTAAGGAATTTGTAAGAGAATCAGAATGATGAAATTCCCAGAGCGCAGAGCCCTGGTCTACCATGCTCCACATCCCCCGTGTTAGGACCCTGCTCACAGTGGGCACACAGTAATTACTGCTGAACAGATAATACAACAAGGATCCAAATGCAAAGGGGGAAGTCTCACACCACACACTTCAGACCTGCAGGGCAGTTAAGTCATAGTTTCACAGCACAGTAGATTTAAGTGAAGTCTGCTTGGCTTACTTATATGGAAGTATCAATTTTTTTCAGATTTATGGATATTGTTGACATATAACATATGTAAGTTTAAGGTGTACAACTTGATGATTTGACACCCAAATATATTGCAAAATGATTACCACAACACGGTTAGTTAATACCTTTATCCCCTCACATAATTACTCTTTCTTCTATCTGTTTATATACCAGTGCCATACTGTTTTGATTGCTATAGCTTTGTAATAAAAATATAAATTATTATAAGGAGAAAAACATGACTAAACACAGATGATGGTTTGAATGAGGACCCATCTTGGAATTAATTGTTTTAAAAAAAAAAAACTGAGACCTAAATTCTAGTTTCTAGCCCACCACATTAAGAAGATTAGAAGTAACCACACAATCCTTACAAGTAAAAAGCTAAAACAACTGAAAAATCAACAACACTTATAAGATCTACAGAGAAGGCCTTCAGGCAAACCTCTGCCCCTTAAAATGGAGAGACAGACAAGTAGATACAGAGCAGAAACCCATGAGAAAGTGCCCAGATAGGAAAACCTAAGAGATAAATTGACAAATTGGTGGAGGCTCAGAGTAGACAAGTCTAATGGTTAAAAACTCCAGGAAGACCCAGCCATAGGGATCCCCAAAGGGCACAGGCTTTTGTGAGATCCTGTCCAGGAGCTCTACCAGATCCTCATGGTGAGAAAAATTCTCCTGAGCTTCTAGCAGAGGGTGGGGACAAGGAGCCATCTAGAAATACGCCAGAGAATTTTCTTCTCCTTAATACGGCCAGCCCTCAGGAGAAATTATTTTGCCAGAGCCTAACCTGCAGGTCTTATCAGAGCCTAAACTATCTGGGGCAAGGGAAAGACCCAACTCCAGTTGACGAGAGCCATCATATCCCACCTAAGGGGGTGTGGAAGGACTGAGAAGAACTGTGACATTCAATCTAGGGGTACAGGCTTGTCCCAAAACTGAGACCTAATCATAAGGCTACAGAATGCTTCCCTTCCTCCCAAACCTTACCACTGCATTACTAAAGGCCTGTTCCCACAGTTCCTTACACAGTGCATGTCCACCTTTCACTAAAAATCACAAGGCATTCTAAAAGATAAGCACACAATATGAAGAGACTGAAAAAGCAGCAGAGCCAGTCACTTATGGCAGGAAAGTTGGAATCGCCAGATTAAGACTTTTTGAAAACTATCATTAATATGCTAAGAGCTTTAATTTAAAAATGTAGATAATATGCAAGAACCCTTCACAAAAATTAACTCAAAATGAATCATTGACCTAAATTTAGAATGCAAAACTATAAAACTCTTAAAAGACAGCACAGGAAAAAAACCTAGATGACTTTTGGTACAGTGAAAACGTTTTAGATATAATGTCAAAGGCACTGTCAAAGAAATAATGGCTAAATTGAACGCCATTAAAATTAAAAACTTCTGCTCTTCAAAAAACAATGTCAAGAGAATGAGAGGGTCAGCCTGACTGGGAAAACATATTTGTACTCTTTGGTGTTATATATTCTATGGGCTTTGATATGTACCCACCATCGTAGAAGAGTTTCACTGCCCTAAAAGTCCTCTGTGTTCTGGCTACTCCCCCACCATTCCCCCTAATCTAACCTCTGACAACCACTGATCTGTTTACTATCTCCATAGATTTACCTTTTTCAGAATAGCAGATAGTTAGACTCTTACAGTATGCAGTTTTTTCCGACTGGCTTTTTTCACCTATTAATTGCGCATGGTTCCTAAAATAGTTGCTATCTGGTTCTTTAGAGAAAGTTTGCCAACCTCTCTCATGAGCACTGTGCAAAGTATATCTATAATAATAAAAGCCTAATATGCTAATTAGACTGGACAGCCAGAGGACCTTCCAGACTACCTTCTGGATGAAGCTGGGGCTGTGAGGGAAGCCCGGGTCTCCGGTGCCAGAGGGAAGCCAGTGACGGCAGCTGCGGGAAGGAAGGCCTACTCTTGCACGAATTTCGTGCATCGGGCCTCTAATATATATTCTCTTTCCATATATTATTCCAGTGAGGTAAAAAGGACTATTATCCCTATTTTAAGGAGGAGGGATCTGAGGCTTAACAAGATTAAGTAAGTCAGCCAAAGTCACAGATTGTCAAACCAGGCTTCAACTCCAAACTCACTGGCTTAGAGCAGATGCTCTGAACCACCAAGTCCTAATGGGTGAGACCTGGGGGCATAGCAGTCCTAATGTTACATAAGCAAAGCAATCTTAACTTCAGTGGTACAAAGAAGAACAGCCTAAGCCCGTGGTCCGCAAACTGCAGCTCTTTGGCCCCTTGAGTGTGGCTCTTCCTAAGCCTTAGGAGTACCCTAATTAAGTTAATAACAATGTACCTACCTATATAGTTTAAGTTAAAAAAATTTGGCTCTCAAAAGAAATTTCAATCATTGCACTGTTGATGTTTGGCTCTGTTGACTAATGAGTTTGCCGACCACTGGCCTAAGCCCATCTCTGGAGCAGAGAGACCCCCACACACTCTGGAGAAACGTTTTCTGAATCCCATTATCTGACTGACATCACAGTATCCACAACTTTCCCGTGATAAAGGCATACATACTTTTTGCTCTTGCCCCTCAGTAAATCAAGCCAGAACCTCCCAGCAAACTGATCATCAGCCTACTAACTTTGCATTCTGCTCTTGCTAACCTATTTTATGTGCCATGACCATGCCAATCACCTCTCTAAGGACTGCCTAAGCCATTATCTCAGGGCACCTCATTCCCTGAGCTATACAGGCTTTTGGGGGGGGGGGGGGCAACCTTCGGACCTATCCACAACTGAATGTCAATATTCAATGGACAGAAACAAGTTCTAGATTCTGAGAAAGTAAGCACATTATTCATTTTTAGGATTTAGGATGCAACCACCTTCTAAGATAGCAGGTCTTTTTAACAGAAAAAGTTTCACTACTTTAATAGCAAAAGATCAAAAGGCAACCTAAAAAGTATAAATACCACTTTTGGTCTAAAGAATCCATTCAGGCTACAGGCTTTCTTAAATTCTGAACACCAAAACTGCCAAGGGACATTTGGCTTAGAGCCAAGCAGGGATCCCCGGAACTCAGTAAGTCTGAAGTAGCAGCTCCCTCCTTACAGCCAACTTAGAGCCACAGAGCATGGGAATATGTTATAGGCTCTCCCCACGTCCCAGTTAAGAAGCCCATTTAATCTGTTTAACCCAGTATTGCTCAGACTTATTTGGACAAGGATTTCTCTCTCTCTCTCAGAGCTGCATTAACACTGGAATAGTCTTGTCAACAAACAGTTCCTAAGTGTCTGCTGTATGTTAAGCACTCAACTAAGGACTGGAACTAGAATCCAGGGAGGGTTCACGTTCAACACGTAATATCGAAGTATTAACTACATATCAGTGTGCTGTGAAAGAGACATGTCGTGGCTAGAGAACACATTTGGGGAAATGATAGTATGGTGGAAGGACTCTGGACAGGAAATCAGAAAATTATCTGACTTAAACTCAAACAGACTCCCTATGCAATCCCAAAGATCCGGCAGCAAGGGAATACTGTGTTCAGACTCAAATACTCCCAACTAAGACATGAAAAGGTTGAATAAGATCAGCTCTAAGGCTCCGTCCATGTTGAATATTCTGTGTCATTATTTCAATATGAGATGAGAGAACGGGTAAGAAATTTCAATGTACTACTTAGACACTTCAAAAGACAAACTGATGGCTCAGATAATAAAACTAAACTGGAAAAAATGTCTTCAGAATATATGTTCGGAATTTAAACTAGCTCTGAATATTTTCCTGAGGCAACGGTAAAGCTGTTAAGAACTTGAAAGGTGAAATTAAGTCCTTCATGACCCACGCTCCTTCTCTAGCCTTGGCATCTCCATCCTCCCCACCCCGCTTGCTCCAAAGCTCACTCATTTTCCCCAAAAGCCCCAATTCACCAGGATAATGGATTCTTTGGAGCTCAGGACATCAGAAACCTTATTACCCAGGGCTCTCAACATCAACTCAGTTCTACGGCTAGCCTCAAGGTCAAGTCTTCTCTGAGCTCCCCCCATGCCTGGTTCACTACCATCTTCCTGAAGGCTTGACCTGCTGGACTAAGCCCTCCTTTGTGTCTCCACCAATCCTCAGACTGACTTCCGGCCAGCCTGGTGACTCACTAGCTGTGTGACAAGTTTCTGATCTACTCCAGGCTCCATTTCATACAATAGAATAATGAGACTCCACATGGCGGGACTGTTAGGAAGATCTAATGAATTATGACATGGAAAGGGCTTAGGACAGTGCCTGGTGCAGAGCCAGTGTTTGTGGTCAAGACAGCTGTCTGCTTTCCCTTTCTTCCGCACAAACAAAAGCCCAACTGAGGTAACCATTTCCGGCCTTCCCTGCAGCCTGAAGAGGCCATGCGACATAGCTCTGCAGAGAGAGCTAAGCCGAAGCTTAAAAGTGGGGCAAACTCAGCTAACACACAATCCTCTACCCTTCCCCACTTCTCCTGACTGAATCTCAGATGTGATCACATGGTGGCAGAAACTGCCTCGATACCAGGAAGGAAACAAACAAACACACACAAGGAAATGACGCAGAACCCAGCTCTGGCTACCAAGACCCACTAAACCCATGCCATCAGCAGCCCAGCCCTGCAGTTCGCATCCAGTGAAGGGGACAAGGGCAATTCTTAACTGGCTTAAGGACTTCTCTCAGGTTGCTGTTATCTGCAGCCATATGCATCCCTGATACAGTTAACTTTTAAGGTTATTAACCTTGCGCCTACAACAATTTATTTCATTATTTGTTTCAAGTTTGGTTTCCCCAGCAGATGAAAAGAATCTTATTCATGTTCATACAATATCTCTCACCATGCTGGAGGTCAGAAATGTTAAAATGAATGAATGAAGTGACAGTAATGGCCATCATAGTGTCCCCAGTGTTTTTGTAAGAAAAAGAAAATATTTTTCTTTTCCTTCTTCTCTCCCTAATTAAACTGACTAAATTTTAGATTACTTAGCATTTATAAAGTCCCCATAGAGTGCCTAAAACTAAAATTCTGTATATAACAAGCCCTTAAATAAGAACATTTTTTTTTTGCTAAACACTACTTTTAGTTGCTTTCACAGAAACTCATGTAATCTTCATAACAACCGAATGAGACAGGTACTATTATCTCCATTTCACAGATGAGGAAGCTGAAGCACCAAAAGGTTTAAAAAGGCCCAAGATGACACAGCTAGCAACCTGCAGAGCTGGGCCTTGCTGAAGGGCTCCGGAGTTCATGTGCTTACCTGTTACTCTCGTCTCTCCGACTTTCTGTCACTAACTGGGGCAGTGCTTCCTTCTTCCTATTTGTACATAAACGAGGAAAGAGCTGGAGGAAAATTCCATCTGAACACACATGCAGATCCTTGACTCCACAAACCAGCAGACACCAAAGAGAATTCTGCATCTGCTATAGCAAGAGCCAAGGTTACTTTGCTGGAGTGGATGATATCCAAAGTACAAATGGTGCCCTAACCGGTTTGGCTCAGTAGATAGAACGTCGGCCTGTGGACGGAAGGGTCCCAGGTTCGATTCCGGTCAAGGGCATGTACCTTGATTGTGGCCACATCCCCAGTAGGGGGTGTGCAGTAGGCAGCTGATCGATGTTTCTCTCTCATTGATGTTTCTAACTATCCCTCTCCCTTCCTCTCTGTAAAAATCAATAAAGTATATTTTTTAAAAGTATAAATGGTGAAAGAGAAGATGAGGAAATGTATGTTTTAATTAGTATAAATGGTGATAGAAAGAGAAGATGAGGAAATGTATGTTTTAATTCTCTTAAGAACACCTAGAGTTAGAAATGAGGAAAATGCAACGTATGACATAAAAAGAAAAGTCTTTCAATTGGCAAATATAAGTAAATGACAAAGAAATCTTTCTAGTGCCATGCTAATCAAAATGGCCATCTAAGACCCAGATTAAGAAAATTATTGTAACTGTACGGTATTATCCAGGTTTTCTGTTCTCCAAGATCTGTTTTTTAAAACTGAGGAAAGAACCTCCAGAAACATGAAGGTACATTTACATCTTTCGATAGCAATTCTCAATTTACTGCAAGAAGACACTACTTACACTAAAGTCTTCACAATTCCTCTCTCAGATTTAGCATCCAGAAAACTGTAACCAGGCCCAAGTCCACTTAGCAATACCTGTCATATCCCCTCAGACAACTTCACTACCAAGGAAGAACCCTGGAATTAAACCTACGTGGAACTTGTTTTTCCTATCTGCAGCGACATCTAGTGCTAAGAAACTAAAACGCACCCTACAATTAACTGCATATTATAACAGGGAAATATGTAAACTCTAAAATATGTGGTTTTTTTCATAATTAGGATTGCCAAATGTTAACTGTCTCCTAACCCAAAATTTAAAATACTATTATTTTAAATAATAGTATTTTATTTATCCATTTATCTCAATGGATAAATAAATATTTATCTCAATATTAATCCATTGAGAAGATACATTTGCTTACCTGGTTGAGGTAAAGAAATCATTTTGTTCTCCTATTTTTTGTTTGTTTGTTTTAAGCACAAACACGTCTTTATTTACTAACTACTGACTGAGATATTAGGAAATTCTGCAGACATTAAAATACTTCCTATTAAATTTAACCAAAAGCACTCTAGCTTAACAAAATCATAAATACTAGCCATTTATACAAAACCAACCTTCCAAATCTCTGAAGGAGAATAATTTAAATGCAGATAAAGCTCATTATAGAATGGTTTGCTGATTCAAGTATGCCAAGGGCTAAATCTTTTCTCCAAATTTTACATATCAAAATTATATTCTAAAACATGCAGGCTAGCTATATTCTCTTCAAAATAAAGTGTCATTCTGGTGCTAAGAATCTGGGTGTTTGGAAACCACTTTAAAAGAGTAGAAGTAAGGTAGAAAGAATACTGCATTAGGAGTGAGAAAAACAGGATCTAGCCCTGGTTCTACCTCTAGAGTTTAACACCAAGTCATTTAATTTATCTTGGCTTCAATTTCCTCACTTAAAATTTTTTTTTAAAAAAATGGGTTGGGACAGGGAAAGGCTTTAGCCTAAATTATTTCTTGAGTCCCTTGTACTAAGTCTATGTGCAAAATGACCTTTAAGATCTCTTTGAGCATTTTTTTACATTAATTATACCCACATAATGGCACAGCACTTTGAGGAAAATAGCGCTAAGGGCAGGACTCAGGCAACAAAGGAGATTTGAATTGAAATCGGTGTGAAGTACAGAAAAATCTCTTTAAGATGTTTAGTTGATGACTCCTGACCTGGATCAGACATATTAAATCGCATCTACCATGACCTTGCACTTTCTAAGCCATAAGTATTATCTAAATCCTATAATAAAGATCTTCAGAAATGATGCAATTTAAGTATTGGGCTTTGTTGCTACACTAGGATATCCATGAACATTCTGGTTAGAAGAGGTTTTGCCACCAGAATAACTTTAGGTCTTGTTTAGGTTACAGAGAATGTTCACCATAAAGGTTTTCTAAGATGAGGAAAGGCATCTAAAATATACCTGGAGTTTCTCTGCAATTTGACCTAGCTAAAAGAAACTGCCAAGCCGGTATAGCTCAGTTGGTTGAGTATAGTCCCATGCACAAGGAGGTTGCTGGTTCAATTCCCAGTCAGGGCACATGCCTGGGGTTGTGAGCTCGATCCCTAGTAGGGGGAGAACAGGAGACAGCCTATCCATAATTCTTTCTCATCATTGATGTTTCTCTCTCCTTCTCCCGTCCTCTCTCTGAAATTAATAAAAACATATTTAGAAAAAGAGAGAGATGGGGAGAGGGGAGAGCCAGCAGGATGAGTAATCCAACTCAACAAAGAAATAAAGGAAATGAGGTTAAGCTGAGCCCAAAAGACCCACCAGGTTTGGGCTGGCTCCAGATCACCGCACTGGTGTGCCCTAGGTATCTCAGCAAGTCTCCTTGGGCCTCTGTGAAGAGCTAATAGCTGAGTGAATGACAGCTCTCCAAAGTGACTGGGGTGGCAAGTTCATGCACAAACAAAGTGAAGTGAGCTGGAGGGAGCTGGACGAGCGCCCAATGACCGAGGACATTTAAACACTGGGACAGCTCACTTGTTGACAAGGTCTGAGGTGAAGTCACTTGGAAAATGAGGCTAATTAAAAATAATGGCAAGCTTTTTTATACCATCAAGAAATTCAAAATAGAACTACAACGTGATGCCACTACACACCCAAGGAAAATGGCGAAAAGAAAAAGGAAAAGACAGAAAACAGCCAATGTTGGTGAGGAGGAGCAGGTAGAGGGCCTCTCACCCACGGCAGGTGGGAGTATAAATGATTAACATGGAAAACTATTTCCCGTACCCACGAAAGCACACCTGCTCTATGACCCAGCACCTCTACTGTTAGGTGCAGACCCAACAGAAATGCGTACGTACTATTCCATAATGAAAGTAAACACAACTATGTACAAAAACATAAATGCGTCTCGCAAACCTAGTGCTGAACAAACAGAGCCAGTTACATAAAAACACACTATGTATCATTCCATATATATCAAGTTTAAAAGCAGGATAATAAAGCTATGCCAGTTAGCTGTCAGGCTAGACATCTCCCTTGGAGAAGTGAGTAGAAGGGGATAGAGCAGGGACCCTGGGGGGTCAGATAATGTTCTGTTTCTTCAGCTGACTGCAGGATATATGGGTGTGCTTAGTTTGTGAAAATCCATCAAGCAGTACACACATGGTTTATGTAATGTTCTGTATGTATGTAAATACAGAAATGCCCAGACTGAGAACAAGCTCCCAAGACACATTCAAAAATGAAGAATGGTCACATACACACACAAACACCCACACACATACACACCCACAATGTCCAGCAGCAAGGGACAAAAAGGAAGTGGTCACTGAAAGCAGAGAAACAGGGAGGTCCCCACACGCAAGATGTGGGGCCCATGGGATAATCCCACGCAGTCTCCTGTGGAAGAACCCAAGTCCTTCCCAAATAGAAGAAATCCTTAGAGCTCACCTAAAGCTGCCCATCCCATTTATGATTGAAAACACTGAGAATGAGAGAGAGGGAAGGTGTAACCTGGTCAAGATCACACAACTAGCTAGGGATAAATCCAACTGTGAAAACCAGGTCATCTCAGTTAATAAGACTTAAATAATTATTACAAAGTCAAGCGATTTAAAAAGAATGAATTATGTGACCACCAGAATGGCTACAAACTCAAGAAAACAAACAAAAACAGGGCTTTTGTCCACTTGATTCAAATGAGATAAGCCATGGGAAGGTTGTGATGCACACAGCATCCACAGAGAGAAGGGGAACACAGAAAGAGGAAAAGAGGAAGCAATCATGGAGAAATCCGAGAACACAGCACACTACCGATGAAACATAACAAACTATCCCTCTATCTCTACACTTCCTTTCTTCAAATGCAGCACTCAAAATAATAATACTGTGGCATCAGAGGGAGCTGTGACCACAGAAGGATGTTCCGGGACAGGCACTGTTGGCTTTAGAGATGGAGAAAGGGGATGACCATCCAGGGAAATGCAGTTGCTGCTGGGATTAGGAAAAGGGAAGGAAATGGAATCTCCCCTAAAGCTGCCAGAAGAAAAGCAGCCTTTTCAACACTCTGAGTTCAGGCCGGTGATTTCCGAGACAGACGTCTGACCTAACGAACAGTATTTACTCAGCCATAAAGAAGTTGGGAGCCTGTGAAAAGCCTCGAGTGAGACCCTCTGTAAATGAGGTAGGAAGTCCTCACTGCACATTCTGAGAGGATACTGACTGTCCTCAAGAAGCAGAAGTGATTTTTGATAGACAACTTTTTAAAGACATCTAAAGTGACACCAGAGGAATGGTGGCATGAGGTAACCCCTTGGTCTCTCCCCTTCAAGTTTCAATACTTTGAACAGCTATAACTCAACAAGGGATTCCCTGTTCAACACACAAACACGCCTGAGAGATATGCACACTGAAACATCTAAAGGTGGCCAAGTGGGAGCAAACCGAGGAGGTGAGAAGGGTGAAATGCTGAGTGGAGCCAAGACAGCAGCCCTGTAGCCAGGAGCTCATGACAGGGCTCACCCTGGAGAAAGGAGGAATTGGGTTGTGGCTGGCACGCCCTTCAGCAGTAGGAGCAGAGAGATTCAGTGGGCATCCCTGCAGAAATGGGCAGTATGAGCTTCAGTTGAGCCTAGAGACCTTGGCAAGAGCAAACCATCTTACTATGATGGAGGCTGTCAAGCAGTCCACATCACAAACAGCCTGCTGCCCTGTAACCTCCCTATAACCTCCTAGAGCTCACCGCCCTTTGCCCGTGATGTCGAGTTGCGAAGCACATTATCTGCAAACCCGAGAATGGCACTACAGAATCACCTTTTTCCCTGAGCAAAGGGTGCACACCATGACTGGTCCTGGGGTCGGGTACAGGAGGAACCCCACAGAGGTCCAAGGTCATCATTACCAGGAGGGCAAAACACAAAGTCAATGGGATTTCCCCAGACCATCCCACCCCTACGCATTGTTGCTACACTAACGGCAGCATCTGGCTGAGAAAGACAACACTGGGATTTCATGGATTTGAATCCCATCATCTACTACATTCCCTAGCGAGGTTGGGCCCCTGGGACTGGGGCAACCAGAGCACAGAAGAGGAAACCACCTACCTTGGAACCACCACCCCATGAAGATTTGAACAGCCAGAGAAGTGAAACAGAGCTAAAAACTTGCAATTCAGCACCACCTACTGGAAAACAATAGAAAGACCTCTTCATAGTAATCTGCTAGAGAAGTGCCACTCATATATAGATGCCTAGACAGAGAAAAAAAATCTATCTAATTTCATGAATAATCAAGGTAGTGAAGTGCCTCAAAAAGAAAATTAATCCCCAGATAATAAACTTAAAAACATGGAAATATGTAACATAAATGTTAGAGAATTCAAGATTTCAGTTTGGAAAAAACTCAGTGAGATACAAAAAACACAAACAGGTCATTTAATGAGTTCAAAAGACAAATCAATAAATTAAACAAGTACTTTAGCAAAGAAATTGAAAATTTAAAAAAAGAACCAAAAAGAAATTCTGGAGATGAAAAACTCAATAAAAGAGATCAAGAATAAACTAGCAAGCACAGGAAATAGAGTGGACAAGATAGAGGAAAGGATTAGTGATATTGAAGACAGAAATCTAGAAATAATGCAAAGGGAAGAAGAGATTTGAGCATTAAAAAAAAAATGAAATAACTCTAGAACTATCTGACTCCATCAGAATGCACAATCCTATATAATAAAAGCCTAATATGCTAAGTGTTCGACTGGTCACCCAGTCGCTGACACGCACTGACCACCAGGAGGAAAACCCTCCAACAGGTAGGTTAGCTTGCTGCTGGGGTCCTGCTGATCTGGACGGGCAAGATGGGCCAGATATGCCCCGGAGCCCTTCTACAGTCCCTCCCTCGCCCTGATCGTGCACCGGTGAGGTCCCTCGGCCTGGCCTGCACCCTCTCACAATCTCTGACCCCTTGGGAGATGTCGGAGAGCTGGTTTCGGCCCGATCCCCACAGGCCAGGTTGAGGGACCCCACCAGTGCATGAATCCGTGCACTGGGCCTCTATTATAAGAATAATAGGCTTACCAGAAGAAGAGAAGGAGAAAGAAATGAAAAACTACTCAAACAAATAGCTGATTAAATTTCACAAATCTATGGAAAGAGCTAGGCCCTCTTTCCAAGAAGCAAACGGAACACCTAATTACCGCAATTCAAAAAGGCCTTCTCTAAGGCACAATGTATTAACACTGTCAAAAATGAATGACAAAGAAAATTCTCAAGGCAGCCAGGGAAAGACGAAAGTAACTTATATATATATATATAAAAAAAGCCAGCCCTAGATGGTTTGGCTCAGTGGATAAAGCATCAGCCTGCAAACTGAAGGGTCCCAGGTTGTTTGATTCTGGTCAAGGGCATATGCCTGGTTGTGGGCTCGATCCCCAGTAGGGGGCGTGCAGGAGGCAGCCAATCAATGATTCTCTCTCATCATTGATGTCTTTATCTCTCTCTCCCTCTCCCTTCCTCTCTGAATCAATAAAAATATATTTAAAAACAAAAGCCAATTAGGTTATCATCAGACTTCTCAGCAGAAACTTTACAAGCTAGGGAAAAAGGTAGAAACAAATATTCAAACTATTGAAAGAGAAAAATTACCAGCCAAGAATAATATATTCAGCAAAGATATTCTTTAGATATGAAGAAGAAATAAAGACCTTTCCAGACATACAGAAGCTGAGGAATTTATCAACAGAAGACCTCCACTGCAGGAAATACTCAAGAGGGTTATTCTACCTGAAATAAGAACAAAAGATCACAAAATTACCAGTAAGACCACCAGCAAACTTATATAGTAAACAGGGATAATTTGTGACAACAAAAGCATAAAAAGAATGGGGATAAAGGTCTGAATTTGCAAAGGAGGATGGAGATCAAGTGCATTCAAAATAAAAAGGACTACCCTAGCTGGTTTGGCTCAGTGGACAGAGCGTCAATCTGTGGACTGAAGGGTCCTGGGTTTGATTCTGGTCAAGGGCACATGCCCAGGTTGCAGGCTAGATCCACAGTGGGAGGCGTGCAGGAGGCAGTCGATCAATGATTTTCTCTCATCATTGATGTTTCTATCTCTCTCTCCCTCTCCTTCCCTCTCTGAAGTCAATAAAAATATATTAAAACCCAAAACAGATTTAATAAATTAATAAATAAAAATAAAAAGGACTACTATATATATGAAACTTTCTTCTTCATAAACCTAAGGGTAACCACACACTAAAAACCCAAAACTGAGACACATAACTTAAGAAGAAAGAGTAGAAAGAAATAAGGAATACCACCAGACAAAAACACAAAGGAATTAAACCAATGGAGGTACAGAGCTACCAAAAGACATAAGATAAAATGTCTATAGGAAATCCTCATACATCAATAATTACCCTAAATGTAAAATGGACTGAATTCACCAATAAAGAGTCACAGAGTAGCAGATTGGTTCAAAAAAATAAAATAAAATAAAACCCAACCATATGCTGCCTTAGATAGTAACACAGAGCCATTTGGGGCCTTTATAACCAACCATCCATCCAGTCAGTGTTCAGACCTACTGAGCAGTGAAGAAAACTGATAGAAACTGTGTCCTATGGGCTCACTATCCAACGAATATAAATCTTAAAACTACTCTGTTTCAGGGACTTTGTCTAAGCTGCAAAGACAAAGTTAAATTCAAAGTGAAAGGGTGGGAAACGATTCTACAAGCAAATAGCAAACACAAAAAGCAGATACAGCCATACTCATATCTGACAAAATAGATTTCAAGATAACACAGGTAACAAGAGACAAAGATGGACATTTTATAATAATAAAGGGGACACTACATTAAGAAGACAGAACACTTTTTAATACATATGCACCCAATCAGGAAACACCGAAACATATTAAGCAACTACTCACAGAATTAAAGGGAGAAACAGACAAGAGCCCATAGTTGTAAACCTTCACACTCCACTGACAGCTCTAGATAGACCATCCAAACAGAAAATCAATAAAGAAATATCGGCCTTAAATGACGCATTAGACCAAATGGATATGATTGACATTAACAGGGCCTTTCATTCCAGAACATAAGGTTATACATTCTTCTCCTATGACAAAAACCATAGACTAAGCAGGATGAGAACCATCTCCTGGCTCCCGGGCTCACTCCATCACCCCCCACTCCTCTCCAAATTCACAGCTCTTAGAACTCCTCCAGGGTGAGTTACATGTGTTCCTGGGTGACATGAACAATAAACTGACTATACCATAAAAAGGTCACTTTTTAAGCCTCCCTGTCAACTAAACCAAGTCCCTGGAGTTTAGCATACCCAGCGAACCAGGTGTACATAAAGCACACTTCCATCTGACCAGGCAATCTCTTCCTCCCTGACTGTGGCAATAAATATGCAGTAAGATCCCATCAGCACACATGCCTCACTGCAAAAGACCAGAAAGAAAAATCCCACATGTATTCAAAATTTATTGCATGGTACCAACATTTAACAGGATGCATTTGACTTCTTTCTGAGCCTTTTGCTCCAGAAACGCTATTCAAAAGGAAGAACCAACATATCCTTGCAATGCCTTTATTTATGAGCAGTTCCCTCAGAATGAAAACTGCTGTGGAAAATATGGTAGGCTTGTCATTATTAACAACATCAGAGCTGGTTTGGTGAATAGTTCGCTTAGCCTCCGACCCTGCCAAGTTCTTCAGGCAACCTCCAGTGCCGGAGCCTGGACAGTCATCTATTAATTATCTAGCCCCAGTTTCAAAGAACAATGAACTTTATTATTTTGCCTTTCATCTTAAAAAAACAGTTGCAGGAGCAGAAAAGGAAGAACACACAGTCTGATAGAAATTAACAGCAGAGGTTGACTTTAATGAGAGGTTGACAAATTAACAACTTTATATTATATAAAGTGCAGTAACATCTTTTTATTTTTTTCTTGCTTCAGATCAAGAAAGAACCAATGAGATAGTATGTGTGGATCCACTAAAAAAAGATAAAGGTCTTTGCACATTGGGAGCACTGACGGCGACTTTTGTCCAAATAGACATGAAGTCATACACATTCATCTGCAGATTAAAGCAGGGGGACACATAATTTCTCATAATGTTCTCTCAAATCATCCTTACTGTTCCTGCTCACCCTCCATCACAAATCCTCTCCTTTCAAAACCCTCTTCTCTGGAAAGACAGGAACGCACACTCACACATACACACACAGTTGTAAATTATTATGGCTAGTTGGGAAGACAAAGAAGAATGGAGACAAAGATTCTTGTGGTTGATTTTTTACAAAAATAGAAAGAATCATTGCTCTCCCTCTTCCCGTACGTTTGGGTAATTCCCTCACACCTAATCCCTAAGCCATATGACTAGCTTTGGCCAATGGAACATTAGCCAATGAGGTGCGAGTGAAGGCTTGAAAAATTCTTAGACATTGGAACTTATCTCTTTTGTTCTTCCTACGACCCTGAGGCACCATGTAAATGAGTCTGAGGATGAGAGACACAGGCCAAATCACCCCTGGCTGGTATTGAACCAACCACTGGCCATGAGAGTGAGGCCATCCTGGACCAATCCGAGAAATTCCTTGAGCCAGATTGGTCCATAAAATCATGGGAAATAATAATAGTTTCTTTAGTCCACTAGGTTTTAGGGTAAATGGTTATATAGCATCAAACTTGTCCTGAAGCTTCTCAGAAATGTAGAAATACAGTTGAATTCAATAATAATTCACTGAACACTTACTATCTATAAAGAACTAGCATACAGAACACTAGAATTTATGAGAGCTACAAAGATGAGTGAAAAGTGTTCCCAGACCTCAAGGAATTTATAATCTAACTGGAGGAATGATGGGTATAAAGATAGTTACAATGCAACATGAAGAGGCAAGCATCATTCCCTCCCATTTCCAAAAATGCCTGACATCCACGTTACATTTATGAGCTCATTTCTCCAAATAACTTCTCTAGCAACATAGAGCCATCTGGGGCCTTCATAACCAACCATCCGTCCATCCATCCATCCATCCAGTGTTCAGACCGACCAGCAGTGAAGAAAACTGATAAAAACTGTGTCCTTTGCATATAAGCATAACCAATGGACACAAGACACTGGGGGGTAGGGGAGGCCAGGGGATTGTCAAGGGCAGGAAAAAAAAAGAAAAAGGAGACATATGTAATACTCTTTGTAATACTTTAAGCAATAAAAAAAAAAAACTGTGTCCTTATGGACCCTATATCCTAATGAATATAAATTTTAAAACTTCTATGTTTCAGGAACTTTTCAAAATGCTATCGTATAAACAGATAGATTAAATCATTTAGCATAAATTACCTTTTAATTGTATTTAATTAATAAAATACTAGAACTGGAAATGTAAGACATTTATTTTATATAATCTGAATACTCAAACAAGTCTGAGAGATAAACTATATTGTTTTATTAGCAGATACATTTTTAACTGACTAAAAACTTATTGAGGTAAAATTAGGAAAGAATTAAAAGCATACATCTAAAATGTTGTGTGGTAGGTTTTGACAAATGTATACATTTGGCACCACCACCATCAAGACATTCCTATCACCCAAACATTCCTTTCCCAGTCACTGATCTGATTTCCATCATTATTGATTATACTTATTTCTTATCAATGAAATCATGCTGTATGTATTTTTAAAGGGATAAAAGAAGAGATGAGAAAAGGACTAGGTATGGGAGCTTTACAAAAAAATGCCCAATTGTGTGAAAATCTTCTAGCTTATGGACCTGATCCCCATGACGGCAGAAATTTTCTTTGCTTACTGGATATACTTGGTGTCTAGAGCTATGTCTAATACATAAGATGCACTCAATCTCTCAATAAGCACGTATTTAACAAATTAGGGAAGGAGAAAGGGATGGAAGGATGGGTGGATGATTGTGTGAGTGGGTGGATGGGTGGGTGGGTAGGTGGTTGGGTGGGTGAGTAGGTAGATGGGTGGGAGGGTAAGTGAGTGGGTGGATGGATGAAAAAGATAAAATGAGGCAAGCTGGGCAAACCATTACAGGGAGAAAATTTTCAAACTCACAGTAATGCAAGAAATTTCTTTCTGGATAAAGGAAGCAGTCCTAGTTTATCAGAATATCACCATGCAAAAGGATGCTCACCACCTTTTATCCTTTCTTTGCCAAAACACTTCCAAACATTTGAAAATAAAATTTCTTAAAGTTACTAAAAATGGCCAACCAGGAGGCCAATACTGAGTCTTAAAGGCATCACCTGCACATGGATGCAAGTGCTGAGTTGGACTGACTCTTTTTACAATGGAAACCAAAGGGGTACCCGGCCAGTGTGGCTCAGTGGTTGACCTATGAACCAAGAGGCCGATGGTTCGATTCCCAGTTATGGCACATGACCAGGTGGAGGGTTCAGTCCCAGGTAGGGGGCATGCAGGAGGTAGCCCATCGATGATGTTTCTCTGATCAATGTTTCTTTCTCTCTATCCCTCTACCTCCCTCTCTCTCTAAAAATCAACAAAAACATATTCTTCAAAACACCAAAGGGTGTTTTTTAAAAAACACTGACTTCTAAAATTCCCACTTCGGCCAATCTCTGCCTCGATGAACACTTGGAAATTCAATGCATTATCTTCATGTAGCCAAATGAGCTCCAAAGATAAAACTTTGTATTTTTAAGATGGCTACACCTAAACAATAAATAGTATGTGTGACTGTCTGCGGTCAGAATTTTTAAACAGCAAATGCCCTAACAGTTGCTGATAAGGGAAGTAGTAACCCATGGTTGAAGATCATGCCTCCTCCTTAATCCAAAATCTGAGCAAACTGCTGTCCATAAATAAAATTCTACACCCGAGCTACCTCCCAGCTTCAATTTTTGTACCAAGAAGAGATTAACTGATTCTAAAGGAGGCACAGGCCACAGAACTGTTGCCTCTCCAGTGCTTTGTTCATAAGTGATCTGGACACCAGAGGATTCAGTGCCCTGAGCAGCAGGAAGCCAGAGGACCACACACCTGGCCCCACAAGGCCACTGAGCAACAGCCCCAGTTACTAGTGCTGCTTCCAAATCAACACCGCCCCCAATACAAGTCTTCTATGCACAATGGAAAACTGCAGACAGCAGGGAAAACGCATTTTATAAGCTGCCATCATCGTCCAGGGACAAAAGTTCAGAGGACTGATTCTATCATAAAACAGAAATAAATTGGTTTATAATGCCTCTCCGTGAAATTTAAACTCAGTAAAGAATTCCAATTTCATGTTACTACATTTCTTATTAGTTAAAACATTCTGAAAGACTAAAAAATTTTTCTTCCATCAATGTGTTACCCACTCCTCCCATGGACATGTAGTAGCCTGCCTCCTCTATTGCCGGAAAATGGAATATTAAGACACCAGCACAATTTAAACTTAAATCCTTTGCATTAGAATCCCATCATCACACAGACTCAAATATGCTCCATCCTCCAAATCTAATTCAACAAACATTATTCACTGTGTTTAAGGGAAAAAAATCCATATAATTAGTGTCTGAAAAAAGAACAACTCTAATTCAACTTTTATACAACTAGCTCACTGATGTTCAAAGACAAGACTCTCCAGTTAGGGACTCTGCACATGAGCGGCCTGCTCCCTAACTACTACCCCAGTGTGAGTCACAGTCAGATGTCCTGAGCAGGACAACACACAGCAAGTCAGGCACGGGAGTAATCAAAGGCTATGTATTCTGTAAGGAAGAGAACCTATATATTAAGAAGTGAGAAGAATAACCAATGCTGGAGGGATTCAAGCTGAGAGCACTGTCAGGGCTGCAAGCCCCGCTCTGCAGTTGGGCTCTGGACAGACATTGCACACAGTCAGCTCCCCTTCTGGCACACCATCTGTCAGTCAGCGTGACGCTGCAGCCCAAACTCTCTGTGATTTATTCTGAAGCACAGAGCTTAGGGAGTATCTAGAATTAGATAGCATATCTTTAAGCTTTTTTTCCCCAATCATTTATAAAATCCTAGAACAGAGAAACCAAAATGTATACAGAGCAGACAAACCAAAAAGGGTGGGATAGGGGGAGACAGGGAGTGTGGACAAAGAATTTGGGTATCCTTCATTATGAAAAACTCATCGGCAATAACACATTTATAAAAAGCCAGGCCAAAAGGTACATGAGAAGGGTATTTAGCAGTCACTTTATAAACCGCTTCAGTCACAAAGCAGTCAGCGCACTACTGATGCTATGCAAAAGGGGGCCGACAGTAAGGCCTCAGGAATGCACTGACCCCAGGGCCCAGAGAACCAGGATTTATCTCAACATGAAGTTCCAAGTCCCAAGAGAGAGATGGCAGTTTAACGCAAGTGCAGCAGATGAGCATTAAACTCATGGGGCAGCATTCCCAGGGACTGCAGAGGGATAAGCCAAAAAGAGAAGAGATGTTAACGTGGACTTGGAGGACCTGGCAGCACGTGTCAAGAGACTAGGATGAGGACTCTGACATGACACAGGTCTAGCCATGAAACAGAAGCTACTCCAGTGTCTAAGTCCCAGCAGCTTTAACATGGGGAATTGGTCATTCGGTGGAAGGAGGACAGGGGAAGCCATCTGGCCGGTGAGACCACCCACAAGGTGACAACAGCAGGAAACCAGCATCACCCCTGGGCAGGAGGGACAAAGGGACTGGGAGTGTTTTTGGAGGCAGAACTGTTCATGGGAGGGGCCATGTGGATGCAGCAGAGGCCAGGGGGGCAGGGTCTGGTTTCTCTCACAGTGCTTCTCACGGGAGCCCAGGGGAGGACAGCTCACACGGGCCAGCCCCAGCTCTATAGGGCAGAGCAGGAGAAGGGGGAGAAAGGATCTGAGTCCAAGGCTGCTCCACCTTCCCTCAGCTTTTCTGACTCAGCACTCAAACTTTAAGGAGCAGAAGCAGCCCCTGGGAATCTTATTAAAATGCAGATCTGATGCAGGAAGCCTGCGATGGGGTCAAGGGCTTGCACTTTCTACCAGCTCCCCGATGACGCTGATGCTTCTGGTCCAAGAACCATGCTTTGAACAGCAAAGATCTAATTGACCTAAAGGAACGACTGGACTACATTCAAGAGGAATTCAGCCACATCCTTTTGAAGAATGAAAATACACAAGAATATAGAAGCCTTTCAAGTAGAAATAAGAGAAATAAGATGGAATGCATAGATAGGAGCATTACTAGGGCCTAGGGCGAGCCCACTGCTTGCACAACACTCCCTGCTACTTTTCCCACTGGGTCATCAGATCTGAATGGTCCAAATTGTTATGGGCTGAAATGTGTCCCCCTAAAAGTCACATGTTGAAGCCCTATTCCCAGTACATCAGAATGTGACTGTATTTGGAGAGAAGGCATTTGAAGAGGTAATTAAGTTAAAGCAAAGCCCTTAGGGTGAGCCCTAATTCAATCTGAATGGTGTTCTTATAAGAGGAGATTAAAACACAGAGGCCGGCCAGCGGTGCAGCAGGCACGCAGAGAAAGGGTCATATGAGGACACAGAGAGGCCATCCACAGCCAAGGAGAGAAGCCTCAGGAGAAACCAACCCTGCACACACCTTGATCTTGAGTTCTAGCTTCCAGAACTGTGAGCAGATACATTTCTCCTGTTTACCCAACACAGTCTGTGGCATTTCATTCTGCCAGCCCTAGCAAATAAAATACTACTTTAATCCAGCAAATTTTCACGGCACTCCTGCTTGTTGAGAAGCAGAGTTCCAGGAGTAGGTACACAGAATGATAGAACCAGTCTTTGCCCAGATCCTGCTTCTGTTTGGAGGGAAATACCAAGACCACCAAATTCAGATGATGCCAATTCATCGGGTGATGAATACTGTGACAGAAATAAAACCAAATGCTATAAAAGCCAGAGTAAAACAAAATCATTCTACTGGGAAACGGGAGAGACAGTGATCAGAGAGCTTCAAAGTGGAATGTGACAGGCACAGAAAGGGGAAATACCTCAGATGATAGAGAAACACAGTCAAAAGCCCAGAGACACCAAAACACCCACTGCCCGGTTCCTGCGGGACCAGCGAGACATCTGGCAAGGCAGGGAGGGATGCTGGGGGTGTGGGGCACAGAGGAGTGTGTGATAGGACCTGTGAAACAGAGGAGATCACTGCCTTTGGGGGCCAGGCAGGAAAGTTTGGACTCTAATTTTCTAGAAAATGAAGATTAATGAAAAAAGGAAGGTAGATTAAGAGGCAAGAGGGTACATTGTAGGGGATAATAAAACTCTCATTATCTATCTGCCTGAGAACTACCTCTTGAAGATAAACACACTTTCTGCTGCCATTAGCTGATTTCACAGTAACCCCGAGTACTTTATTATCTCATACCCTGCTAACTGGGATGTAAGGAAGAGGTCACCATCCACCCTGATTTTCAAGCTGGGAACTAGGGTATGTGACAACTGTGGATTAGCGGCAGGACCCAGGGAGTGAGAAAGACAACTGAAGCCTAAGATCCCAGTTCCGAAGGACAAAGCCGGAAGCCTCATCCTTATCACCACGGTGCCACCAGCTTGGCTGAGAACAGCCAGTGCCTTTTGTCAGATATGTGTCCACCCAGCAGCCTTTCACTCTCTCTCCACCCCCATTCAACATGACCTTGGATTTCACTCATCCAGAGCAAGCAAAGCCACAGATTAGATTAAAAAGAAAGGAAGGAAGTTACTCCTTAGCTTTTGAGCATCCCAGGGCTCAGGATCTGGTGATTTCCTGGGAAATGAAGGGACTTTTAGAGTAAACTTAGACGTTAAAGGATCTTTGCCTTCCACACCAACTTGAGACTCCTTACCCTGCATGGATGGGCTCCCATATATTCCTGAAGCAACTGCTCATGATGCACGCTGACAAACTAGTCTCAAGTCTCAGAACTGGAACAGGAAATATAAGTACTCAGCACGGACAGCTCAACAATTATGAAGCTCACTCTGGTGGCTGAGAAGATGGGTTATACTCTTCCCTTAGTCCTCTCTACAAACAATACCTACGAGTCTCCTCCTATGAGTTGGGCAACAACACAAAATAATATTTAATGTAAACTGTAATTAAAAAATAAAACTTAAGGACATACAAAATTAAAAATATTAAACTATAAAAAACATAATAAAGTTGGGCAAGAAAAAGGAACAAGACAGGTTCTTACTGTGCCAAGAAACACCAAACTGGTCCTTGTATCTCCCTCTAATGCCCAGGGTATTTTGCTCTCGTCAGTCTTCTCCCCAGAAGTCTCTCCCTGGATGTTTAGAATTGGGGCTTGGAAGGAATAATAATTAACAAACTGGCAGAGTAAACAGCCGGGTCCTGATGAAAAGAAGCTAGTCCTGGAGATGTAGTGCTTCACTGGCCTGCCTCTACAAAAAAAAATGTTCCAGGAACTGAAAAGATTCATATTTTAACACAGTGTGTACAGAGTAGACCAGACCACTGATCTCAAAGTAGGCTCATACGTTTACACCCTTGCCATGGCCTGATTAGGCGAGATACACTTATTTCCCCCTTGACTTTCAGTTCAGCCAAGCGATTTGCCATGGGATGCTAGCAGACATGATGTAAACAGAAGCTTGAAATGTGTTTGCATAATGAGGCTTGCCTGCTTGTACCCTGGCCAAGAGCATGCTCTGGACAACCAGCTGGTTAGAAGAGAAAGACATGTGCAGCCGACCTGGAACCCACAGCCCAGCCAAGCCTACTTGAGCAGCCAACCCACAGCCAATCTACACAAGCCTGAGAAAATCAATGTTGTTTTAAGCCACTGGGTTGGAGTGGGTTCTATGTAGCATCATTGAAGGGTAAGATGGCAAGATGGCAGAAATATGGGAAAGGATTATTCAAACCACACAGATATAAACCCATTCAGATTCATCCAGTAACACTTTCCCCATCAATTTCCACAGAATGTTTTCAAAGACATCTGAGTAGCCCTCTTCTTCACCCTCAGGCATGGTCTTCTGGGAAGAGATGAGGACAGCCCTGATCAAAGGTGAGCAGAAAACAACTGCAGGTCGAAAGCACAGACACCAGCAGAGAAGCCCTGAGAGGGCTCGCAAGGTCAAAAGAAGGGAACAACTTGCAACAGCATGCACCTTTCTCCTAACCTTTAGCCCCCAGCACATGCCACATTTCGATTTTCCTCATCTGAAAAGTGAAAAAAATAATAAAACTTATTTTTAAAAAATAGAATTGGAACTGGAGAAAGATTTTAGTGTCGGCGTCCACAGGAAAAAAGCAAAAGAGAAAGTTCCGGGTTCCGCACAGTGGTGCTCCGGGAGGATCTCTGCAGAAACCACAACCAGGACTGCAGCAGCAGGAGAGGCCGGGCAGCGGGAGAGGCGAGGCGGAAGTCCTTCAGTGCACTGCTGCGGTCCCTCCTGTGCTAACAGGCCCTATGTACACTGATGACTTTTCAAATAGCTAACTATTTGCTTTCTCTGTTCCCTAAATGGAACGGATCTGAGCCCTCTCTCTTTGGCAATTTACTGAGCAAAGTGTACATCGTGCCATGAAAGGTCAAATGACTTGGATTCATAGCCTGGGGCTGTGGCATCACTCAGGACGGTTGATGCCACTTAAACAATGAAAAGCATTCCCATCTTTGGTGGTGCTTACTCCATACCTGACTATTCTAAAATGTGAATCAGGTCTTTGTTCAGTTTCCTGCACAAAAAATCTCTCAACAAAGGAGAAGCTGAGGAAATAATATATTATCATCATAACCAGAAGGAAAGAAAAGAAAGCCCAGAACCATCACAACCCACCACCAATGAGATTGCAGCAAAAACTCTGGCTTCATGAGAAACAGTCTGTTAACCCCCAGAGCAGAATGAGCTGCCGAAATGGTAACAAGGCTGACCCCACTTTTCAAGAGAGTGTTTAGACCAGCCGTGGGCAAACTACGGCCAGCGGGCCGTATCGGCCCGTTTGAAATGAATAAAACTTAAAAAAAAAAAAAAAAAAAGACCGTTCCCTTTTATGTAATGATGTTTACTTTGAATTTATATTAGTTCACACAAACACTCCATCCATGCTTTTGTTCCAGCCCTCCGGTCCAGTTTAAGAACTCATTGTGGCCCTGGAGTCAAAAAGTTTGCCCACCCCTGGTTTAGACACACAACTGAATGGCAAGCCAGGCCTTCAAAAGTTTACCCCCATGAAAGGGTAGCGCGGTGCCCCATCTTCATGTGAAGTGGATCCAAATTAGGGTTTCTGCCAAGATGTGCAGCCTGGCTAATATGAGAGGGGGCCTCAAAAACAAGCCTAGGATTCCACAGTCTCTGGATCACAGTCTCTCAGGCATCAAGTCAGACAGATCCAATCAAAGCACGAAATTCAATTCTGAACCCCAAACCTGGTGCTGCTGAGCCTCTACAGTCGGCACAGAGTTTCGATCCACTCAGCTAAAAGGGAACATAAGGAAACATGTACTTTGAAGCAGAGTATGGAAAATGGTGTCCTTTCACAAGTCCTGCCAAATATGCAGACTATCAGTGTCTAAGCCTTGAGACATACAGGAAAAAATTCCAGTAAGAAATCACTGGCTTAGGAGTTTCTGAAATCTAACCATGGCTCTGCACACCTATTCAACAATATCGCCACGGGAAGTTTTCTGTGGTTGTTTTATTTAATTTAACACATCACTTATACTGCATTTAACAAAAGCAGAAAGGCAAAGTGGAATATTAAATGGAGTTTAATATGTGCTGAGTCAAAAATGGAAAAACTCCAAGTGAAAGCAAACACCTCAGGGATCAACATCACCTCCACGGGTTAAAACACACACAGCTCTAATAGCTCCCTCTCCCATTTCGCCAAAACCAAACCAGAACCCCAGGCCCCCAAGAGTCACTAATCAGCAACACAACCTTACCTTCAGCAAAGCACACAACAGCCATATTTGAAAAAAAAAAAAAAAGGAAGTTTTACCTATTTAAACCAGCATAGTAAAATGAAGGCACCTTTTTATAGTCCTTACTTTCAAAATATTTTGGGTCTCATTCCACTTATTTGTCCATTCCTTGGTCAATTCTTGAACCTAAAAGAAAAAAATATACATATGTGATTGCTCCATAAAAATATATTGTGATTTTCTTATAGAAAGTTTCCAACTTTCATAGCTTTATGAAAGGATGTACTATAATGTTTTAAATTGCATGGCAATTTCTAGCCATGAAAGAACCATCACCAAATATAAATGAAATGGCTGATCTCATCCTACATTAAATGGGTTAATTTTTCCTGATTATAATGTAGGCCCTAAGAAATAATGACTGACTTTTCTTTCTCATTACATGTGTGATTAAATCTCCTGGGATGCTGCAGTTTTCTTTTTAGGAGATAATCTGCTTTTGTAGCTAATTAATAGGGCTTACAAATCTCATTCTATCTTTAAAAGGGGGTGGGGGTGGGAGAGCTCTTTAATTGACTCTTAGTAAAAGCAAAAAATCTTTTGATAAGAATCAGCTTCTTTCCAGTCTGCTGAAACTAGGGAAGAAAATGTGCCCAGCTGTCCAACAAAGCAAGACTGGAAGTGGCTTCTCGAAGTTAATGAAAATATTCTGCTAGTTCCATAAAACTTTTAAAATAATCCTCCTGAGTAAATCATTAAGAAGCAAACAATGATTCCTTATGAAAGGGTAGGAAAAAGAATGAACGAACAATGTGTTCTATGAAAAGGGGTATATCTAGGGATGAAAGAGAGTGACTCCAAGAGGCCGAGCCGGGGGAACACGTGCTTTTAAAGCCTTTCCC
Organism: Myotis davidii; assembly: GCF_000327345.1. Lineage (NCBI taxonomy): Eukaryota > Metazoa > Chordata > Mammalia > Chiroptera > Vespertilionidae > Myotis > Myotis davidii. The sequence continues at coordinate 12,304,770 of NW_006286587.1, forward strand.
CCTTTTCCCCCAGCACTCCTGCCACCTCCCCACTGCCCATGGCAGACCGTCCCACTCGCACCTCCCGGTCTTCCCTCTGATAAGGTGCCTTATTTCACCAGGCCAAAGTGAATGCACCGAATACATCCGCTTGTACTGTCACCACTCAGAGGGAGATCCTTTCCACACACTTAATATCAAGTCTAGTAACAGGAAAGGGCATTCATGTCTTCAACCTTCCTCAAAGTGTTTGCAACTGAGGAGAAATAGAGGAACTAGACTCACAGTTTATCCCAGAGGAGAACCAAAACATATCCCATGCATCTAAATTGAATTGGCCATTCCTTTTACTCCTCAAATTATTTCTAATAGGGATGTACAACATCTAAGTTAAAATAATGCTTCTCCTTTTTTACTAGTAATGTCAAAGTCTCTCATCTTTTGATAAAAAAGAAAAGAAAGAAAAAAAAGAAACCTGACAGAGCCTCTCTAGCTTTGTTTTTGCTTGTTTTTAATGATTTGGTAAGACTGTCCTATCTATCTGGAACTGGTTGTACACTCCAATCCTTCATCACACGAGTGATGCCAACTGCACAGGCTCTGACAGCAGTAAATGCACATAGCTCTCAGGGCTTTTGTTTTGCAAAAGCTTTCAGAGAGGACATGTTCTCATGCCTTTTCTCCCTACAGAAGGGGAGAGATCAATGTGCTGAATTTACTAATTTATAGTAATAAATGAACAGATCCTCACTAGTAATTTACCTGAGAAACACTAAGCATTCAACAATGAATGCTTCTATATTTCACCAACATATATGCCCTCCCTGAAGAAACATAAGCCAATCAATTATTTTCCAATTCAATCAAATAATTCCAGCTTTAAACAAGTGGTCAGTATGCCTTGGGTTTATTTTACTATTGGATTGAAAGCAAATAATCTCAATTTATAAAATTAAGAAAAATGAAAACATATGATATCACCTCTAACAATGTGATCAAGTAATAAAGATTTGTAGCCAAGTAGATGGCAAACAATTTTAAAAGGTCAGCAAAAAATAGGTGATAATTTAGAAAATGTTATGAAAGAGATAGGCAGTCAATTCTGTCACAGCTTATATAATGCATTCAAATTTAAATGTATATTGGTTTCTATTAAGTTGCTAGGTATTCCTGAAAACTACTATTAAGAAAAAAGTTAAGATCATATCCAGACATTTCAAAGCACTCAAAATTAGAATATGAAGTACTAAGTACAAAATTTCATGAGAAAAATAGGGATTAAAAAACTAATGATATTACTAGTGCTATTATCATCAAAGTATTCATCATAATTACCCAGGGAAGTGTCAACAAGTTCCTAACAACAACCCAATTTATATTTTCAATATTGTGTGTTCTTGAAGGAGCTTCACCAAGAGAATCCAGTTTTCTTTCTCAGTCAGTTTTAACCATTCAGAACAATAAACAAAATCCAATCCAAAGTATGTTCTTAATGCCCATTTCTCTTTTCAAACAGGGCTATTTGCCAGGCCAGTGTGGTTCACTGGTTGAGCATCAACCTATGAATCAAGAGGTCACGGTTCAATTCCCAGTCAGAGCACATGCCTGGTTTGCAGGCTCAATCCCCAGGAGGGGGCATGCAGGAGGCAGCCGATCAATGATTCTCTCTCATAATTGATGTTTCTACCTCTCTCTCCCTCTCCCTTCCTCTCTGAATAAAAATATACTTTAAAAAATAATAAATAAATATAGATAGATAGATAGATAGATAGATACACACACACACCTGGCTTCAGCCTACAACAGCTCTTTGGATAACCTCTCTTCCAGTCGCTCATTGCCACTCTGTCCCTGCCTCAGACCTCACCTAGCTTAAGAGAAACTAAGCATCCACCTAATGTATTTCACAGTTCCCCAAGTGCTGCATTTCCCTTTGAAAACAAAGTAAAAAAATGACAAAAAAAAAACACGAAAGGGTGGACTTGATGTAGCTGTGGCTAAGCCAGGGGGACCACTGCTGTTTCAGGAATGCTGAGCAGGGCCGCTCTCCACCCAGGCCTCCTGTCTGCCCTGAAGGCCCAGAGGCCTGTTTCATCCCTACCGTCTGCGTGTGAATTTCAGTTGCACTTCATCATGTGCCTGAAAGACCCCATTTAGTCAGTCAGAGAACATGGTGAGAGATACATAAAAAGTCAACTATTGTCCTTCTTTAAAATTTATCACAGATGGGGGTGGGGAATGTTAAGTGTAATGAAGAAAGAAAATGAGTCTCAAATGGCAAGAACTAAAAAGCATGTCCTTAAAATAATAGTGAAAGTTATGATTTTAAAATAACAAGAAATCAAGGTATCACTTACTCTTGCTTCATTCTGCTGAAGTTTTTCCTCCATACTTAAGGCTGTGGGGGAATCTAAAAGGGCAATCTACGATTTAAAACATAAGAAAGCAGCAATTAGTAAACAGCAATAAACTAGAGGAAGGATACAGTAAATTACCAGAAACTGTCAAATAAACTATTAAATAGCAGTAAAAAGTATTGTCCCAGACCCCCCAAAAAGTGTCAATCACGCCACCAAGTCTTTACTGCATGGGCTACATATCTCATAATATTCAAACCCATGGTAACCTGGTACACCTACATCTGCAACACAAATCAGCAAAGTGAGAAACAGCCATACATGTAACATAACTAACATTTTCCCAAAATCAAGTATGACCTAAATACCTAGGAACTAAAAAAATTGTTCACTTTGAATATGCACAAACTACAATAATTCAAAATATAAAAAGCTTAAGTCTTGTTCAGCCACAGGCTTCTGAAATCCAACCATGTTGGCACATGCAAAGAAAACGCATTTATTTTCATTCCTGGGTGATATCCTATGTACGGTATGGCTCCACCACAATCTATTTATCCATGTTGCTCAAAGTATAGAGTTGGATATGAGAACGATAAACACCAAAATCGGGTTAGAACTGGGAAGAAGAAGGCAGATACAGAAGGGAGAGGCAAATGAAGCCAGGTGGGTTGGGGTGGGGTGGGGTGGGGCACACAGGGGCCTTAACTATTGTAACTCATCGATAGGTAGGACACAGTGCTTTCTCAGATACCATAAGAAAGAATAAAGGGGGTCTTGCTCCCTCCCCTTCCCACAGGCAACCACCTCTATCCAATGTGCTGTGTAAACTTGCAGTTATTCTGGCCATATTCATGCATGTTCTTGATTATTTTGAAACATGAACACTATTCTGATTATTGCCTTTTTCACTTAACAATATATCTTGGGGGAAATTCAGTACAAATAAAACCACTTCATTCTTTTTAACAATTCCAATTCCACCACTGAGCGGAATTGTATGGATATTCTATAATTTATGTCAGTGCTCTGCTATTAATGGAAATGCAGTTTTTTCTAATCTTCTGCTCTACCAGCAATGCTACAATGACTATCCCTAGGCTCGCTGCCTTCAGTATGCATGGTCATATCAACAGAATAAGTTCCTGAGGGGAAATTTGTACGATTTTTTTAATAGCCAAGCTGTCTTCCTCAGAGGCTGAATATTTTTTTCATTACTATTTACTTTTCAATTTCAATTTGAACAAATATAATTCCCATGAGGTGATCTTACTAGGCTGTTAAACATTCAGACTAACAAGACTACCATGGGCCACTCTTGGCATCTACGTACTCAGCACAAGGCAGAGTGGCCAGCAGGGCAGGGCAAGGTGCCATGTGCTCTCTGTAGTAGTCCCCACAGCTGTCCAGGAGTACTGTCTTTGGACCTCTTGAGGGATGGGGACATGTGTGGGGAACCAACATCTCTTGTAACAATGTCATAGGCATATCCTCAGGGTCCCCACAAAGAACACACCTATTACAAGATTCACTGCTCTCAAGGAAACCCAAAGCTAAGGCTTCTCAGCAGCACATTTATAGCTTATAGAGAGTTCATCCTAATCCAGATGCACTTCACCAAGCAGGGGGTATTTTTATCATTAGAGATGCTGCCTGGTTATACAGCTGGCATCCCACTTTTATCCAGTGCACAGAGAATAAATCCAGCAAGTTAACTCCAGATCAAACTCATCCTTAATGGAGGAAAAGAAGCTTTGCTAACACATTACTTCAACATCACTGCACGCAACATGTCCATGTCGTCTTACACATAGATGATACTCAAGTATTTTTCATTGAAGAAATGCAAGTGGCAGATATTATAATTACTGCATCATTGTATATGGTTGACAATTTTTAAAACAATTAGTAACCCCCTTTATAACATGGTTCATTTTAAAGACTCCATTTTTAGAATGTTTCATCTGCAATCAAAGCCAAAACATTCCTACCACACCATCAACTCAGTAGATGATAACTGATTAAATATGTGCACCATATATTTATGATCACCGTAACTTTTGGAAAATTATTTTAAAGCACACATAAATAAGGACCTACCTAAGTCCTTTCTAAAAGAAATCTTTGGTAAAACTAAAACTTTTACAATTAACTTATTCTTTGCAAAGTGTCTTTTCTGAGGAAAAGTGTTCAGGATTAAATAATACTCATATTAAGTTTATGTGTTAAATCAAGAATAATACTACATCAAAACTTCAGCAATATCAACTCTACTAACGACATATACAAGAAACTTGCCTACAACCCTCGCCAATATACTGTCCAATCAAGTGTTTTGATTTCTGACCATGTGAGGTGAAAAGGGCATCTCCTTGTTTTTTAAGAGCCTTGAGGTATAATTTACATGTAGTAAAATGCACAGCTTGATAACTATGTATCTATTTACATATACATATTTATTTCATTATTCTTAATATTTGCATTGCTATATTTCAAATTACATTGAGCATACTTCCAGATGTTTAGAGGCCATTTGTAACTTTTTTCCTATGAATTATGCTCATATTCTCCCATTCACTTTTCTGTTGGATCATAATCTTTCCAGTTTTTATTAGCACTTCTCATAAGAAAAGTAGTCTTTTGTTGCATGAGTTGGCAATCTTTCTCCTGGTTTGTAATGATTCCAGCACATTTTTATTATGCAATGTAAACATGCTGTCTTCGCTTATTTTTGTCTATGTGAGCGCTCATAAAATGAGAAAGAGGAATACAAGTTCCCTATGACAAATATGTATATGGCTCTGTCTCCTGCAATTTCCTACAGGTTTTTTTTTCTATTTGTTTCATTATTATTATTTTTTACTTTATTTCTCTATCAGTTTACATTCAATATTGTTTTGTATTAGCTTCGGGTATACAGCATAGTAGATAGACAATCATTTACAAAGTGTTACCCTCAATATTTCAAGTACCCACCTGGCACCATACATGGTTACTGCAATATTATTGACTATATTCCCCATGCTGGACTTCACATCTCTGTGACTATTTTGTAACCACCGATTTATAGTTCTAAATCTCTTCACCTTTTTCACCATCTCCCCAACACCCCTTCCTCTGGCGCCATCAGTCTGTTCTCTCTGCGTATTTCTATTTTGTTTGTTCATTTATTTTGCTCTTTAGATTCCACATATAAGTGAAATTACATGGTATTTGTCTTTCTCTGACTGACTTATTTCACTTAGCTAAAGACCCTATAGGGCCATCCATGCTGTCGCAAATGGTAAGATTTCATTCTTTTTTATGGCCAGGTAATATTCCAATATATATGTATATACACTGAGTGGCCAGATTATTATGACCAGCCAGATTATTATGACCACCCCATCAGTACAATGAAGTGAATTAGTTATGCAAATAATAATACTAAAAAACCTTGAGAGTATTTGCTTAGGAAGTTTTCAATATTCAGTATTTTTAGAAGTATCAATGAAGTACTGATGGGGTAGTCATAATAATCTGGCCGGTTATAATAATTTAGCCACTCAGTGTATGTTCCATACTTTTTATCCACTCATCTACTGATTGGCACTTGCATTGCTTCCATATCTTGGCTATTGGAAATAACTCTGCAATAAATATAGGGGTACATATATTCTTTCAAATTAGTGTTTCTGCTTTCTTTGGATATATAACCAGAAGTGAAACTGCTGGGTCATAAGGCAATTCCATTTTTAATTTTGTGACGAACCTTCATTCTATTTTCCATACTGGCTGAACTAGTTGGCATTCCCACCAATAGGGCACTACAGTTTCCTTTTCCCCACATCTTCGCCAATATTTGTTTATTGATTTACTGATGATTGCCATTCTGACAGGTGTGACTTGGTATCTCATTGTGGTTTTAATTTGCATTTCTCTGATAGTTTGAACATCTTTTCATATGTCTCTTGGCAATTTCTATGTCTTCAGAAGTGGCTATTTCCTATAGTTTTGTTTTTCTTTTATGAAAGCTGACATCATACTTGATTTTAATTATGAATTGCACTCTTTGTTGTTATAAAGTGCCTTTTTGAAGCTCATATAATGCTGTTTTTACACTGTTTACTTACCCCTTGAATTAGCTGGTAGATATTTGCCCATCCTTACAAACATCATATAACTGAGCTTTCCTGTGTGACCATAAGAGTTATCTATCTTAATACCGATATTTCTATTATCTATCTACTATTTAAACCTTATTGATGACTCCAGCTACAAAAATGAGAAATTCATCCTACTTTCATCTTCTCTCATTGTGTTTTTGTGATTTTTGACTTTTGTTCATTTCATTTCTATATTGTTTCATTTTCTTATTACCTCCAGATAAATTCAAAAGAGAAGAATTAAGAGACATTTTCTCTCTGCCAAATTCAAAGCACAAGTCTGAAAATATGCTTTAAATATAATAAAAGAGAACATTTGAAAATATAAAATATCCAAATGCTCAATTTCATGAATCTTCTGAGAAGTACAAACCAATATAATTCAGTAATACCACTATGCATCCATCAGAATGGTTACAGTATTCACAAGGACCTGCAGGAACTACACCTGGCACTTTCATATACTGATGGTGGAGTATAAATTGGCATCCAATAAAACTGGACATATGTACACCCGTAGGAAATGCATCTGCATGTTCACTAAAAGACACGTAGCAGAAAGTCCACAGAAGCATAATAGCACCAAAAAAGAAAATCCACAAATGCCCATCAAAAATAGAACCTATAAATGAGTTGGGAAACATTTATATGATAGAATACAATATAGAAATGAAAATAAATGGCTCTATAACTCCATGCACCAAAGTGGTAAATCTCACAAATACAACGTTGAGTGAAGGAAGTAAGGTCAAGAATATATACTGCACAATTCCATTTATGTAAAGAACAAAAATAGGCAAAACTAAAGACTAATCTATGCCTTTAGAAGTCAGGATATGGTTACCCTTAAAGGGAAGAGTGGATAATACCTAGAAAGGAACATTAAGGGGGACTTCCGGGGTGCTGATAATGTTCTGTTCCTTGATGTAGGTGCAGGTTAGATGGGTGATTTCATCCTGTAAAAATTCACTGATCTGTATATGTATATAAATGTAATTGTTGCACACATCTAATACTTCAATAAAGAGTTCACATACATATATAAATGACTACATATATATTTATCTATATGTAGGAGAAGTGAATCCAATATGTCAAAATATTTTGTTTTATTAAAACTGTAATTTTAAAACTCTATTCACATGACATTTTGATTGTCAAATACATAAAATTATTAAAAGAAATTTTTATTTAACTGTACCAAAATAACCCTAGAAATGGAACTTTGATTTGAGTAACATTCTCAATGTACCATGGCAGCATCTATATTAATAAAAGAGAAACATGCAAATTGGTGTCACTCCGCTACACCCAGCAGCCAATTAGAGTAACTATGCAAATTAACCCAACAAAGATGGCGGTTAATTTGCATATGCAGGCACAGAGCGAAGACTGAAGGCTCCAGCTGGAGTGAAGACTGAAGAGGCTTGGCTTCTCAGCTGCAGTGGAGAAGCCTTGCTGCGGCTGCAGCAGAGAAGCCACGCCTCGAGGCTTGGACCAAAGGCCTGGGTCCTGGGTGTCGGAAGAAAACTGGTGCCGGTAGCCAGGGGAAGGAAGGCCTATTGTGTGAATTTTTGTGCAACGGGCCTCTAGTTCAGAATAAAAGAATGTGGAAATAGAGCAATGTCATCAGAAAAATGTAAACAGATTTTTAATGGGCACTTAAGAACACCTGCTTATTTTATTAGGCATCACAAGTTTAATTAATCTAGAATAAGCCTATATTATCTCACAATTTATAGAGCTTCATAGTGTGATAAATTATTTTAAATTGGATTCCTGTTTTTATTTTAATGTATCGAGTTTATCAAGGAATTTTATCTTCAGTGTGTTATTAAATAGATTTAACTACATTTTCCATTCTTATCCCAAAGACTACAGCAACAAAAATACTTCTTTAATTACAGTAGTCTTTAGTCATGCAAAAATAAAAATAAAAGACCACAAAATATAAGACATTCCTCAGGAAGAATTTGTAAAAATTTTAGTAAATTAGAGCTTTCCTGCCCACATGATAAGGCTCCTTTCAAAAATTTCCTCTGTTTAATTTTAAAAGGCTAATCTTTCTTTTTCTTCACTCTCATAACTTAGTAAAACATTAACTAAAGAAGTTGCACAAGAATTTCCCGGATACTTTACTTCACATGTAATTTGGGTGATCCCATAAAATCATACTTAAATGTTTACTTCAGATAAATAATGTTTTAGAAACACTGAAAAAGATCCCAATAACAAGGTGTATAAGTAAAAATAACTATTGGGTTCATGTCATATGTTATATTGCTTGATAACAACACATACAGCTGGACTATTTGTTCTGACAACTTCCTTTCACACACAGGATAGCTCCCCATCAAAAAGTAAAATGTATGTGGACATGTTTTTAAGTGTAATGAGTAATTCCTGCACAACCACTTGTCCAGCATCTTATGGGAAAGAATTTCAGTTGTATTTCAGGTCACAGGAAACTCAGTAAGATTTTTATCCTGTCAGTATCTTCATAGGTCAAACCACTAATGGGATGTCAAGGGCTTCACGGGCCATATACAGTATTCCTAGATAGGAAGCTGCTCTAGAGAGAGCACTTGGCGTTTAAAGAAAACTAATACTTAGTGACATGCTTGTCATCTATTCATAGGTTAGGAAAATGGGAAGAAATGTATCTTTGTTTATTTCTAACTCCAATCTAATGCAAACATTTTGAAAAGCTATTTTTGATTTTAGGAGTGTTTGTTACAAGTGTCTAGACCTATAAGAACCTAGTTCACACTATTCATCAAGAATGTAACTCTTGCTCTGGATGGTTTGGCTCAGTGGATAGAGCATCAGCCTGGGGACTGAAGGGTCCCGGGTTCAATTCAGCCAAGGGCACATGCCCAGGTTGCAGGCTCGATCCCCAGTAGGGGACGTGCAGGAGGCAGCCAACCAATGATTCTCTTTCATCATTGATGTTTCTATCTCTCTCTCCCTTCCTCTATGAAATCAATAAAAAATATTTTTTAAAAAGAATCTTGAACCACTAAGTCATCTAAAACTTTGTAGCAAAAGCAACTCTCTTCTTGGTAGAGGACCATAGATTCCTCTTACCATGAAAAGTCATCACTTTAGATGCCCCATAAGATGTTGTCAAACAAGGCCCCAGGAATATTGTCTCAGCCAGGCTACAGGTATGTCACACATGTCACTGTGTCACCGTAACCACCTCTGCAAAGGACAGTACAGAACAAATACTCAGAAAGGTGTTCAAACTAGTCTTTCATTCCTTCTGTTAAAATACATTTTAAAGTCACAAAATGCACAAATAGAATTTTAAATATAACTCCAAGCACCTCAATTTCCTTCCACTAATGGAGATTATGCTGCTAATCTGATTGCATGCTAAATTTCCATCCATAATTGATAACTATTAGATAATTAATCATTTCAGATTTAGTGGATAAAATCTTACTTACATAAGGAGCACAGAATAAATGTAAAGACAGTGGAAGAGTGATGTAAAGGAGAGACTGGCTAACTCATTCAAGCTTCACTTAGCACTTATTTACTCAAATCAATACAATAAATGAGATAATAATCTCATTAAGATCTAGAAATAGGTGCCATTACTCAAAGAAAATTATCCATAAATCTCAGAGAAACCCGACCTGATTTCCTTGAGCAAGCAGCGTTTTCAGTCTGGCTATTTCAGCTCGCAGCTCACGGATGAGTTTGACGTTGGCATCTTCATTAATGGTAGGCTTGTTGATGATATTTTTGGCTCTATTTGCATAGCGAAGAGTACTTAGGGTTTCTCCGTAATTGACATCAGCAGGTGAAATGGCTATGAAGAATGAATTCAAAAAATAATTTATCCGGCACTCCGTGTTTCCTTTAACACAAAGTTGGTTTGTAATTTAAAAGTCAGATTAACCCCAGGTCATTAAATAAATATTCCCTGCCACAGTAATGAATATTAAAAATTATCTAAGATTTATAGGAAAAGCACTCACTATACTAAATTAAATGTCATTTGGCACTTCTTAAGTGTAGAATCAGCCACCGAACCAACTCTAAAATGAGATATGAGGTCCTCCACTGTAGGTTAGGGAGCTTTCTCTGTTAAAAATATTGGAAAAATGCCCGGCTAGCATGGCTCAGTGCTTGAATGTTGAACTATGAACCAAAATGTCATGGTTCGATTCCTGGTCAGGGCACAGGCTAGGGTTGCAGGCTTGATCCCCTGGTGGGGGGTGGCAGATCAATGATTCTCTCTCATAGTGGACGTTTCTAGCTCTCTCTCCCTCTCCATTCCTCTCTGAAACCAATAAAAAAAATATTGTTAAAAATATATTAGACAAGGAGGAATTCAAGACTACAGTAGTGGCCACTCTTCACAGGGGTGGGGGACATGTTACAGCCTCCCAGTGGGTGCCTGAAAGCACTGATAGTACCGAACCCTGACCGATGCCTTCACCTCATCTGGAAATGTGGCGGCAACTTTATGGGCAGACACAGGCTCTGCAGCCATTTTTATATTTTTCAGTCCAACCCTACTCCAGAGTCTGTGTAACCGTCCCTTACTTGCAGTAAATGGCTGGTGTCCCCTGTTCAAGTCCGTATACAGGCTCAGTGATTTCTGGTGCAACATGTTGCCATCAGTGGAAACACATTCTCTGCTCATGTCTTCCAGCCACACTGTAATGCCTTTTCCATCCTAACTAAGCGCTTATCACTCACTGTGGTCATAACTATGAAGTCTGAGGTGTGACAGCAGAAGTAGCATGAATTTCTTTGCTTTCTCCACAATTTCATGGATGGAAGATTCATTCTCACCATGGATACAACATCAGCATATGATTTTATTATTATTATTATTAAGCTGAGAACTTTCACTTTTCACTTAAAAGAAACCCTTTATGAAGTCTATCTGGCATATTCAAATTACCAGCCTCAGTACTCTTACACTTTGGGGCTATCATCAGGTAAAATAAGAGTTACTTGAACCCAAGCACTGTGATACCAGGACAGTGGATATGATAACTAAGAGGGCCACTAAATGACATATATAGGGTGGAGATGCTAGACAAAGGCATGATCACATCTTTGGTGGGACTGGGCAAGATGGTAGAGATTTTGTCACTGCTACTCAGAATGGTACACAATTTAAAACTTATAAATTGTTTATTTCTGGAATTTTCCATTTAATATATTCAGACCAAAGTTGACCGTGAGTAACTGAAAACACAGAAAGCAATTAGGGGAGACTACTGTATTTGTACTCAATATTAAGTAGAAGTTAAAATATTCTTTGAAGTTCTGGTCAAGTCTACCACCTATAAAAATCCAGAGCCTGAAATTTTTGAAAGAGTCAGTGTACCCGTTCATTCTTTTCCTCATAAAGTTATGGTTAATTGCACCCTCCTCCCCTCCACAAAATGTAGGTAGGGCTTAGGTGGCTACACAATGCATCTGGGGTGCACACCCCAGAGTAGATCCCCTGCCTAGTTAATACATGGCAGGCAAATTCGGGGAAACACAGAGACAGGGGAAGGGAAAAGGAGGTAGTAGGGGGAAAGTAGGGTTAGGAGGAAAATAGGGTTGAAGTTCTCCTCAAGAGTTATCTTCCCTTTGTATATTTTTCTCTGTTCAGTTTCTTTCAGTTAATTAGTGAAAACAGAAGTAAAGTATATTGCTGTTGTCATTATTATTTGTTGTATTTATTGGGTCTTTTCCCTCTCAATTCTCAGTATTAAATTCCACATGTATGGCCTTAAAATTTTTAAGTAAAAAGCAAAGGCCTAATAAATGGTAAAGATGTGGAGAATCTATCAATTGACCTAGGTTATTTTTACTTTATAATGACTTTCTCCTATGAGTTAGCAAAGTAAAAGTTTACATCTTGTACTTTAAGCAGAGAAAAGCTGGGAATTATTCTGCGCGTATCCCAGCTTGCGGAACCATGAACATGGCAAGTTTATGGAACCAGCAAGAGGGAGAAAGAGTAATATGGTTCTACAGACTAGGTCACAGTTAGTGGTTTTCTGCATGATAGAGAAACTATTCGTTTTTCAACATAAAAAGATGCTCTTTCCTAATGAGATTCTTTAAACTTAAATATCTAATTAATTCACATGAAACACTATGTTGAAGAAAAGAACTTAAATTCTTACTGGCAATCATGATAGTTTTAGAGTTTCCTCCGAGGCTATCTTTTAACAACCATGTCAAAACAGAATCCCTGTAAGGCACAAAAACTTGCTTCTTCTTTGCAGAAGGGTTGGCTGCATCCTGAGATAAATCAGCTGCAGGGAGGCAAAAAAAAAAAAAAAGAAAGAAAAAGGAAGACAATTATTGAAGATTTTTCGTTCTGATTTGGCTTCAGAAAACTTTGAAGACATAACCTCAGTTTACAACACAAACATAATTGCTTTGGGCTAACACAGGACCACAAAGAATAAGAGGAGGCAGGAGGCAGTGGAAACCTACCTAAGGCAGAAATGACATTGCCCAGAGTCACGAGGGACTTGTTAATGTTCCCCCCTTCCTTCAGTCTGACCCCCGTGGCACCAGTGGCATCGGCGCGCTCACTTCCAGCAAGATCGACCAAGTGGATCTTACTCACGGTTTCACACGGCATTTCAGAATCAAATTTTGCCTGCAGCAAAACAGAAAAACAAAATTGAAGAAGTATAAACTTCTGATGTTGATGATACAAATGCTAATTATTTTCCACTCCTATGATCTCTCAGCATAGGTTTTGGTTCATTTTTTTTATTTGATTGTTCCATTGGCCTTCTCATAAAAATTTCCAAAAGTAAACTGAATACCATATGTGACTCCTAAATCTTCTGAAGAACTATTCCATTATTTAAATCACTCAGTGTCTCTCAACAAAGCCATACTGAGTCTGACTGTAGCGGAATAGGAACCTAGACACTGAGGGGCACTCAACAAAGAAAAATATAAGTAAACAAATAATTAGTTTTGTTTTCATCTAGAATCTTCAACGTTCCAAGCACAATGGCTCTCCAAAATAGGAAAAATGTAGACAATTATGTAAAAGGTCATTTGGCCATTATTTGATGTTTAAATTTTTGTTTCATAAATTATAACATGATCAACTGAAATACTATATCCCCTGATTCTGAATTTTACCGAAATTTTACTTTCCGAAAGACTTTTAACTTACATTTGATAGTCTGAACCAAAATGCTAAAAAGAAATCACGTTTTGATGAAAATGTAAACCTCTTAGAAATTGGGAATGGCCAGATCCTACTCTGCATTAAGCAGAACGCAGGAGAAAAACCAGTGCAGTAAGTAAAAAGCAAAGGTCTAGCAAAAGGTAAAGATGTGGAGAATTCATCAATTGACCTAAGAGAATTTTTTCTTGTCTTTTTTTGTTTTCTCTCTGAAAATGCTACCTTTTTGTATCTGGTGTGTTCAAAGGCTAATACAAGCCAAGACATCCCCAAACTCCTAACATTTTATTAAGCCCTGAGAGGACCCTACATTTTTGCCTTCATCTATTCTACCAGCCTAGGTGTTAAAATATTTGCCTTTAGCCCTAACCGGTTTGGCTCAGTGGATAGAGCATCAGCCTGCAGACTAAAAGGTCCCAGGTTCAATTCCAGTCAAGGGCATGTACCTTGGTTGCGGGCACATCCCCAGTAGGAGGTGTGCAGGAGGCAGCTGATGGATGTGTCTCTCTCATCGATGTTTCTAACTCTCTACCCCTCTCCCTTCCTCTCTATAAAAAATAAAATATATTTTAAAAAAATATTTGCCTTCAATAATTTGCAAACATACTCAAAATGCCCTCTACCCCTTAATCAGAGTGAATGCTTACATTAATACTTTAAAATGTTCCTTGTCCTTTAATATCATTCTAATAACCATAATCAACATTGTGGGGTGACCTCTATGGAGCGATGACGTACCCCAATGTGTTACTTACATTGGCCTCCAGCTGGTCTGACTAGGAATCCCTTATCTCCTACAGAGCTTGCAACATGAAACTTTGGCTGAATTGAGCACAAAGCAAGACTTGTTGTGTCTTGAACAGGGCAGAAGCCTGCTAACCCTTTCTTAAGAGTACCCATCAGGACATTTCAAATTTCTGTGACTGTGACCACCGAGAGACTCAGCACAGAGCACATGCTCAAGCCTAACTATCAGGAACGTGACAGTCACCTTTGCCTGCTGCTGCTCCTGGTTCCACAAGGATGGGTCCTCGGCTGGTGCTGGTCAGCAGGTAGGACTCAGGGACACAGCCAGCCGTTCCGCCAATCTGCCTTACCTGAGTGAACTTGATGGTGAAGATGGCATGAGACCTGCTACTGACGTCATTCATCCCAGTCGCTGCGGTGGTACGATTGATATTTCCTGCATCCATAAGTTCTTCTACGTCGCCATAATTCTGTACTAAATGTTTGGATAAATCTGAAAACAAAGAGGATGAAGCAATCTTCCTAATATATAGTAAATGGAATAGGACATCCACCTCTATAAAGTAAAACACAACTGGACAAATCAGCGGTTGGCAGATCTTACTTGTTCCTCGAGAGGGGTAGTTTGTAACACATTCAGGAGCTGAGCCTCCCGGGATCAAGTCCCAGACTTACATGGTTATGGCCAAGTCACATAGCCCACCATGCCTCAGTCATCTGGTCTGAATAACGCGTGCCTAACACAGGGATAAATGTTAGCTATTATCATCAGCCTCATTAGCATCAGTCATGGCACCCAGAAGAGAAATGTAAGCACTAAATTCAGGCAAAACCAAAAAGTATTCTTTTAAATCCTCTTAAAAAAACTTCTTATTCATTTTCTTGGAAACATTCATATAATTCCAAAGTCAACTACTACAAAAGGTACACTGTGTAAAGGGTGTCCTCCTACCCCTATCCTATAACCCATCACCCATATTTCCTTCTGTCAGTCAACCCAATGGTATCAGTTCCTCCATACCCGTCTAGAAATAACCCATACACATACAAGCATTTACATATTTTAAAAACATATTTTCCCTTTCACACAAATGGCAGCATACCAAAAACATAGTTCTGCATCCTGCTTTTTTCTATGTAATAATATAATGAAGAATATTCTGTACCAGTTAAGGTGATGCCTCATTCTCTTTTTCTTTTATTTAAATTATTTATTGTTGAAAGTATTACATATGTCTCCTTTTTCCCCCATTGACCTCTCCCCGGCCACTCCCAGCCCCAGTACAGGCCCTCGCCCTACCCCCCTACTGTCTGTGTCCATTGGTTATGCGTACATGAATGCATACGAGTCCTTTGGTTGATCTCTTATCCCTTCCTCCACCCTCACCCTGCCTTCCTCTGAGGTTTGATGGTCTGTTCAATGTTTCTATGTTTCTGGATCTATTTTTGCTCATCATTTTTATAGCTTCGAGAGTATTTGACTGTATGTATATGCCATAACCAATTGAACCAGCTGCCTATTGAGATTACAGAGGTTGTTCACATTTTGTTTCCAATTACAAATACTGCTACAAATAATTTTGTACACAGGTCTTTTCAAGTATGTGAAAATATTTCTGCAGAATAAATTCTTAAGAGGTGAAATTGCTTGATCAAAGCACATTTGAAATTTTGATAGATACTGCAAAAAATTTTTCTCCACAGAAGGCAATTTACACCTGGCAGTAGCGTTGCACAAAACTGCTTGTCTCCCATCACTGTCATATCAGGCTTTCTTACATCTGCCAAAGACAGGTAACAAATGTAATATTGAAGAATTTTTATTTTGCTTTTCTCTATGAGTGAGGCTGAGAATTCTTTCTCCTATTTAAAAATCATCTATATTTCTATTTCTGTGAACAGGCTATTCACACACTTCATTCATGTTTCCACTTTGTTGTTGGACCTGTCCTTGTTGATTTATAGGAGCTCTTTACATATTAGAAAAATGAGTCCTTTGTCAGAAACTTGAATTGAAAATATTTTCCCGATTTTGGAATTTTCTTTTTACTTTGTTTATGGTATTTTCTGGAAATAATTAACTTAATAACCCATACTCCCCCAAAGTTTGAATAGAAAATTTATTAGAAACTAATCCCCATGTGTACCTACAACAAATTCTGGATGTTTTGCCTTGTTTGATTATTCTGTCTCTTCACAAACCAGCTTTATAATATGTTTTAACATCTGATAACACATTAAAGACAAAATCTGAAGCACCAAGAGGCTAAATCTATTAACAATAGTAGTTATTTCACACTCCACAAAACAAATACATAATCACATACCTTACTTTGGGTGTAAAAGGCAAAAGTTCAATTGGAAATTTAATAAAATGCAGATGGGGGCCTACTGGTGTACATGATATCTGCAGGTAAAACTAATAACCATACAGGAACATCTTCAAACCCATGACCAGTTCTCAGCCTTGCCTCCAAAAAGACACACATGAAAGATGACAGCCACACTAAAGCACATCCCTGTGCGTGATTCCGACAGGCCAGCCATCACTCAGCTACCTCACTCAGAATAAGTGAAAGAAAGCCTTTTTTAAAAAAAATAAGGAGAGCATTAAATCCAACCTATTTTTTAAAGAATTTTTTAAATAAATAGCCAGGGCCATCCCCTTACCCATCTATACTGGTGACATTCCTCACAACTGACTGTGACAGCTATCAGAACACCAATGCTGAGGACCTCAGCACAGGAAACTCTGTAAATGACCTTCTCAAAAGGCAAGATGTCTCAGAATCTCCTTGTGGTCATGCTGCATTGGTGTCAGTAAAAATATATCGCCAAAATGCAATGCCATTCAAAAAGACAGGTGATAGGGTTGCTGATCTTGCCTAAGAACATTGAAAAACAATTTCCAGAGAGTTCTTCAAGCCAGAGGAAATCTATTGGCAAGCCCCAGAAAATCCAGTAAATGCCCAGTGAAGTACGAATTCATTAAATAAACATTGTGCAGTAACAGCATGGCATTTTTACTATAATAAACAGCCAAAAATAAATAAAAATTTTATATATCACCATTATCCTACTTTTTTCTTTGAAAGTATTATTTTTGAACAAATTCCCAATAAGAATAGGGCTGTGAAATATTCAGTCTTACCCTCAACATAAGGTCCTTCTTTTGGATGCTCCCGGACTCTTAAATTGAAGGTTTTGGATGACTTCCGCCTAAGTAGATCTCGCACACGTTCATTATAAATCTCTAAGTAGCTAAAAATTTTAAATAGAACTGAATTCAGAAAAATTATTTCAGATAATTATAGTAACAGTAATAACAGCAGCAACATGCATTTATGGGTACTAATGATGCATCTGGTAATACATTAAGTGTAATATGTCATTTAATCCCAACAACAACCCAGAGGTAAGTAGTACAATTATCCGCATTTTATAGGTTAGGCAATGGAGGTTTACAGTGATTTAGACAACTTGTCCAAGGCCATAGAGCTACTGAGATGTCAAGCAGCGATAACTCTTGACTGCTACGTCTGTTCTCAAAACCACTGAAGAGACTGGCTCTTAGAAAAGTTTAATTTCAAGGAGGAAAAAAGACCTCAAACATGCAGACTTATTTAAAGAGTACATTTATAGTGATCCTACCAACATAAAGAAAAACACAAACCATATTCAGCTAAAAGAATAAGGTAAGTGAACTGGGTATACACTTAAAACTCAAAAGCTCACTCCATTTGAACAAAACATCCAAAAATGAGTGTTTCTGACCAATCTGGGTTATTTCTACCAGCCTCCCAAATCCTAAAACAAATTGTACTCAAGAAGTCACTGAAAGTAAATGAGTTTTAAGGTTGATGTCCTGCTACCATGGTTCAGGAGAGGGCAGAGGCAGATTCTCCCTTCAGAACCCAGAGGTGTTATCCATTCCTGATGCCTAAGGGCAAGTACAGCCAAGCTCACACGCACTCAGGCCACGGGCCCTACCTGACTTCAGTTCGAAAAGACGCTTCGTCCCATCTGGTGGTTTCACTTATCCGACTGAAGAGCCCTTCACATATCCGAGGGATTAAGCCAGAATCGCCCTGTAGTGGGAAAGAGGAAGGGCAACAGCTGTCACTTGAAACAAAAGCCACCGGTGACTGAATATGTGTCAATTGCTGGAGAGGACTCAGACTCAAGGGTCTACATGCCACCCTGAAGCCTACCACTCAGTGCCCAAGTCACACCATTTTCCCCCAGAACTGCTTCCTATTCTGTGAAATAAGAGAACTGAGCTTTCTAATTTCTATGCACTGAGATTACAGTACTATGTGGTTAGCAGCTGTTAATCAGTTAAACCAAGGCATGCAAACAAACATAAGAAAACAAGAGGGTCTACAGCTACAGAATAAATGTTAAAAATCGGATCTATAACCAAGGAAGTTGAAATTCTTTTGATGCACTAATCCCTACACAGGCCTTCCCAGACAGGAAGAGCTTAACACAGTGTATTACTTATACAATGGGGGCATGATCAATAACTTTCATGTTCAGTTAGCATTAAGGTGATGAACATCAGGTCGATATGAAAGATGAGGCAAAATGTTGTTAGAAAATGGAACTTCAGAGCCTCAGTGTTTTCTTCCAAAGTCCATCCCCATCTTCCCTCAATCCTCCACCCAAAATAACACAAGAAAACAAAAGAGATCATAGCTGTGAGAGATTTTTTTTTTCTTTATACCATTAAATCAGTACCAATTCTTATCAAGGAAAAAATGAAACTTTTACCACACTGTAAGTTCTTACTTTACAAAATAAATTTTAAAAAATACACAAAAAAACAAGAGATCATAGCTGTGAGAGATTTTTTTTTCTTTATACCATTAAACCAGTACCAATCTTATCAAGGAAAAAAATGAAACTTTTACCACACTGTAAGTTCTTACTTTACAAAATAAATTTTAAAAAATATACAAATAGTACTCAACTGTAAGGTCAGAGAAGATAGTTGTAATTTGTGAGCACTTTATAAATGTTTCACTTACAGAAAATAGCTCCAGGGAAATTTAACTTTTAGATGAGGTTTCTTCCAAAGACCCACACTCCTGACTATACTGCTACTTCCTTGCGCCACCCAACCATCAGTCCTAAAGGCACCACTGTGCCGCCAGCAGGAGCCTGCGGTCCTCTGCCAGTATCTCCATCTAGAACAGGCCACAGGCCTGAGAGTCAGTGAACAGTTTTCACCAGGACATAAAAAAAGGAAAACATGGCACTACTAGATCTGGAGAAAACACAGACAAGATCAAGTTCCTGCAATAATGCCTAGTTGTTTTTACTCCTCCATATTTTGGGGCAAATATAACTCTAATGTTTGTTAATTTATACAGCATAACTACTAAACTCTACATACTGTGTTTATAACCATATATACTCTATATAAACTATATAATTCTAATCCTTTTTATGTATTTGTTTGATTTATATAGTACCTTTTACCAAAGAGTTAGATTTTTTTTTTTTACATTTTTCTTGGGGAAAAATGTTTTAAATAATTTTAAAAAGAAGAGAGTTCAGTAATTTTATTCAAACTGTTCTGTTGGCAGAAAAGAAGAATAAATTACTTAAGGGCCCAGTACACTTTTTTGATAAGATTATAAAGCCTTTAAAAATGGAAAATGAACTGAGGCTTGCATCCATTATTCATGCTTATAAACTTAGAATTCTTTCTAATTTAAAATCTCTGAAAGGACATTTAGTCCAACTTATTACTGAGTTTTATCTTATTGCTGAAGAATGATCAGAACATGAAAAGCAAGTTATTACAGACCAAGCAGATAAAGAGACAATTCTATCAGCCCAAAGAGAGAGAGAATGAAAAATGTTCTTCCCACAGTGTAAACAACGTACAGAGTTTCCCATCATCGTGTATGACTTTCCCGATCCAGTCTGTCCATATGCAAAGACACAAGCATTATAACCTTCAAATGCAGACTTCACAACATCTGTGCCAAGGGTTTTGAAAACCTGAAAGCCAGAAAAACACAAAAGATATTACCATGGATTTTAATAAAAACCCCTTCAGTGCTGACAATATTCTTGAATGCTACTTTTATCTCAGAAGGATTACACCACATAAATAAATCACTGCAGAACAGTTAACAACAATATACATGTGTACCCCAGTTTTTAATGAAAAGGAAAGTTTTTAAGCAAGCAAAAAGCGACCCCCATTCTTTTTCCTACTTAGATTCACACACACAAAAAACTCCTTAAGTAAAAAAATGTAAATAAGGCAAAAGTGACAATCATATACAGAAGCAAAGATCATTTAAAAGCATGCTGATTTACCATTTCGGAATTAAATAAACTTATAAAGTTATTCATTCTATCAGGGCTTCCAGAAACTAAATATTCAAAACCTGAAAGTCACAGCAGCCAGAAGTTATGCCCAAACTATGCCAAATCAATGTCATCATTTTAAGGGACCGGCTATTCATCAAAGCAAGTGTCTGAAGGTGGATGAGGCAGAATGGCTGAGCTTCCCAGAGTCAATCCAGATGCTTTTTTCTACTTGGATGTTTGCCCATGATGGAGAGGACATGAAGTCGAGCTGGGTGGGGCCTGTGTCCATCGTGTCTGCTGCACCATCTAACTGCAGTGGACACTGGGGTGAAGGACAAATATTTCACCCAGAAAACTGATATAAATGAGGCAAGTCAAGATGTGTGGTCATCCTACTTACACCTGCCTGGGAAGTGGACCAAGCAAAGCTCTCCAAATCCCCACAAGCCCTCATATTGCCCCACTCTCCCGGATTAGCACAGGAAGGGCACATAAAGCACCTCCCTGCTTTAAAAACAACGCACATCAGTAGCTGCAGAGATATCAACGGAGGGAGTGCGATCAGATCCCGTCAGAGCCAGAGAAAAGTGAGGCACTGCTCTGTGGGGCCATCAGAGTCCAAGGTGGGAGCCTCATCAACCCCTCGGGAGTGCCCAGGCCCATCACCTCGCCTACAGGGAGCCAGAGCTCTCCGGTGGAATACCTCCTGAAAGGGCAAGGGCTATGCCCTCCATCTTGCCCCGTACCCTCCATCTTACCCCGTACCCTCCATGTTGGGGCAGCCGCCATGTGCTCAGGAGAGTACCTTCTTCCCGGAATCCCAGGCCCCTGCTGGCCACGCCGGGGATTTCTTTAAACTAACCAATGACAATCAAGGGACGTGCGCGCCATAGAGATGACCACATCCTGTGTAAGGAAGACCCGACTTGCGCCTGGCCAATCGGCAGGGCCCACAGTCAG
Source organism: Myotis davidii (assembly GCF_000327345.1). Lineage (NCBI taxonomy): Eukaryota > Metazoa > Chordata > Mammalia > Chiroptera > Vespertilionidae > Myotis > Myotis davidii. Next base: position 12,326,468 of record NW_006286587.1, read on the forward strand.
CTCCCCTCCCCTCACTCCACCCCCTATTAAAACACTGTTTCTCCCACGGCAGTTTCACTCTGCTTCTGGTCGCTGCGTCGGCCAGGAGGGGGAGGTGAGCTAGCTCAAATAAAGGACCCTCTGCTTTTGCATCGGACTGACTGGCTCCCTGGTGTGGTTTTCTTGGGGATCTTGAAATCTGGGCACAACACCTCCCTCCTAGAAAGGGCTAATACACACTGGCCATCTCCAACTCAGCTCCACAGAAACCATCCCGGCTAACAAAGGCCTGTCGTCCAAGGCCGAGATAAATTACAGCCAACTGGACTCCTGCTTGCTTCAGCCAGCATTTCCTGCCATTTTGTTTGGACTTTGTCTTCTCAGTCTGGTCAGTCATTTCACAAATGATCATTTCAATCGAGTCATTTCCACAAAGGACCAGGCTCATTCATTCTGAGTTAATGCTTACCACTTCAGCTTTTAGGAACTGATATTTTCTATTATTATTTTGAAATCCTGATGACTACTCAACTCTCAACTGTAATAGCAGCTCACATTGTGTCATGGATGCGGCCTCATAAAAACATTACAGGGTGAGTAGTGTTGCTAGATCCCTTTTTCAGAGGTTAGGTCATGGGGCATTCAGAGTGGCAGAGTTAGGATTTGCAACTTGGACCTTCTAACCTAAAAGCCACTGCATCTAAAGGCCTCATAGCCATGGTCCTCTGCCCATACCCTGGACACCAACCACAAGGCCCCTATCCTACCTGGAAAGATGCCTTTCCCCATTCTCCACCACCACCCACCCCCCTCAACTTCTGTGAAAAAGTAGAAGCCAGGAATCTCAGGGAGTCTCAGGGCTCCAGACCACCCACTGGTTTTCACCATAATATATGGAATATGAAGAAAAACTCTCGATCTTTCTTCAATTCTCTCTGTTTAAACAAAAGGAATGTATCATCTTTACTATTTCACAGAGTGCCAATGGGTAGGAAGAACAGCCTTCCACACAGTTCCCAAAGAATAAAGGAAGGAGCTCCTCACGTACTTTTCTCTGGGCTAAAACTAAGTCGTGGAAAATACCATTATTAAACCAAACTCAAGTTATCCAAATGAAATTCTTCCCTAGGGTTAAAATCCACACCCACCATTTTGCAACTACTTTATTTTCCACAAAGCTAACTCAGCTGGGATTCTCTGACTGCTGGTGAGGTGGCGGTGTTGGAGCTGGTGAACATGACTGTAAAACGAGCCTACACAGTGCTGATCTGGAGGCGCTGAGACCCAGGCCTGGCTCAGTCTCAAGTAACCCACCCAAAGTTGGCTTGGGACCCAGAGAAGCAGCCAGACACTGCCCACATCTCCCAGGTCCTTGGCAAGGAAAAGGGACTCATCACAGCTCCCACAAAGGAGTTATTTACTATCATCTACCACACAGGGTAGGGAGGGAAGGGCTGCTTTAAG
>NW_006286587.1:12327928-12329291 GCF_000327345.1 Myotis davidii
CATCAACCCCACTGAGAGCCTCACTTGGCCAGGTTATCCAAAAGCCACCTTGCTCCTGGACTGAGTAGACTTTACAGCTGATTGCCAGAGTAATCCAACTCATCACAGGACCTCACTTTAGGGAAATTGCCCACAAGAGGGCACTGTTAAAACAAAGACTTTCACCAGGCTTGTCAACTGGGAGATTTTAGGTTTCAAGTTTCTCCAGAGGTGAAACAAGGAACAAGGTTGTGTGAGATCAAAGCCTCCCTCTGGAGTTTTGAAGAATCATTAAGAAAATTAGACCTTATTTAATGGACTTTAATTTACATGAGGTTAGCTTTAAATAGCTCACTGATTTTTTTTTTTCCTGAATCTAAAATGAATTTGGTCATCTTGGTTTTTGTTTAACATTAGGGAAACTTGACTGGAACCAGAATAATTTGCATAATATATTTTCTCAAGGTGTCTTTTTTTATTTTATTTTTATTGTTTTTAATCTTCACCCAAGGGTATGTTTTTATTGATTTTTAGAGAAAGAGGAAGGGAGAGGGAAAGAAACATCAATGTGAGAAACATGGATTGATTGTCTCCATATGCGCCCTGACCAGGGATCAACCACAACCTAGGTAGGTGCCCTGACCAGGAATCAGCCAGCGACACTTTCATGCACATGGTGATGCTGAACCAACTGGCCAGGACACCCTCCACTTTTTAAAAAAATTATTATTAAAAGAATTACTATATTGGAATGTCTAAAAAAATATTTACTATATATTTATTTTACTATTTTTTTTAAAACTACAGCACTTAACACTATCCTACGTTATTTCTTTGTTTGCTTATTTGATGGTTTATTTTTATTTGTGTCAGTCCACTAGGACATATTCCAGGGGGCCAGGGGCTTGCCTTCATCATCATTGAACAGTGCTGGGGAAGAGTAGCCACCAGCAGGTTATCCAAAAGCCACCTTGCTCCTGGACTGAGTAGACTTTACAGCTGATTGCCAGAGTAATCCAACTCATCACAGGACCTCACTTTAGGGAAATTGCCCACAAGAGGGCACTGTTAAAACAAAGACTTTCACCAGGCTTGTCAACTGGGAGATTTTAGGTTTCAAGTTTCTCCAGAGGTGAAACAAGGAACAAGGTTGTGTGAGATCAAAGCCTCCCTCTGGAGTTTTGAAGAATCATTAAGAAAATTAGACCTTATTTAATGGACTTTAATTTACATGAGGTTAGCTTTAAATAGCTCACTGATTTTTTTTTCCTGAATCTAAAATGAATTTGGTCATCTTGGTTTTTGTTTAACATTAGGGAAACTTGACTGGAACCAGAATAATTTGCATAATATATTTTCTCAAGGTGTCTTTTTTTATTTTATT
>NW_006286587.1:12329454-12340905 GCF_000327345.1 Myotis davidii
TTGTCTCCATATGCGCCCTGACCAGGGAAAAACCACAACATAGGTAGGTGCCCTGACCAGGAATTAAGCCTGTGTCCTTTTGGTGTACTGGACAATGTCCAATCAACTGAGTCATTGGGCCAGGGCGAGGTGTCTTTCTTTTTTTTTATTAAATTTGTTGGGGTGACATTCGTTAATAAAATTACATAGGTTTCAAGTGTATAATTTTATGATACATCATCTGTATATTACATTGTGTGTTTACCACCCAAAATCAAACCTTCCATCACCACATATTTGACCCTCAATACCCTTTACTAACCTCTAACACCCTTCCCTCTGGTAACCACCATACTGTTATCTGTGTCAATGAGTTTTTGTTTATTTTTCTTTTTCATTTGTTGTATTCAATTTTATATTCCACATATTAATAAATCATATGGTTCTTAACTTTTTCTATCTGACTTATTTCACTTAGCATGATATTCTCAAGATCCATCCATGTTGTCACAATTGGCAGTATTTCATCTATTCTTATGGCTCAGTAGAAATATATATATATCTTCAAATCTTACAAACCTTTCAAAATACCTTTATATTCAAATGGAAAAAAAAAGGAGGAGGAAGAGGAAAAGAAGGAAGCAGAAGAGAAGGAGGAGGAAGAGAGGGAAGAGAAGAGGAAGAAAAAGGAGGAGGAGGGGGGGAAGAAAGAAGAAGGAGGAGAAGTAAGAGAAGAGGAAGAAGAGGAGGAGGAAAAAGGGAAAGGAAGAAGACTGAGATGATAAACATCATGCTAAGTTTGCATCTTCCCCTTTTTATAGCAAGAATACAACCTGTCAGCTCAATTCCTGTGCCAAGTATGGCAGCATGAAAACTTTAGTCAATATTTGACATTGAAGCCACTTTTAGAACAACAGCTATTAAAAATAGGGATGAAGTCCTGGCCAGTGTGCTCAGTGCTTAGAGCAGCCGTGGGCAAACTACGGCCCGTGGGCCAGATCCGGCCCGTTTGAAATGAATAAAACTAAAAAAAAAGACCGTACCCTTTTATGTAATGATGTTTACTTTGAATTTATATTAGTTCACACAAACACACCATCCATGCTTTGGTTCCGGCCTCCGGTCCAGTTTAAGGACCCGTTGTGGCCCTCGAGTCAGAAAGTTTGCCCACCCCTGGGGTTTTTTAAACTCTCTCTCTCTCTCTCTCTCTCTCTCTCTCGCTCCCTTTCACTCTCTTACAAAATCAATGAAAAAATATCCTCGGGTGAAGGTTAACAAAAACAAAAAAAATAGGGATGAGGGAAGATTACCTTTGTTTAATAGAGTTCTTAAAAAATAGGAATTTTCCTACATCTATGCTGGTTTTATTAACACCTGGTTATACTAGAAAATAGTGTTTACTAAAATATTTCAAGACTTTTTTAGTTTTGTAATTTAATGGAACAATCTCAGATTATTTCGGAGAGTTAAAGAACTCAAGGCATCTGAGAAGAACATTACACACACACACCTGAACCATGAAAATTATCCTTATCAGCTGAAAGCTTTCACAATATAAAACTATGTTTAAATTCTGGGCATTTATTTTTATCTCCCCAAAGAGCAAACCACCAATCTTAACTTTTGAGGAACACGAAAATGTCATCTGTTCCTGTAATTTAACCACCATCAGCAAACAAGGTCTTTCAGTCAGCGAATGTTTACTGAGTGTCTCCAGTGTGCCAGGCATGGAGTCACACACCACTCTACTCTCTGTCCCTAAAAGGCCTCAAATTCAAGTTAAATAAGAGGGATATATAGCTGCTCACTAGGTAAGTTAGAAGTGGAGACCTTCATGGCTCTTCATTCATCCTCTATTGAAGACATTCTTAAGACTACAGAATAAACTGACAATTTTCCCTTAACAAATTCCCTCATACCAGTCACTTCATTCTCATTGCTATATTCAAGTCAAAATCTGGATTCCGATATCTGTAACATTTACTTCCTCACCAGACTCCTAGCTACCAACACTGATTAATCCAATTACCTAGACACCAAAGTTATTGTCACTCACGCACTCATTCAGTTATTCATTCAACAGGGCTTCCCTGTCCATCTCTCACTTAGAACACACCAATCCTTTTCTCTTATCCCCTATATACCAGCCCAGGATCTCACCTCTACTACTGTCAAGTCGATTCAGCCTATGGGCTCCAGCAAGTTATATGAGCTCACTGGGTCTCTTCGACAAAGAAAAATGGAGCTACAGTTTACCTCATTTGGTTCTTGTGAAGATTAAGTGAGACAGTGTACTTGAGCACCAAGCAGTTTCTGACACCAATACAAACTCAAGCAGCATCGGTTCATCTTTCCTCTCTGGCGCCTCTTTCATACCAGGCACTTCATCTCTCTTTACAGCTCCCATTCTCATTGTCCTTTCTGTATGTCCCTGATGCTGAATCGACATCTTCTGGATACAATCACTCCAGTCCTCTCGTTTGAACAACTTATCTATGTTCACAACCCATCTTCCTCGAACATTTACACTGCCTCAGAAAGCCAATCCACTTCTAAACCAACTACATTTCTCAAGTGTTAAGATGGAGGTAAATAACCTGGGGATTATGCTCAAAAACGCAGATTCGGATTCAGAGGTCTGAGAGAGGTCCTGAGATTCTGCATTTCTGATATGCTCCCAGGCGAGGCTCATCCTTCAGGTACATGCACACATCAAATTGCAAGAAACCAGACAAGATGCCATCGCATGAATTACTACCCAGGACTAAATGACATTCTTATCCTTGTTTACTAGTTAACACGTGAAGACCTGAAGCAGTTAACAAGCCAAGAAGAGGCCCAGCCATGAAGCCCATGTTCTCCCACACACACATTGGTGCTGCTGTACCCCCACTCGGCTCAAACACCCTCCTTGACCACCTAGGGAAATACCCTTGTTCTTCTGTTCCATGAAACGTTGCTATGACAGCCTCCTGGGAGGATCTTTGAGTCTGTTCTCTCTGCCCATGTCATATCTACATTTTAGACTATAAAAGCCTACAGGAGAGGTTTCTTGGACAAATTCCAGCTTTACTCCAGGTTCTATAAACATTTTGGACAAATGTTCTTTCTTTCTAGAATCCTTCTTCCCAGAACCTATAATGATCCGCTCCAGCAGGGAGATGTGGCCTGTGTTTGAAGTCTACTTCTTAAAGCTCTGCCCCACACAACACTTAAGGCGAAGTAGCTTATTTGCTAAGATTAGCAGCATTTCAATGTCTCCCCAAAAATGTTTTATTCACAGAGCTCCTTCTAATCAGTAGTGTCAAAGTTTTGAAACAAAAGTTATGATCATCATGCTTAGATAAATAAAAATAAACCTTTTGGGGATTGAATTCTCAGGCTTAAGATATAGAACAACCAAAAAGCTAAGTTAGCAATGACCATTTTGTATAAATTGTATTTTTCAAAAATAAGATGTTTTAAGGGGTTTAGAATAGGCATGTTTTTCTCGGTATGAAAAATAAACCAAAATAAAGATTCTGAAAATATCTTACCATTTCTTGTGAAACATAATCTGGACTTTTTGTATCAGCAGAATAAAAAGAAAAGTCGTAAGTGAAGGTCTTGGTCCGTTCTCTCCCTGAGTCCCCAGACCCTCCTTCAGGTATCTAGAGAGATATGATATCATAATCATAATATAAGAAGAGCACTGTCAGTTGACAAATAATCTAAATTTTTTTCTTTTTAAAAAATACACAATGATCACCATTTCTCATATTTACATCCTAAGAAGCATTTAATTCCTCCTGACTGTGGGCCACCCACCCCCACCAAATGGAAATAAATCCAGTCAGTCTATGATATGACCCAAGGCTACTTCCCTGGATGTTTTATCATGATTACTCTATATGAACCAACACTCCAGCCAGACTCTATTTTATCCTATCTTCAGTGCTTTTCACTATCCCCTCTACCAGAAACCACCAGCATTGGTCGGAGCGGGGGGCAGGGGGGAGGGGTTGCATAACTCCAGGGGGTGCTATTCCTGGGACTGGAGTTCCCTAGAGTTGCGTGATTTTGTGGCCCCACTGAAATCTCCAGATCAGAGGCTTCCTCTTCCATGAAGCGTCCCTTGGGCACTCCCACCTCTGAGAGCCTAGACCAGTGGTCGGCAAACCACAGCTCGCAAGCCACATGCGGCTCTTTGGCCCCTTGAGTGTGGCTCTTCCACAAAATACCGCGAATACCTCAATCAGATTGAGGACGTTTTTAGCAAAGGCCAGCTTAGGAGTACCCTAATTAAGTTAATAACAATGTACCTATCTATATAGTTTAAGTTTTAAAAATTTGGCTCTCAAAAGAAATTTCAATCGTTGTACTGTTGATATTTGGCTCTGTTGACTAATGAGTTTGCCGACCACTGGCCTAGACTCTCCAAGACATATCATATTATTGCAAATGTTTGCATATATCTTGTCTACCTTGGTCCATACCTAAAGTGAACCAAAACCCATGTTTAAAAATCTTCATATGATACCAAACCTTCACACAGCTTGCAGGACACATGCTGAATAAATTCAATGAGCATCCTATTTTTCCAACATAATTCAGACACTATAAAGAAAAATTGTCAAGGTTCTTCTTATTAAAATGCTAAAAGTCTGGGCATATGTTCTGGCTACATCAGTTGAGGAAATGCTTGTAATCTCAAAAAAACAACAGAATCAACAAGGAAAATAGACTCCACTATGCACAAAGAAAGGAGGCCTCTCACTTTGTTTCAGTAAATGCAATTTTTTAATGATTAAACTTTTACCACAGCACTGTGAGTACCCAAAGATACATGAAGCAAAGCCAAGCAAAGATAACTAACAGCAGGGAAGGGACGAGTGGTGACTGGCAGAAACTGAGAAGGTGTGGGAGGTCAAAGGAGGGAAAGCTAAGTGTGAGCCAGACAGAGCTAGAAGGTACAAGGACTCAGGTCAGTGGAGGAAGAAAGACGTTCCAGTGGAGAATGCCTCAGGCAAAAGGACACCAGAGCTTCAAAGGAGGCCTATCAAATTATCTAGGGCACGGCCCACTGGAAGACAGGAGCATTCCCTAGCTCTTATCACTGGAGATCAAGTTGCACCACTTTGAAATCAGATTTCAAAGTGTCCAGTCCCTGGAGCCACAAATTAAGAGAAATCCAACCTGAGACTGACCTGCACTTGACCATGGAGCAGCAGGCCTCAGAAATGCAAACCTGCAAGTTTACGACAAGTATCTAAAGGAAGAAGGGGATGAGTCCATAAAACTCCTGACTTATTATTAATATTACTCCCTTATTTCCACCCTAAGTAAAAAGTATTCAGGGACTTAACAAAATCACTGATCAACGAAACAAACAGGACATTTTAAGTGCAATAGGAGGGACTAGCCATCTTAGAAAATTATTTTTTCAATCTTTTTTCAGAAAAAAAATTCAGTGTTTTTATTTTTCATCCCCTAAATTTTGAATAATACCAGCTCCTCTTGCAACGTTTAAAACATCATTTTTTTCATTAAAAATAAAAACAAATCAAGAGCCAAAGCTTATTTATTAATTCACAAAATGTAGTCAATGGCCAGGCGAAGGACCCACCACAGGATACAGGATAAATACGCCAGGGTCTAGGCTAAGCCAATGAGCTCCCATGGCAGAGCGAGAGCTTGGTGTGGTTTTCAGATCAAAGGAAACCAGGGCTGGGTGAGGAAACGGGATCAATCCTCTTGCTTCATGATGGAGCCCAAAGCCAAGAGCAAGCTGACTTGCCTAACTGAACTGAGAAAGGAGTGCGGACATGGCAGAAGCGTCTTATTTATCCACAAGTCATTATAACAGACACGGGGGCTCATGGAATGGCAGGAAGGGCAGGTTGCTACTTGCCTTTAAGTTTGTGATTGTTGTTTTGCTTTTCTCCATTTGTATAATGAATTTGGCTTCCAAGTCCTTTTCCCTACAACACAAAAAATTCAGTTTGGTTAGGAGAGAAAAGACTGTTAGAAAACAAATTGTGTTACTTTTTACATATAGGAGTTTGTTTTTAAATGGCATCGGAAGCACAATCACTGATACCACTCCTCCCAAATCCTTACAAATATAAACATGAAGAAACACAAAATAGATACCACCATCAAAAACTAAGACCGACAAATAGCGAGTTGTTCAAACCTAGAAAAAATGTCTAACTGTAAGTTAAAAGGAGTGAAAATGAAATGACAGAAACTACAGAGGCCTGTGAATCATGAAAAAAGCAGCCCACTCAACTGGTGTTAGAAAGAAAGACCCTTTATCCCTCCACCCAAGATGAGAGCGAAGAAGAAAAGTAGAGTGAGTGGTCCCAACCAGGTGCTATTTCTAGAAGCAGCCAGGGCACTGCCCCTACTTTCCACCTTCTTTCTATATCCATTCAGAAGAGGAAGTCAAGAGAATGCCTGAAAAAGTATAGGTCCCTAGGATGAATGTCCATACCTACACAACAGAGTGTTATATCACTGAAAAAGAAATGAAGAGCTAGCTCTATACACTGCTATGGAGTGAAAGCCAAAATCAATTTATTGCTGAGTAGAGAATGCAAGATGGAGAAAAATATACAAGAATACTACCTCTTATATTTAAAGATAAGAAGGATAACCTAATTATTTTTCAAAAAGCTACCCACTTCTCCTTCTCCCTCTTCTTCTCCCTTTCCCTTCCTCTCTTCATCTATCTCTAAAAATCAATCAATTAATAAAAAATGTTTTAATAAAAGCTACCTATGGGAAAAGAAGAAAATGTAGTGGAGGGGGCAGTGATAAAAGCTAGATTTCTAAAACAACAACAACGAAAATACACCTTTATCTCTAAATCATTTTTAGAATGACAAAAATAAAAGGAAATCTTATACATTTTTTTAAAAAAATTTTATAAGGGTTTGTTAGAGTTTATTTGAGCCAAACAGAAGATATGCCAGGAAGCAAGATCTCAACAGACTGAGAAAAATGCTTCCCAAAGTTGTATTTTAAAATAATCTAAAACGGAAACTTATAAGTTGAAGCAAATAAACCTAACTGTGCAATGCACAGTAACAAACAATTTTAATTATGACTGTACAAAGGAATTTGACTGTAGAATGTAGTGGGACATAGCAAAAGGAGAGAAGGAACTATAAAAAAATATATTAAAGCATTTTCAGTAATCATATTTTTGGTGGGGAAGTAAGTATCATCATTCTGAGATTTGTTTGTGTATTATGGGATAATACATGAGCAATTATGTCAGTGCCACTGAGAAAGAAAGAGATACAAACATAATATTCATGAGGTTAAGTAAAAGCTCCATCATCCTAAATCTGAATGGAACAGTGAGCGTGCAAGGGCCCCATCCCAGCCACACCAGGAGGTGACTGTGGGGCAGGCTGGCACCTTAGAGAGCAGTCTTAAAAGACATCAGACTCAACCTACAGAAACTGTTAGATAATAGTGTTTTAAGCCCCTACATTTGGGGTAGTTTGTTACACAGTAAGAGCTAACTGATACAAAGGCCATGTCGAAAGGACCCAGGAGTCAACCTGAGTAAGTTCCTACTGGCCAAAGTTGAGCAGCAAGAATAACTGCAAGAGAAAGACACAGAATATGTGTAAGTTCATGAAGTCATAATTGAGAAATAAAAACGGAAATGGCTCCCTTTGGAGGATCAAAAGAATAACTTCATTATTTTGAAAGCTAGAAGATAAAGGGAAAGAATCAAGCATTTCCTTGGCATTTCCTGAACAATCTGCACGCCAGAGTAACCAAACAATTGTTATAGTTGTTGAGGAGAAGTTCCTTTTTCCAAGATTTCCAGCTAATAAATGAAGATGGAATGAAAACACTGGAATATCACCATTTTGCAACCAAGGTGAATTAATGGCACCAGGGAGCGACCATCAATGGCTGCTAACTGCACCCTCTAGGACAGCGGTTCTCAACCTGAGGGTCAAACGACCCTTTCACAGGGGTCGCCTAAGACCATCGGAAAACACATATATAATTACATATTGTTTTTGTGATTAATCACTATGCTTTAATTATGTTCAATTTGTAACAATGAAATTGGTGGTCACCACAACATGAGGAACTGTATTAAAGGGTCGCAGCATTAGGAAGGTTGAGAACCACTGCTCTAGGAGCTAATCAGACATGCTGTGCATGCTGACTGAAGGACCAGCCTTCCTGCCCAGTAGTCTCTTCCCTTGGGAACCACCAGGGGGAACACCACCAACAGGTAGTCTACTCCTTTGGGAACCACCGGGAAATTCGGGGGGCAGGGGGAACACCATCAGCAGTGCCAGGGGGCATTCAGCACAATCCAGCTTCTGGGAAAGCTGACAGATAAATGAACTCATTTACTCAACAACAACAAGTTGCAAGGAATATAAAGATGGAATAGTAATCTATTTAAAAAGACTTTAAAGACATAGCCAATTGGATCTCAATTCAAACAGAAAAGGATGTTTGAAATTACATGTAGAGAATGTTAACACTGACCAGATATTTGATGATATTAAGGAATTATTATTACTATTTTAAATATGATGATTTCTTTAAAGTCTTAATCTTTTAGAGATACTTACTGAAATATTTATAAATAAAAATGATATGATGTCTGGGATTTACTTCCAAATAACCCAGGGCTGGAGGAAACAGGTGCTGGTGGCATCCTGGCCACCTCCAGATGAACAGGCACAGAACATGTTGTAAACACCACTCAGACACTACAGTGGATTCACAGAGAACCCATTTGACTGTTCCAATCCAGTGTGAAGAAGGGTGGCTATATGAAGCGAACAATGGCTTTAAAGACATACAAATGAAACCCCTCCCATGTGCAAGGTGCTTCCACTCCTGCCCTCCAGGGACACCCCATGATAAGCAAATATTTCACAAACTAGCCCCTTTCCTGAAGCATTCTACTGCGGAAAGTACTAGTATATCCTACCCAGCAAGAGAACTGCATGGGTGAGGTTATTACCAAGCCACCACATCTAAATTCTCCCCATTCCTACATGAGTCATTTGTTTCTCAGCCACTTGCTAACCTAATTTGTCTAGATCTCTAATTTCAAAACCCCTGTGGAGTTACAGAATTATGAGGGTACAGAATTATGGAGGTACAGAACCTATGGAGGTACAGCATTATCCAGGGATCTAAGATTAGAAGTAACCCTGATAGGTGACCACAGCACTTGTCAATTCTTGTTTCTAAAACACGAAGCAATGCAGCTGCTACCATGCCTGCTGCCTGGGCTGGAAGCCAGAGGTTAAGTAATGCCCCAGCTCAGAGCCTTATACCTGTAAGGCCCAGTTCAGAGGCTTACAGGGCTTTCCATGCTATCATTCATTCTAACCTGTACGTCAGCACAAAAGCACTTTCCTAGTTTTCAAGTAACATCCATTCTATAAAAATACTAGGAAAGATACTGACCGACAGACCACTATGTAATGAGAGCATCTTTCTATCCGCACTCCTGAAATCAAAACTGAAGAGGCGAGGTGGGTTTCAAAGGTTTCACCACCTCCTTGGCATTGTATGATTCAGATGTGGTGGTGGGGAAAGGGGATGGTGACAGGTTCACTGTTCTTGAGGATCCCTAGTTTTCCTCAATTTCTCAATAATAATAGCTCTGTGCCCCAACAGATAGGCACCCCAGCTCAGACCCTTATTAGCCAAAAAGTAGCCCAGGACCCAGCAGCAGCCGCAGCCCTGGGGAACTTGTTAGGAATGAGGGCTCTCAGCCCCCACACCTCGGATCTGCACTGTAACAAGAGTCCCAGGCGATTCCAGTGAACACGGTGTGAAAAGCACTGCTCTGACACGGTATTAATATGACCGAGTGATAACTGGTCTTACATTTACTCTCATCAAGTAAACTCCACAATGTCTGTACTTTGTACACTGGGAAACTCACCAACTTTGTACTTTGACCTTTAAAGTTACTTTTTAAATTGCATGGGAGGATATGCACACAACCTATGTCAGCTGACACTGTTTTCATCCTTTGCTCATAAATTGTACATTAGCTTCTGACCAAGAGTAACAAATGCTCGATATATCGGACCTGAGTCATCACCTGAGTGCCATCACCTCCAGGCTCCCCCGTTCTCACCACTCTGCCCCGCTGTCGCTTCAGCCTTTTCCACCCCAGACTGTTCCCCATATCAGTGTCAGGCTGCTAACAGCTTGAAGTCATTTTAAAAGTAATCACAGGCCATCAAGATTAGATAGAGGCATCCATTCCAGAAAGGAAATCTCACAAATAGCAATGTCCTATATTATTTTCTTCTTAAGCAAAAAAACCAAAAGCTGTATCTTTACTCCGAATATAATCTCGCAGTACAATATTTATAAAAAGATGCTAGCTAGAATTTTAGCCATAGAGAGCAAATCTCACTCTAGTTCATGAAAATGCTTATGGAAAAGCCAATGTAATCTCCATAAAGCAGTTATGAAGGTTGGAGTGATTGAAAGTAACCCTTTAGTGCATTCATCCCTTGTAGATTGCAGGAGGGTTGTCGAGCTTTCACATATTTCAGAGAGGAAGGGAAGAAGAAAAGCTCCAGGCCCTTCTTTCCCTCCACTCCCTACTGACCAATCCTGCTCAGCCCCCTGGCCCACGAGAGACTGTTGACTGCTCATGGCCTCCCCTTCACCCCAGGTGACTTCAGGGCCCATCCAACAGTCTTACCTCCTACAACCTCACCCCCACAAAACTTTCAGTTATTTAGTCTTGCCCAATCTACCCCCTATTTACCAACCTCAGCCACATCTCCCCACTCCATAGCTACTGTCTCATGTCAGGCCACCATCAGCCCTCCCTAGTCTCTTTCCTCCAGCCTTGCCCCTCCCATCCACACTCCACTCTTACCATGAGTCTTCAGTGCTTTAAACGTCTTCAGTGATTTCTCAAAGGCTAAAGGATAAAATCCACCTCTCTGGGGTATACAAAGTCCTTCGTGATCTCTCGGTCAACCCTGTGTCTGTCCTAGCTCCTCTCCTGGCCAACTCCCAGCCATCCCTCCAGACTCAGCTGAGACCCCTCTCCCTTAGAGAGCCTTTGCAAGCCCTCTGCCCCATCCCCTCATTAGATGGCCCCCCTGCTTGTTCACCCCCCAGACTGTGAACGTCTCAAGAGTAAGAACTCTGCCTGTTTGGGTTTACATCCCCAGACCCTGGCACAGTACCTGCAACTTCGAGGTGCTCATGAAATGGTGTTGCATGTGATGGACTGACTGAAAGGCTAAATGAATGGTTCTACCCCAGCCAACTCTTCACCATGTGCATCTTCTGCTTAATGCCATGTCTCTTACTAGTTCCCTCAGCATCCTTTGTTCTTGCTTTCCCACACTTTAGAGCAGCGGTTCTCAACCTATGAAAAACCCTAATTTAACTCTGGTGCCGTGTCACATATAGAATTGTGGTGATATTTGCAACCATAGTAAAACAAAGACT
>NW_006286587.1:12341355-12369172 GCF_000327345.1 Myotis davidii
CCAATCAGAAAAAGATAAAAATTATATTAGCTCTCAAATATGTGAGTAGGAGAAAGCTTATTAGAAAAAAAACACACAACCCTATATTAATTCAAATATATTTAAATGCTTTTAAATTATCCAGCAATTCTAACTAGTTCCACTTGCTCACTGGTGGCATCGTGGCCACTCCATAATAAAGAGCCTGACTGGACGGTGCTGGTTCTCCTAACTGAGCCATTAGCTTGGAAGACCCTAGAGATGGGCTTATTCACCCCGAGTTCTGAAGTCAATCAGTACCCCCAAATTCACCTTAAAACTTATATAATAGGAACCAATATTTAACTGAGTTCATATTGCAGGACACCCAACAGCAAAAGTAAAAATAAAAAACTCTGATGTAAAAAAAAACGGGTGACCTCCCCATGTACTACGTGGGAAGAAGCCCAAGGAACACTGTTGAGTGGGAGAAAGAACAGGTAGCAAAACAGTCTGTCCATGCTCCAGTCTGCAGTGCAATAAACACAGTGAGGCAGAACATGCACATCCATGCTTCCCGATGCCCAGAACATCTCGGAACATTCCAGAAAGGATGAGGAGGAAGCATTAGCGGTGGTTACCTCTGGACCTCAGCGTGGGGGAGGGGGGAGGAATGAAGTGAATATTTCACTGCTGGGATTTATTGTAGCATGACTTCATATTACTTTTATCCTTAAAATAAATTTAGTTACTTCAAAGACCCTAAATTAAAACTTTGGGTGACTCCTGGGTGCTCTAGGGCTGAGTCCACCTCCTTACATGGCATGTAAAATGAGGGCTGGCTTATTGGCCTCCTCTCCTGACTGCCCAGCCATACAGAAGACCGCACCTCCACCTGCACTCCACACCGCCCCCACCATGGGTATCCTGGTGACTGCCCCGATGTGCCTCTCTGCAGATGGTGCTCAACATTCAAAGTCAGCCCAGATTCCCCTCTTTGGGGCAGCATGTCTGATCCCCGATGCTCAGTGTTTTGCTCGGTCCCTCTGCTAGACCCAACAGCACTTCCCTTCTTCTCTTCTATCAGGGTTCCTGATAAAATACAGGAATTCAAATAAATAAATCTGAATTTCAGATAAACAAATAAATTTTTAGTATAACTATATCCCAAATATTGCATGAGACTTACTCACCCTTTACTGTTGGTTGCTAGCCCTGCAGAGGACACCATCTCTTACCCAGGGGTGTGCACCCAGAGGGCAGTTCCCGGGAAATGCATTTGTACCGACCTCCATTTCTCAAGCCTGGAGAGTGACTGAGCCGAGTCTTCAATGAAACCCTCTGCACCCAGTAGAGTACTGGAGGGCCCATAAATATACTACCTCACTTATGCTAAAGTGTGGAAACAAACTCAGGGAGAGCTGTTCCCCTGAAGCCGTGTTTTCCATACCCTTTATGGCTGGTTCTGAGCCCTCAAAGACGCTGGGTCTGCTGACTACACTTAATTGCTCCACTTGGTATCCATAAAACCCACAACTCAGTTTTTGAGAAAAAAAAAACAGGGGAGACAGATATTGAAAAAAATTAGAGTGGGTTTTTCAGGCAATCACCTGACTTCCTTTCGGCTCCTCAGAATGTGCCTCACCACACAGAAGTCAGGTAGAGGTCAGCAGCACCACGACCTACTGGTACGTCCAAATGCCAACCTGGAGGGGCAGCCAGTGAGAAGTCTGCCCGGCCTCCACTCCATTCCCCGGGGGTGGCCACGATGAACAAGCCAAGGAAAACAGTGCTGTCAGGCTAAGCTGCACTGAGTGCCCCATGCTAAGTGAAACCCTCCGCTGAGCCCTGAGAAAACAGGAGGGAGCTATTAAGCTGAGTCTTTTATGATCTTCCCTGGTCGAGAGAGGGTGTAATAAACCTAAAACATTAGGCAAAGAGCCAGCTGTTAAGGCTGGGATCCCAGAGAGGCAGACAATCGGGGGAGTTTAGCATGCAGGGTGCTCATTAAGGTGCCCTTGGGATGGCTCAACACCTGGAGGGAGGGGGAGGCAGAAGCAGGACTGAGCAGCTGCGGCGCAGGCGCAGGCCTAAAGACAGCCTGGGCAGACCCCGCAGGCGGTCCTGGAGCTATAGCGGCCCTTCAGAGATGCCCAGGTTGGGACACATGACCAGGTCTTTATACCCCCACAATGAGCAGTCACGGACTGTGGGCTGCCTGGCGAGAGGCTGACAGTGAGGGCCAAGCCCACAGTACCCCTGCAGCTGGACAACAAGCCTCAGCAAAGGAAGCTTTGGGCAGCAGGCATGGGGCCCACCACACTAACCCTCCTGAAACGAATGCTGCAGGGCACACTGACAAGTGGCAGCCACCATCCCAACTCCCCAGCAAAGCGCGATGGGCAAGAAAGAAGGCAGCTACTTTCTCTGTTTCCAGCTGAAGTGCAGACAGACTAACAATCAGAATTGTCTCAATGCAAATGAGTTGCCTTGAGATGTGCGGAGTCATCACTAAGGAGGTTTAGTCAGAGGCTAAGAAATGCTTAGCTGGGTCACTGTATGGGAAGATGTGTGTACTCATTCCGTCCACAAATAGTCGGTGAATACTGTTGACCAGCCAGACAAGCTCTCGGTGCAGGGAAAAATGGTAAAGGATACTGACAAAGTCCTTCTGGAATCTGTACTTCAGTGAGGGGTTAGGAAAAATGAATACAGTAACATTCTGGATACTACTAACTACAATAAAGAAATGAAAGGGTGACCAGGGCAGAGACAGGGAGACAAGTAATCAGAAAAGACCTCACCACAGGGAATGTGGGAGCAAAGACCTGACCAAGATAGGGCTGAGTGCCAGGCAAGATCTGGGGAGAGCATTCCAGGTAAACAGAACAGCAGGTGCACAGGCCCTGGGGCAGGAACCTGCCAGAGGTTTGGGGGACGAGCAAGAAGGCCTGTGTGACTGCGGAAGAGAGAGGTGATGCAAAGTGGAAGATGAGGCCAGAAAAGGAGGCAGGCCTAATGGCCTTGGTTCAATGGCTAAGACTTTGGAACTAAAATGTGATGTGAAGCCATGGACACGGGAAGGTTTAGGGTATAGAGGAATGGCACAATCGCACTTAAGTTTCCAAATGATCCCTCTAGCTGCTGTACACAGACTCTGGGGGGACGGGGGTGCGAGTGGAGACGGAGCCCAGTGAGGAGGGCCCACAGGAAATGCTGGGCCAGGGGTGAGAATGAAGATGCACCCAAAAGACGACGGGGCCAGATTTGGATTCCCAAGCCCTGCTGATCCACAGAAGCATCTGAAGAGCTTAACCTACACCCATCAAGTGAAAATCCCAGGACTGGGGACCAGGAATCTGTATATTTAACCTCCTAGATCAGGGGTGGGCAAACTTTTTGACTCGAGGGCCACAATGGGTTCTTAAACTGGACCGGAGGGCCGGAACAAAAGCATGGATGGAGTGTTTGTGTGAACTAATATAAATTCAAAGTAAACATCATTACATAAAAGGTGATGACCAGCCAGGCCTAAGAGTCACTGCCCAAGTCGGTCAGTGATGCCTCCTCACCTCTGCGGAGCTGAGACTCTATACTGTGAGGAAGCTTAAATGCCTTTCAGTGCTGAGATGAAGCTTCACTAGGTGGTCTCGGCCTGTCCTCATATGAAGCCCAATTCACCTGTCCCCAACTCCAGTCAAAAATCCAGAATGGAACTGCCTTTTGGGTTACCACTGTTGCCCTTCACCTGGGGTCTCTCTGTGAGCCCTGCAACACCAAAGTCGCTGAGAAACACTGTGAAGTGGGGACAAAAAGCAAGGAGCAAAACAGTATGAAAACTATTATCCAGTTTGTGGTAAAACAGCTATCAGGGATAATATGCACATTATTGAGTATGCACCTAAAGAAGGCTCATAACTGGTACCATCCCAGAAGCGCAGGAGTGAAGTTAATTCACTCAGGGCATCAGGCTTAAATTCTGTCATGCAAGCCTGGTCCCAGGTGAGAAAAGCTGAAGAATTTCAAACATTAGAAAATTCAAGCCCAAAACCATAAGTAACTAAACGCTGCTCAAGACTAAAGATGATGACACTTTCACTGGTAATTGTGGATACTCCGCAGGGAGGACAACTGGAGCCAAGATGGTGAAGGGCTGGAGAACCAAGATGAGGCTCAGGGAAATGGAGCACTCGACAGAAAGAGGATGCACTCAGAAGACAGGAAGAGACCTAGCACAGGACCTCCCCTCACATAGAGAACCTCAGGCCCCACGGGGGTAGGTGACTCACTCAAAGTTGCTACTAGTCAGCACTGTGAAAGGTTACAGGAATTAAGCAAGAATCAATATTTCAAAGCCACAGAGAATGGCTGAGAGCAAAGCCAGCCCCCTAACTTGATTTCAGCTACATCCTCCCATTAGAACACAATGGGCCAGCCAACACATTTAGGGAATCCATTCAGATAGCACTCTCCAAACAGGGCACTGGTCACTCAAGCTCCCCAACCCATTCCAAAGAACCCCTCCTTTCAGGACTCACAAAGACCCTCATCATGCTGGTCCCTCTGCCTGGATTATCCTTTTTTCCTCCCTCTCACTTTTCCTTCATGGCCCTTAAAGATGTATCCTCATCCAGCAGGCCTTCCCAGACACCTCCTAGTCAAACAAGTCTGTGAAATATTCCTTAACACACCACAGCAGTTTCCACATTCTGTTTACTGTTGGTTGGCATATTTGTCTTTCCCACCAGTCTAGCTGCTTCCTGAGGGAAGACAGTGCCCACCTTTTATATATCCACAATACCCAGCAGTCCTTCCTTACAGCCAAGCACTTAGATGAATGAAGGAATAAACAGTCAAGGAATGAATAAAGAATTGAAATAAAGAAAAAAGATACTATTCTTGAACTCAAGGACTAAAATAAAATTAATGCTTCAAAATTTATTATGCCCTAGCCACGTGGGTCAGTTGGTTGGAGTGTTGTTCCATGCACCAAAAAGGTTGTGGGTTCAAATCCTGGTCAGCCCACATACCTAGGGTACAGGTTCAATCCCCAGTCAGGGCGCATATAGGAGGCAACTGATCAATGCTTCTTTCTCTTCCTCTCTCTCTCTCAAATCAGTAAACCTATCCTCAGGTGAGAATTCTTTTTTTTTTTTTTTGGTTTATTAAAAACATTTTCAATTTTTAAATGCAGATGTGTTTTTTCTATAAATATCAGTTAACTTGGCAGATGTTAACTCCAAAAACGGAAACGAAGCTTGGCTCTTCCTGCAGACCACAGCTGTGGCTTTGACTCCAGGACCAAGGCACAGGGACCTCTGTCTCTTCCGAGACACAAAAGGAGGAAAAAAGGATGTGCCTATGACCAAACTTCTTCAATGTGCTTCTCCAAAACACACAAACAACATATTCTTAAAATTGGACGATTAAGAGGAGTGATATAAATATTGAGAACATAAGAACACTTATTCATACTTCCTTTGGTTTCCAGTGTTCAGACATTGGACCAACTATTGAATGCCCTGAGATAGTCCTGTTTAGTACTGCAGTACCATGAAACATAAAGAAATGAGTGTTCTCTGCTCTTACCCACTCCATCTTTGCAACACTCCTTCCAGATTTATCTGTTTTAGAAAAATGTTCTCAGTGACAGCTTTTGGAAAAGAAAAAAGTATGTATATATGAATAATCTCCTGTAAAAAGGAAATTGATTCCTTGTACTATACTACCAGCCAAATATACCAGCTAGGAGAAAGACATGCTTCAAAATACTAAATTGCAGGACTTTTTCCTCAAAGACTTTCATTCGAGTCAGAGTGGAACAAAATGCAATCGTGGTAACGTATTGTCGCTTTTTCACCAAGCACAGCAGCCGATGTTGCCAAGCAGACTGCCTTAATAATTGTGGGGCGGAAGCACTGGCCTCAGGAACCTGGGCTCTAAACCTGACTCTCAAACACCCTGTCACTTTGGCACCTTATTTAACTTTGCCAAGCCTTGGTTTCCTCGCCTGTAAAATGACTGGATAAACCCTACCAAACACGGCTGCTAAAAAGTTCTAATTGTGCAGCAATGCTGTGAGTATTAAGCTATCCTGCTGTATAATTTTTTTGCCGATAGAAGAAAATAGGTGACACAATGCCAGGTCACCTTGTGTGTGCAACAGACAATCAATGCAACATAATTCCTGATGCCCTGCTGCACCCCACACCAGTTAAATCTGACTCTAAGGGGTGAGAAGCCATCAGTTGAGACATGAGGCCAGTGCCCTAACCTCCTGGTTTCTCCACCACCCATGTTAAATACAACAGGTCCAAATGAAGTCACATGTGCTAAGCCCCGGGTCAATAAACCAAGACTTAACACTTAACCTACCTACAGTGTCAGCCTCTCCAGGAATGGAGTTAAACCAGTCAATGGGTAGTTTCCTGGTCAACCCCAGTGAGGCAATCTGCCTGAAAAAAACCTGCCTGCCATCCTGATCTCGAAGGAAAGGTGACCGGTACCTGAAACACTGCTGCAGCTTCCGGTCCCACCTGCTTCTGCCTGTGAAAGCCTGTCATTCATACTGCTCCTCAGAGCTCCTTTCTGTTTCAGAGATGGGATCCTGCCTGATTCATGAATTGGTAAAGAAAGTCCAAGATCTTTAAATTTACTCAGTTGAAGTTTGTATGTTTAAATGTCTCTAAGGGACAGCCTGGGGTTCCTGCATATTCAGATGTGACTACCAAAGCCTACAGGAGAAAACAAACCACGATATGGACCTGGGCTAAGTCAGATGCGAGAGAGGGAAAAAGACCAAGCAGGCCACCAAAACCATCAGCAAAGAAGGCAGGCAGCGTGCACAGACCCAGAGCAGCGTGGCCAAGCATGCCAGAGGCCGAAGAGCAGTGGGGGCTCTGGATTCCTAACTGACCGGTGCTTAGTTAACCACTGAGCCTGTCCACCCACGTGGAGAATCGACTGAGTCCTGCCTGCTCTTCCTAGCTCAGAGGTGGCTACAATGCAAGGATGGATGTGACGCACACAGCGAAGGACACACCTCACGCAAATCAATCACTGTCCCTATTCAGCATTAGCAAGCACAGCTCACAGAAGCCCCTGAAGAGCTGTACCTTATCTTTTAGGGCCCCCGTCTCCCACAGCCCCTCTTTCTTGATCTTTGTGGCAACCAGGAAAAGAGCAATCTCTGTAGGCATTCGGTGAAATTCAAGGATGTTGGGGGCACAACTATGAAATGAGCAAAAGGCACTCAAAGATGTTACCTCCCGAAAATAACGAAAACACTAATATTGTAGGAGAGCAATATGGGGAAATGGTCGAATGTAAAGCTCTAAATAAAGCAAATAAAGGAGAAAGGTTTTTAAACAGTCGTTCTAAACTGGAAGTTTTACAATGGCATCCAGGACTAAGACTGTTGCATTCTGTGTTCTAAAGCTCTTTAATTAGTTATCAGTGCTTTAAAGATCAGAGGATTTTACATAAAAATCTGGATTTCTGATTCTCTGGAAATATGGAAGGACAGGGCACTCCTGTGTCCCATTCCTCAGGACAGCAGGGGTGACTTCCTGCCACAGTACCACCCAGCCCACTGGGGTCGGCTGCACCCCACCTGGCTCCTCAGGCCCTGGAGTTAGCACCTATCTAGGAATTCCAGAGATTTCAGAGAAGGGACTATACATTTAACAGAAGAAAAATAAACTTTTTAAAATGACTAACTGGTAACAAATTTAAAGGATCTGTCACTTCTCTAACTTCACGCACTTTCTGTTGAGTTGTGTTCTCTTCTTCCACCCATGGTTTCTAAGGGAGAGAAAGCAAAGAGGATGCTGGCTGAGGTGATGAAACTAATCAAGCCGAATTTTAACAAAATAAAGGATGACTTAACCCAGCTAGGAGAAAACAAGGTTTGTTTGATTTGTTCAGGTCTCCTAACTTCTTATTTAGGATTTATTAAAGAAACCACCAGTGAGGGGCTTTCTCTCTCATGTCTGTCTTTTCAGTGTGGGCTACACCTCCCTAAATTACAATCCCTGGGACTCTTTGCCAGTATTCTCCCCTCGGAGGCCCTTTGAAGAATGAAGCTGCTATTGCCCAGAGCTGTAATGCAGAGGCACTATTAGCAGGTTCTTAACACTCAAGAATTCATCCATCCCAGATTCCTTGAAATCGAATACACTACCACAATTTCAGGCAGAAATAAAAGAAATGATCTTGTCATCAAGCCAAAAGGGCCTGAGGTAAGAAAGTCCTCTGATGTCACCATGCTCTTTGCAATAAGGCAGAGACAGAGCAAAACAGTCTGGCCTCCTTTCTGTGGCCCAACTGATCAGTCTCTCACAATAACGCAGGCCCGCTCCTCGGACAGCCATATGAGGTGAAGGAAGTCTCCAGTTGCACCTGGCATAATCCTTACACGTCTAATTTGGACCTCCTTTCAAAGGATGTGAGGAGGAGGGGCGGGAGCCAGCACATAATGTAATGGCACTCACTGTCTAAAGCCAGAGGCCTCATCTTGAGATAACAAGATGACATCAAATGAGCAGTTCTACTTGTTTCACTCAAGTCCTCAACTCTCAAGTGTCGCCTTTCCGTTCTTGTTCTTTCATGATTAGTCATGCTTTTAATTCCGCCCCCATTCTCCTGCAAACTGAACCTTCCTCTGAGCCCCCTACGTGTTTCCAGGCTCTATTTGCATTTCCAAAGCCTGACAAACCCAGTTCAACATCTGAAATAGGAAGCTCTCCAACAGGAGTCCAAAGAAAGGAGACCCTTAACTTCCATAAGCCACACAGGAAAGAGACTTGAGGACAGCTGTGAATGCCTCTGAAAAGAAATGTGGATAAAATCACATCACACGGAAGCCACGCAGAGAAAGCACACTGCTGGCATCATTCTAGCGAAGGCAATCTAACAGGCAGCCATGATGAACTCCTTCTGGTCCCAACTCTCACCACAGGTGTCCGCAGCACCACAAATCCTGGTCCCACAGAGGCGAGGACTGTGCCTGACTTGTGCATCACTGAATCCTCAACATGTGTCCCCAGTGGCTTTTAACGGTTTCAGGGGCAGAGGGACATCTGCAAGGCCAAACTATTCTCATAATGATACCAGGATATTATCTGCCTTTGTCGCTCTCTCATGAGTGCACAGGGAGCTTTCCGGAGGCTACAGGAGTGTGATGACGGATCACTCTGATGGCTAAAGGAGTGTATGCTACGGACTCCTACGTTTAAAGTTTTTCGGTTTTAATTCTAATGTGCTAATATATATGGATATAACCCACAAAAGTAAAAGCTTTTGGGGGTCCTCAATAATTCTGAAAAACATAGGGTCCCCAAAAGCAAACACTTTGTGAAGTGCTGATCTAGTACAAGGCCTGGCATACACCCAGCAACAACGTTTAAACACTGAGCAATCAACTCTTTCTATCAATAGACTAATGTCCAGTTAATGGTCTGTTATAGATAAAATATGGAAAGAAGAGGTTCCCCGGGGGTCAGTTCCCACTCACTCGGATAAGAAAGAAAAGAAACAGATTGAGGGAACCATCAAATGAGGAAGAGCCAGGACCATCACAAGTCCGTGACTCCACACCAATTCCTCCCATGGTCTATCCAGCATGTTCTGATGTAGTGAATACTACATTCTGGATTATTTAAACATTGGCCAAAGACAGTGTTATCCATCCCATCCCCAGCCACCCAGGAGTTGTCACCCACTCCTTCCCCTACCACCATCTTGTCAGTCACTATTAACTCTTAAATATCTCTTGAAACCTTTCAAGATTTAGCTTGGCTGTCCTTCCTCCAGGCAAATTCCCTGGGGCCTTCTCCCTTCCCAAGTCTCTCTATCATGGGTTTTTATAGATGCTTTTTCCTTTTTTTCCACAGCACTTCTGTCAGCCTCTACATAAACACCATTTGTGGGATTTTCATGTCTGCCTCCCCAACTAGATCACAAACTCTGGAAGGGCTGGAACGTGCTTGCCTAGCTCACCACAGTATCCCATGCACCTGCCATAGGAGTTTAGGACAGAGCAGGAGCTTAATAAACGACGAGTGGGTTATTAGTTGGGTTGGTGGGTCGGTGCATGATGGGGTTTGTGTGATTGGACAAGTGGCTGGTTGTCTGAGTAGGTTAGTAGTTGGATGAATGAGTGGATGGGTGAGTGGGTGGGAAGGAGTGAGTGGCAATGAAGATGGGCAGTGGGTGTATAGATCACTGACTTGCTGGCTGGCTGGTGCCTGAATCGGTGAATGGGAAATTGGATCCACTCCAATTGCAATGACTAGTTCAGGCTCCTGTTTGACCAGTTATAGCTGATGACCTCCCAAATAGGTCTGGCAGCTGTCCCACTCCTTGGCTTTCAAATACACAAATCTCTGTGTATTACACCCTTTATGAAATGGCTTCCATTACCTACAGAATCAGTTTGAAGTTAAATCATGTTTAGAACAATGGATAGGAAAAAACAATAATCAAGTTGAAACTTCACAACTGGTCAAACCTGACAACATCATAATCTGAACCTCCCACTTCTCCAGCCTCCACTCTCATCAGCCATCTGAAGTTCAGCCATGTCATAATACTCTGCAGCTTCCTAATCATACTCTACAGTTTGGGGCTTTAAACCCTTTCTGCTTAAAATGCTATCGCTCAACTTGTCTGCTTGGCTGACGCATTCTGCAGAGTCCTGCCCTCCGGTGTGATATCCTCAGAAGTCCTCAGTAGGAACACCTATCAACACCTCCCCATCTCCACCTGTCCTGCCTGGAGCACACCATTATGACCTTGAGAACCTGCGAGGGTCTCTTTGTCCTGTTGCTCACACTAGATCATGAGCTACTAGAGAAAAGGGATCATGCAATTTTTTTCACTTTTGAGGTAGTCTCCATCACCTTGAATCATTTTAATCTTGAAAACTCCCTGGGGAACTTTTAAGTCCTACTTAACCTCACAGAGTGACTTACCTGTGCCCCGAACAGAATTTCCAAGCAGAACCACTGTGATGGCTTGGATTCTTATTAATAGAAGCCTGAAAATAAGAACCAGCAGGTGCAACCAGCTGACAAATCATGAGGCCAAAAGGGCCCAAGAATGAAAGCTCATGAGAGTGAATGTCCCATGGTGGGTTCAGAATCCTAGATTCTTAAAAGGCTAAAATTCTCATTCAAAGCTTTTCCTCTTGGGATCTTGAGTTCCCACTCCCTACCCACAAGCTCCCAAGAGGCTTGGGACTCACTCTAAAGGCGACCTAAGTTCAGCCTTCTTTCATGTAACAAAATCAGATTTTACCAACCTCTGCTCTGGATAATAACTTCAGTACACTAGGGTTTTTCAAACTACAGATCATAAAATCAATTTAGTGGGTAAAACCATCTTTTCTTTTTTAATAAAACTAGAGGTCCAGTGCACGACATTTGTGCACTGGAGGGGAGGTGGTCCCTCAGCACAGCCTGCGCCCTCTCGCAGTCCAGGACCCCTCGGGGGATGTCCGCCTGCTGGCTTAGGCCCACTCCCCTGAGGGGTCCTTAGCGCTGCCATGGAGGCAGGAGAGGTTCCTGCCACCACTGCTGTGCTTGCCAGCTGTGAGCCCAGCTTCTGGCTGAGCGGCACTCCCGCTGTGGGAACACACTGACCACCAGGGGGCAGCTCCTGTGTTGAGTGTCTGCCCCCTGGTGGTCAGTGTGCATCATATTAACCAGTCGTTCCGCTATTCAGTTGATTATTAGGGTTTACTATATAGGATAGTAAAGAGTAGGAAATATCAGCATGCATTGGCTGAGAAACCTCTTACTCTGGCTCATGTTGGAAGTACACAGTCCTGTATAGTCATCATCAGCCCTCCAAAACACAGATGGCCTTCATTCTAAATACAATGAAAATCCTTTCTCACTAAAAGTCAGAGGGGAAACATGTTTTAAATTAATCTCCATGGCAGAAAAATCCTCTTGCAAACTAAAGTCAAAAACTTCCTGCAAATGTCTCCCCCAAAATATTCATTAATTAAAAGAGGAAAAATACACAACATTATGGAAGAGAAACTCAGCAGACACCACCCTAACCAAGTGATGAGGGTCAACATCACCAGTAATAAGACATGTTGACGTCATGAAACCCCTGATATGATATGAGGGAAAAGAGCACAATATTACTTATGTGGTGTTCTTATCAAATCTGCATAACTTCAATTCAATCATGATACAACATCAGAGAAACCCAAATTGAGGGCCATGCTACAAAACGGATTAAATTAGATAATGATGAGATAAGATTTATCAGAGTTTCTAGTAAGTGCCTGAGTGGCTAGAAATAGTAGTTGATGACAAAAGTTACTGATCAACACCATCACAGTAAAGCCCTAACTTTCTCAATTTACTTTAAATTGACTGGCATTCCTCTGAGATCGAGAAACTGTCCCAGAGCAGAAGAGATTAAAGATCCTGGACTGGATCCTGGAACAGGAAAAGGATGTTAGAGGAAAAAATACCGTTCCATTAATAGTGAGGTAACAATGCTAATTTCTTGGTTGTGATAACCATACCATGTTAATATCAGGGGAAGTTGGGTGAAGCATACATGGGAACTTTACTAGAAGTATAAAATTATTTCAAGATTAAAGCTTTTTAAAAAATGTTTTTCTGAAGAAAGGACCAACAGTGTTCTGTCCCATAAACTATGTATCATTTAAACGCAGTAAGAGTAGTGTGCCTCAATTCTCTAACCCTAAACATTATGAGCACAGGATGTATAATTTGCATATAATTAACTTAATACACAGGGAGAGCTGTGAAGCTGTTGTTATTTAACCAGCTCTTCCCCAGCTCTCTCCCACCCTCCTAATACCCAAAAGGAAGACCACCAAGATTCCCTTTTCCTCCTCAGAGGGAACAATGCGAGACATCCTACAAATGCTGGCCTACGGATTCCTAATTCCTTACAAGCACCCGCAAAAGGAAAGACTGGGGGTGGGATGGCAGTTATTAATGCAACAGATGTTTTCTGAGTACCCATCTCGGCCAGGTATGGTTCTAGGCTCTGGGGAAACAGCCGGGAACAAGACCAACAAGGTTACTGGCTCTCACAGAGTTTACATCCAAGAAAGAGAGAGACAATAAACAAGGGAACAAACAAAAATGCATTTGTATGCACGCAGCACGCATGTGCACACACACACAGACACACACATATACCCCCACACACACCCCTCCTCTGCCAAGCCTGGGTCTGTGATGCCCAGTGAGGGCTGGGGTTGAAGAAAGGCTCTCACAAAAGCAGTAAAAAGCCTGGACGGATTTTACACAGGAGTCAAACTGTACACAGGCGCACAGGAAGCGGCTCTCTTCTTCCTTTAATCCCTCCACAAGGGCAGTCAACAGGTGCCACCACCATGCCCCAGCCTCCTGCACCCACTGCCCCCTCCCCCAACTAAAACAGCTTCCTCCAGAGACAGGAGCCAAAGGGCCTCCACTGTGCAGCCGCCTGAGGCTGGTGCACCCCTCCCTTCCCCCCTTGCTGACCATGACCTTCCACTCGCCTGCTTCTCTCCCTCCTTCTCTCATGCTTGGCCCTCCACACCTGCCTCCTTAAGTGTAGGCTGGCAGTAACAACGGTGATTATAAAAAGTTAATGGTAGCTATGATTTAATGAAAGGTTATGATGTGCCTGGAGGTGTGCTGGATGCTCTCTATTCTCCTCTTCCAATCCCCTCCACACCTCGCGCAGTATTATTTCCCAGCAGCATCTTCAAATGTTGTAGCTTCAGGACTCTTATCCTATGACAAACTCCTAAGGAGCCCAAAGAGCTTTTACCAGTGTAGGCAAACCTATTTGTAGTTACCATATTAGAAATTAAAACTGAAAAAATATTTAAGCACAATGCACAGCACCCAGAGCCACATCATCAGCGCACATCATACAGCTTCTGGAGACTCCACTCCACCCCGATGAGAGATGAGGGTAAAAAGGCAACACATCCCAGCAGCCTTACTGTGGAAACAGCTGACTGCAACCTCCCTAACAGAGCATCAGTGGTGCCCAGGCATCTCTGGACCACACTCTGAGAATCACTGTTCTACCAGAAAAGAAACAGCCTTAAAGAGGAAAATCAGCTTGCCCAGCTCACTCAGCCAGCCTCCTAAAGAGCTCTGGCCTCACCCAGGTTATGCAAGTCTGCTGTCCCCTCTGTCCCCTGTGCTCCCCTTCACTCTTCCCTTTCTCTGCTATGGTCTCCCTCAGAAACAGCGATCACTCCCACCACATCCACTATCACCTTCAAGCGACCCACCTCCAAATGTGCACCCGCAGAGATAACTAACCTGCGCTCTTACCACCTGGATGCCCCGCCAGCACCTGAGCCAACTCAACTGAATACCACAATCCTCCACTCCAGCCAGCTCATCCCGGCATCCTGACTTTTTGAGAAAAGTCATTCTTCTACTTAATATGGCCCCAAACCATTCAGTCAGCTTTGACTCTTCGCCTCGCTATGTCCCGCTGATTGGTCTTCGGAATGTCTTTTGCAAATGCAAAAACAAACAAACAAAACAGGATATAAAAAAGTGTACACATTATGTCCCTACATAAACTGGGGGGGGGGGGGGATTGGATTCAAGTGCACCAAGACTTTACAAGGAGTTATCTCTGGATCGTGGGATGATGAGCAATTGAGATATGGTTTCTTTAATACACTTTTCGGCATAGCACACATTTTTTTATAAGCGTACGTTATTTTCACAATCCGAAAATACTGTACAATGAAAGCTTCCTCCGGGTTTGATTTGTAAGTTTCATCCCTTGACCATGCCCTTTCCTATTACAATTCCGAGCTAGTCCAGAATCACACTCTCATGGGTCACATTTCAGTTCTCTTTATGGTCTTCTTGCACGGGCCTCTGAGGCCTCCGGGTCTTGCATCACAGAATATGAGAGGAAAGTCAATGGGATACTAGTGCATAGAAGGCACTTAGCACAGCGCTTGGCAAACAGTAAATAAATGTCCATTATTGCAGTTAGATGCAACTGCTATTAGATGAAACTTCTGAAAACACTAACTGGCCAATGACAACCCTATTTTGAAACCACATCGGTAGTTCCCAGTGCCTAATAATAACAGCCAATATTTACAAAGCTCTTACTGTGGGGCCCAGCACTACTAGCAAGCCTTAGCTCATTCAAGCACCATCTCAGCCCCGTGAGGTGGGTTCTGAGAGATTTCCATTTACAGGTGAAGAGAATGAAGCAAAGAGAAGGAAGCTAGGATGTGGTAGAACTGAGAGTCAAAACCAATGCAGTCTTGCTGTCCAACAGAACTTTCCACAATGACGGACATTTTCTATCCTATAGAATAAAGAGCTGATATGCTAATTAGACCGAACAGCAGAACGACCGTTTGCACGAACTTCTGGATGAAGCTGGGGCTGCGAGGACGGAGCCCCTTGCACGAATTTCGTGCATCGGACCTCTAGTACCTGCATAATTCAGTATGTGGCTACTGAGCGTTAAAAATGTGACTAGTGCAACTGGGTGACTAAATTTTCCCTTTATTTCATGTTAATTTAAATGGGCGCATGTAGCCAATGGCCACCACACTGGCCAGCACAGACTGGAATATAAAAGCACAAACTCCCAAGCTTGGTAAATAAAAGTTCTCACAACACCCTCCTACTTTCAACTAATTCCTACAAAAAGCTGTAGTAAGTCTAAAAGTCCTGGTAACTGCACTCAATCCTATGTCCAGCCATTCCTGCCCTTCTCTCAACCAAACCTCTGGATGTGGAGGGGCTTTAGAAGGTGGAGTAAGAGAGACCTGGGTTCAAGCCCTGGCTCCACAGACACCTGGCTGTGGGACTTGGAGCAGGTTGTTTTAGCCGGTGAGCCCTTGAACCTCATCTGTAGAATGGGGTGACAGTGCCACCTTCCAAGAGCATCTGACAAGACACATCTACCATCTAAACGTTTGCTAGTAATATACCTTCAGCGCTCAATTCAAACTCCACCCTCTTCTCTAAGAGGCCAGTGGAAGCCTGGGAGTTGTTTGTGTGCTGTTGTCGGTGCCTTCCTGCCCCTAGACAGCAATCCCTTGAGGCCAAGCGTTTGTCATCAGAGAGCTTCCCAGCAACAAGTCACCATACAAGGGGCTCTAGAGGGAACTGGAGCCAGCTCAGCCAGTATTACTATCTGAGGAGGCTCTGATTTGCTCTGTAAAATGGGAATAAAAAGCCCTCATTCAGTCAGTCAGTTAGTGGGAGGAGGAAACGAAGTTGCCAACATAAAGAAATAAGCATGATAGCCCTGCTGGCTTGGCTCAGTGGTTGAGCGTCAACGTATGAATCAGGCAGGGTCAGGGCACAGGTCCATCCCCAGTGGGGGAGCATGCAGGAGGCAGCAGATCAATGATTCTCTCTCATCACTGATTTCTGTATCTCTTATCTTTCTCTCTGAGATCAATAAAAATATATTTTTTTAAAAAAGAAATGAGTTTGATGTCAGGTGGAGGGCAGCACCTCAACAGAGACCTCCCATCCTTAGTATAAGTGACATCTGTCGCCATCATCACAGACTTAAGAGACAAACCATGAACTATGTTGCTGATATTACCTGCTCTTAAAATGGGAAGACTTCAGTACATCCCAAGTATATCACTCCCAGCCAAAATACTACTGGGACTTTCCTTCTCTTTTTAACTTGGTAGACGTGACACTAAATTCCACCCAAGAGGCTCATCAGGAGGAGAGGCGAGAACAGTGAGAAAATGGAAGGAATGAGGAGGACATGCCTGATCAGATAAGAAAGCACATTACAAAACTACCACCGGGCCCCTTGCCAGTACTCGGTAAATATATTTTTTTGGTAAACCATTTTTAAATACTTGTTATTAAATAAAGCTACAGAAATTAAATTGTAAAAACAACAGTAATAACAATAACCAATCAATAGTGAGCCCTTGCCAGATGTCAGTGTGTGGAGAGCTTAATCCACATGTATTACCTCATTTGAACCTCGCGACAGTGTTTTCCAAACTGCCAGCTGCAGCCCCTTAGTGGATCTGGAAGTCAACTTAGTAGATCTAGAAATAGCATTTTTTTTAAAAGGAGACAGAATAGAACAGGATAGGATAGAAAATATAAGAGTAAATTGCTTGAAACACCCCATGAATCTTTTACATTATCTACAGAGTTTCAACTTAAAATATTTGTTATTGTGAGTTATAGTAAAAACTGTTTTAAAAAAGATCTCATAACTTTTGAGGTATATGCAATTACTATCAGCATTTTACAGATGCAAAAACTGAGGCTTACAACAATTAAGTTACTTGCTCAAATTTACCCAGCTCATAAATGACAGTCAAAATTGGAACCCAGGCAGGCTGCCCTCAGATCCTGACCCTGTGAATACTGGCAGATCAGTGCAACAGGGCCCTGAAGATCATTTAGTGTTTCCATGGGAGAAAAAACAGCAAGTGAAACCAACAGGAAATGGAAAAATTAGTTACCAAATTATTATTTTGTTGTCTCATCAGAGAGAAACAAATTATCTATATTATAAAAGGCCAGTGGCCGTAACGCCATAACGACCAAATGGCCAGTCAGCAGGAGGTGCATTGATGGGTCCCACGGCACGGTGGGTCTGGGTCTTGGGCGATTTTGCATGCTGGGCCTCTAGTATCTTATAAAATTGTAGAAAATGACCAGTGAAAAGACTAGTCATAAAAACAATGGGAGAAATAACAAAGAAAAAGGTATACAGACAATATATAAATGTTAAACTATCACCCGTAAAAGTTATGGATGATCACATTTCTGCTAATGTTTTACTCATTTTAAAGAGCAGAGCTGTGACTAGCCTAAGAAACTGACTTTGGGCAATTAACTATGTTTCCCAATCTGTAAAATGGTATGACAATAATAGCCTCTCCCTGCTAAGCCTGTTGCAAGTATTAGATTTTGTACCTCTGGCATAGAGCAAATTCTCAATAAAGGTAGCTGCTATTCTGTGATGCAACACAATGGCTCTTTGGAATGTGAAACTAATACTCTGCCACATAACCAAAAGCCACAAAATAATAAAAACAAATTCATCGCTTCTTAGCTTGAATAAAGCATCAGGTGTCCCTTACAAGGAGGACTGGTTACTGCCAAGGCTCCTAGCTCAGAAACTCAGTATCTCCCCACCTCGCGCCCATCCTGTAAGAGCCTGGCTGCAACAGCTGCCCTCACTTTCCAATCACTCCAGGCTTTTCCTTTCTGTTGGTTGCTTCCTCTCTACCTGAAGCTCCTCTCCTCTAAAAATTAACATTAAAAAATTTATATATGCACCCCTATGTTAATAGCAGAGGTATTTATAAAACACGGAAAACAACCTATGTGTCTATCAACAGATGAATGGCTAAAGAAACAGTGATTCACACACACACACACACACACACACACACAGGAATATTATTCAGGTATAAAAAGCAAGTCCAGAGGGTGGAGGAATTGGATGAAGATGGTTAAAAGGTACAAACTTCTAGTTATAAAATAATTAAATACTGGGGATGTCAATGTTCAACATGACCATAGATAACACTGCCATATGGTATATCTGAAGTTGTTAAAAGAGTAAACCCTAAGAGTTCTCACCATACCAAAAAAAAAAAAAGAAAAAAACCTTTTTTTTTAAATTATATGAGACTAGAGGCCGGGTGCACAAAATCCGTGCACGGTAGGGTACCTAGGCCTGGCCGGCAATCAGAGCCAATCTGTGGGGTGACCGGCAGGGCAACTGGAGCCTCTGCTCACACCTGCCTTAGCTGGCCTGGCACCACCCATTGGCTGGCCCCACTCCCTGCCACCACCAGTCACCTCCCTCTGTGGGGTGACCAGCAGGGTGATCAGGGGGTGGGGGGGAGGAGGGAAGGGCCCTGGGGCCTGCTGGCTGGGGGCAGTTTCTGCAGTGAGCGTCTGCCCCCTGGTGGTCAGTGTGCATCATAGCGACCGGTCTTTCTGCCGGTCTGTCAATTTGCATATTAGGGTTTCATATAGATAGATGATGGATGGTAACTAAACTTATAGTAGTAATCATTTCACAATATATGTAAGTCAAATCATTATGCTGCACACCTTAAACTTACACAGTGCTATATGTCAATTATATCTCAATAAAACAGGGAGGAAAAAAATGTTTATCAACTTTCTTCAATCCTCCCAAACAACCAGCTAAAAATTTTTTTCTCCAGTACCAATGACTTTTTAGGTAACCCTGTCTGTTGGCAACCCCACTTCTGCTGCCACAGCTCCCATGCGCTGACGGTGGCGCAGAGCAATTGTGGCCGGTGCCAGTAGCGGGTGGAAACCGGGCCGGCACCATCAGCAGGTGTGAATGGTGGCTGCTGCTCCTATCACCCCTCAGGAGCAGGGGGAGGTGGAGAAGCCCTAAGGGGCTTTCGGGCCGGCAGCCACTGCTCACACCAGTTGACGGCGCTGAGCGATGAGGCCAGTGCTGGATGCTGGCAGTGGGTGCAAGCGGCGGCTCGAATGCCAGCAGTGGGAGTGAGTGGGGCCAGTGCTGGCAGTGGGTGCCAGTGCTGGGCGGGACCACGCACACAGGAGCAAAGAATTTTCAATAACCACCAGAGGCTCTCCCTGATGACAGCAACCGGTGCCCTGCCTTGGTCTGGTGCCCCCACTGATCTGCTCCACCATCCTGCCACAGCCGATGCCCTCCATGTTCTGTGTGCACCCCCTGGTGGTCACGACACATCATAGCAACCAGTTGTTTGGTTGTTCCGCCATTTGGTCTATTTGCATATTAGGGTTCTATATATATAGATTCCACACAAACATAGCATGTGTGTGTGCATATATGTGTATATTTTTTTAACACACATTCATAAAATTCTACTGTAGTATGTGTGAATCTCTTGCTTTTCTCACTTAATCCCCTATCCTGGAATTCTTTTAAGATGAACACATTATTTATAAGAACTGCATATCATTCTATCAAAGGAATAGGCCATAACTTAATTCCTCCATCTTTGTACATTTAGGTCATTAATGGTTTTCTGTTACAAACATCCTTACACATACATCTTGGTAGGCAGGAATATAATCCATAAAATAAATTCTTAGAAATAAAAATGCCTGATCAAAGTGTTTATTAAATTCTAATCTGACAATTACTATCAAATTTTCCAATATGAAAGTTTTCAAGGTTTTAGCCTTTATGCTTCTATCACCACTCCTTCACCAGCACTTGATGTTCTGTTTACAGTCACCAATCCCACTAGTAAAAGATGGTTTCTTATTGCTATTATAACTTGTATGCCTTTCCTTAGGACTTAGGTCTAGTGTTTTTGGTTGGCCACTTGTATATATCTTTCTACTTCATTACCAACTTCTGGATCATTATCTCTCCTTGAAACAGCTCTTTGAAAGATAATCAATGCCCTTCTCTTCAAGACCAAAGACATTATCTTCCTGGAATCATCAGAGCACCATTCTGGCAACATCTGACATCAATAACCACCTCCTCCAGGAGACACGTCTCCTTTCCCTGCTATGACAATTGGCTGTGCTGGTCCTCCATGAGGGGTGAGCCTATTCCCCCCTGGAATCCTAAAGAAGAGCATATCCTAGTGTCCAATCTCTGCTTCCCTTTCCTTCTCACTATAACATTCTTAAAATGTCATCTCATCCCTGGATGGTGTGTTCCATGGTTAGAGCATCGGCCCACACACCAAAGGGCTGTGGGTTAGATTCCTGGTCAAGGGCACATACATGGGTTGCAGGTTCCATCCTGTGGGAGGCAACTAATCTCTCTCTCTCTCTCTCTCATCCCCTCCCTCCCTCCCTTTCACTCCCACTAAAAATCAATGAAAACATATCCTCAGGTGAGGATTAACCAACAACAACAAAAAATGTCACCTATGTGCAAGACTTCCAAATGTCAATCCTCAGATCATCTGAGACCTAAACCCATGAGTCTCTCTGCTAAAGACCAGTAGAGGGATGGATGTTCTTACCACATTCCAGATAACAAACACGGTCAACACGTGGGCAGCACTCTGTGCTGGACACTGTGCTTGTACTTGTTACTTACTGTATCTCATGTAACTTACATATCCAAGAGAGAATATGCCAACCTCGCTGCCCACCTTCCCAAACCTCTTCTGCTTGCTTGATCATCAAACCTCAGTTAATGACTATGTTCTTCCCTTTTCCCCTCCTTCCCACCCAAGAAGCTGCCAAATCCTCTCAATTCTACCAGTAAATGTCTTTTTTTGTTGTTGTTAATCCTCACCCTAACCCCAGGACATGTATATTTTTTCTCATTGATTTTTAGAGAGAATGGAAGGGAGTGGGGAAAAGAGAGAGAGGAGAGAGACATCGATGTGAGGGAAACACATCAATTGGTTGCCTCCTGCATTCACCCCGACCAGGGCCAGGGATGGAAACTGCAACCAGGTATGTGCTCTTGACCAGAAATCCAACCCACAACCCTTTGGTGAACAGACTGACGCTCTAACCACTGAGCACGCCAGCCTGGGCAAACACTAAATGTCTTGATATATCTATCCAGCTCTCCGATATCACTTCTGGCCTGAACCCCTGCTCCCTTACCTTTTACCCCAATCTTGATGTCACCACCAGAGTTCTCTGCTGACAGCACAAATATCATCACTTTAATTTACATCCTTCGAGCACATGACTTTCAGACATGTTTCCTGCCACCCCTCATAAGCCTGGGCTCCAGGCCTACAACAGCAAGGCACTGCACTTGCAGCACCCCTCCCAGATAGCCTCACCAGACAGTAGCTCCTGGAAGACACTGATCACACCTCAGCACCTTGGCCCCCAGACAGCACCCAGCACAATGCTGTACATTTGGAGGGTACTTAATAATTACTTTCTAAAATTATTCAAACAAATCTTCTAGCAGGTGCTCCTATCATTCCAAAGAAGGTAAGGGACTATGTACTACATGTAAATCCAGAACAAATAACGATCTTTTAAATCACCTAAATGCCCTTAGGGTCTGTTTGTCTTATATGACTGAATATATATAGAAACATACATACTCTCTTCGAATTTAGAGAAAGGTCAAACTCCTTCCCTAAAAAAACTTAGAAGCAACTTGAAAATCACAAAAGTACTGGTTCCCAATTGTTACAAACCATAATAAAAGTCCCTATTTGCCAACAGAAACAGGGATTCAGGCGAGTCAAGGAAGGTTCTGATTTTATGATCTTCTGATGCCCCAATCACCTGTCAGAACTACCGAACAATGACCTCCACAAACCAATACGATGAAAGGGGAAGACCTTATGGAATGTCAAATGCCCAACAACTTGACTGAGAGCCAATTAAAAACAAATGGCCCTGGTCAACTGTGCCAATCAACTCGGAGGAAATGCCATTTAGGCCTACTTCATTCTTTAAAGTTAAAACAATTTTAAAAGTAACTCTTCTAATGCAGCTTTCTAAACTGACTAGAAAGAGGTCATTGAAAAGCAAGTCCAGATTACTTTTCCAGCAATTAAGAGTCAAGTCATTCTGAAAAGCATGACTTTGTAGAAATACAGAAGATAAATCTGCTTGTAACTCTGCCCCTCTGTTAATGTCAGCATATTTCAAACACGTGTACTGAAGTGTCCTTTTTGTGTGTGTGTTTTTCTCCTACAGGAGTCAAAACTGTGCACTCGTTAATATGAAGTGAGCTATAAATTACTGATTAGAAGTTAGGGTTCATATTCAGGGAATCGAAATAATTTCTTAAGAGATTTTTTTAAAATAAAGGTTGTCATTGTTAGCACTTCAAGAACTTCTGAGTTGGCATAGCTGGAGGGGAGTGCGCCTGACAGCTCCTGGCGCCCCATGACCACTCGCATGCCCCCTGGAGGACTTTACACCTTCATAAAAGTGATCACTTCAGTTCTTTTTAAAAGGGGAACAAGCAAACCTCAAGTTCATCTTTTCCGTGGCCACGTGAACTCTTTACCCCCAGGGTCTCCTCCAGGGCAGCGTGAAAGGGACAGCGAAGCATAAAGTGTTCCAGGCCCCCAGAGGCCACAAGCCGGGCCAGGCGGGCCAGGGACCAGCCCCTGACACCAAGCCCAGGCTGGCCTGGGAGGGGAGTGGGAGACCAACTTCCTCGGGGTGAGGGGACGGAGGGGAGCCGCCTGCACCGCCCCCACTCACCTGCGATTCAGGGGCCGGACCCGCACGGCCACCTTGACCGATGCCATTGCTCATCCCGGCCCGGCCCGCGCGGGGTCCCACTTGCTCAGCTAAAAAAGGAAATCGGGAAGATCCCGCGGAGGGCAGGGGCCGGGAGTCCCCGAGGGCGGCCAGGGCTGAGTGATTTCAGGAAAACTGGAACCCCAACCTCATCCCATGGAAAACTGGGGAGAAGGAGGTGGTCGCAGTCATTTAGGGCCAGAGCAAGGACCACAGTCCTGGAGCACAGGTGACTAGAAACAGTATTTCAGCCTTAGACAGGGACCTGGCTCATCCAATTTGGAGAGCGAGAAACTTCGGCGCAGCGACGATCGCAGCTTGCTAGTGGGGAACTCCTCTAGGGCCTTCGCCGCTGCTCTGCGTGTCTCGGACGCCGCCATTCAGGGATACAGGGAAATTGAAAGTTAAAAAGGTACTGGATGTTTTTAATGCGGGCGAAAATAGCTATTTTGGCTGCAATCGGATATTCATTATACTTTCTTACACTTATTTACAATGTAGTAGTTTAGTTTTAATCGTAAGGGATTTAGGAGTGTGGATGACCCTCTCTTTACGTGTTAGGGTCTCTAGAAATGAGGTCCTACCCAGCATTTTTTTTTTAGTGAGTTACCCCTCCTCCCCTCCCCCACACACCCCACTCCCCAGACCTCCCCACCCGCGTGCCCAGTCACCCCCAGGATGTAAATTCATTCATGCAGGCAGTCAGTCATGCATGCATTTGTGCATTCACTCACACACCCAAGAGTCCACCGAGGAGCCACAGGATCACCTGCAGCTCACAGTTAACCGAGGCATCAGCTCTGCCTTCCTCCTGCTGCCCTGCTCTGGGAGGCTCAGCAGGACAGTCCACCCTACCCCCGCCCGGAGATGCCACCTTTCAGGCCCCGCGGCTGACAGATGGGGGACTGGCAGGCATACTGAATACAGTGCTCGGCCCTCAAGATCCACTTTGGCCCCCAAGCTCCTAATGAGGCCACAACGGGATAATCTGCCCTCCCCCCTCCGGCTCCCCGCCAGTATTTCACACCCTAGGACACCCCGAGCTGGCTGGCTGCGGCCCTAGTTCAAATGAAGGGGAGAGGACCGGGTAACGAGGGGCTGCTCTTCCAGGAAGCCACGCTGCAATGGAGGCCGAAAGGAGTGCCGGCTGGGCTCCAGGGTTTGAGCCCAGCTCCAACACTAACTAGCTTTGGGAGTCCTGCAGTCTGAAATACTGGGCGCCTCTGAGGCTTTTCCCTTAGTGAAAATCAGCAACAACTCCAAGGAGTTGGTTAATGTATTGAGATGATGCCTGCAAACATGTGACCCACTCAGACTAAAAATAAAAATGAATCACTAGATCATCAGCTTCCCTAGGTCCCCGCGGCTAGCGTAGCATCGGCGTCCCTTGCGTTCCTACAGCTCTGAAAACCCCGACCATTCTTCCCTGGCGCCGCGGCGCGGAGCTGGGTGCGGATTTGACCACCGGGCGCGGATTTGACCACCCGGCTGCGGCAAAACCCGGAGCGCGGGCCCGCGGAGCGGGCGGAGCATGCGCAGAACGGCGGGCTGGCTGGGAGCGGGGAAGGGGCGGGCGCAGAGCCTATGCAGCCCCAGGCAGGAGCAGGGGGTCCCCCTTGTATGGGAGCCGCTTGGGGACAAACTGCCTGGGCCTCCCTCCCAGCAGGGTGTGACCCGGCACCCCAGGGTGCCACCTGCGTGGGTAGGGGCCCTCAGTGCACGGAACGTCAGAGGGCCCAATTCTGAAAGACCACGAATCAAACTTCATGGTTCTAGTTTGCTCATTAAAGCTATTCTCTGTGCCTGGGTTTGAGTGGTTGGTTGTTTGGGAGATTTCATTCCTCGTCTGTTCATGTGTTTCCAGCAGCCTACACTTGCCTGTAAACCCCCATCCTTCAGGGACTTTGCCATTTGACACAGAGACCATCGCAGACCCGCAGACACTGTAGACCCCAAACAGCGCGCCAGGTGCCTATGAATAGGGACGTGGCAGCAGGGCTTCAGCTCACCCTGGGTGGGGGAGGGGGGGGGACAGACACTTGGCCAAAGAATATTTCCAATGGAGAGAAGGAAGACGTTTTTGAAAGGGAAGGTTAATCTTTAATGTGCATACTTTCGAGTGCTTTGCAAGCTTTAACCCTTATACGAATCATCTGCGGATCTTGTAAAACTGCAGATTCTGATTCGGCAAATCTGGAGTGAGATGCTGCATTTTCAACAGGTTCCTGGGATTGTGGATGCTTATAGTCCGCCACCCACACTCAGGAGGAGTGAGGGATTAGTGATCGCTAAAGTGTGGGAGCTTTGAAACACAGTGAAAAACATTCATGGGTCTCAATGCAGAGTCCAAAGGGTCAGTGAATAGAATTCAGGAGTTAAGTCCAAAATTTAGTGGCTTAGAATGAGAACAATTTATTATTTCTCATTGTTATTGGGTTGCTGGTCTCACCTTCTCAACTTCTGTATGGGGCTAATGGCTGGAGGTGGGTTCAGTTGGGATGACTGGTAAGCCTTTTGCCTCTTTTTCTTTTTCATCCTCAAAAAGCTTAAACTAGGTTTCTAGTTTTTAATGTATTTTTATTGATTTCAGAGAGAAAGGGAATGGTAGAGAAAAATAGAAACATCAATGATGAGAGAGAATCATGATTGCCTCCTGCAGCCCCAATCCTGTAACCTCCTGGTTCACAGGTTGATGCTCAAGCACTGAGCAACACCGGCCAGACTATACGAAGTTTCTTTGTTTGGCAAGGTAGCCTTCTTGCAGGACATGCCCAGTGACTGATGTCCCATTAACCAAAGGAAGCAAGCCTAACAGTGTGGGGGGTGTCTCCCACTGGGAGGGGGTGTTCATGGGAGCCACTAAAGTTACAAATTTATCAGACGGTCCAAAAGCTTTGATAATACATATAGATAGATATAGATATAGATATAGATATAGATATAGATATAGATAGATATAGATATAGATTTAGATTTAGATTTAGATATAGATATAGATTAGATATAGATATAGATATCTTTGTAATAGCCTCTAAGTAAAATGAGGTAGTTTTAGTAATACCAGAGATTTTGACTCCTCTAAATATCACAAATATTTTTGCATCAAATTAGAATTGCTGCATCTTTCTCAAGTTGTTAAACTCAGTATTACTTTGAAATTATGCTAGTCATTAGACTAACACTAAATGTTATTTGTGTTATTTAATATAACCACATGTTCTCAATCACAAATTTATTTTTCTTATATCTTGATAATTGTATTTCATTATAATTTTCTTTTTAATCTCATATATTTTATTTTATGCATTTAAAAATGTTATTCTGAAAATGTTGTTTCCACCAGACAACCAAAACCATCTATGGCACAAAAATGTTTATGAACCCATAATTTAAAAATTCATTTGGATGAGTAAAGGGCATTTC
Organism: Myotis davidii; assembly: GCF_000327345.1. Lineage (NCBI taxonomy): Eukaryota > Metazoa > Chordata > Mammalia > Chiroptera > Vespertilionidae > Myotis > Myotis davidii. Next base: position 12,367,959 of record NW_006286587.1, read on the forward strand.
TATTTTCTTAAAAAGGTTGAATGGTGCTCTGGCCAGTGTGGCTCAGTTGGTTGGAGTGTTGTCCCATACACAAAAAGGTTCTATTCCCGGTCAGGGGTCAGGGTACATGGCTGGGTTGCAGGTTAGATCCTCTGGGATGAGTGTGGGAGGCTGACAATTGCTCTTTCTCAAACACTCACCCCTTCCCCCCCAAAAAATAGAATCAATAAAAAAAGATTGAATGGTGATGGAAAGGGAAAGAAAAGATTCCACGCCTAGGTTAAAAACCCAAATGGTGCTAAATGTGATTGAAATATTAACCCAGTCACCAATAAGGTGTGTGTGTGTGTGTGCGCGCGTGTGTGTGCACGCGCGCGCGCGTGTGTGTGTGTGTGTGTGTGTGTGTGTGTTCTTATTTGTTTGCTTGTTTTGATGTAGTTTATTTGGGTCTCCATTTATTGTTGAATTCTTTTTTATCTCTAATGTTCAGCAATCTTACTATTGCCAAATAGTTGTGATTTAAACTCTCTGAGTCTTAGCTTCTTCATTTCAAAGTGAGATAGCACTGGAATAGAATGTTCACTGCACCTTAGCGAAATACTTGAGTCATCTTGAAATACCATTATCAGGGGAAAAAACACTATATCCCTATCAGCTATATATACAGCTGTGTATTTTCCCTCTAGCCTCCAAGGAATAAAATTGGTTACTTTCTCACAAGCATGACTTTTAAAAAACCTTGATAAACAGCAACGCGGCACACTTAAATTGGAATAAATGATACAACTGACATCTCAGAAACTCATCTGTTTTCCTATGTGCTGGAAGCCCTGACCTCAAGCTTTATATCACACAGTGCACTTAATATCTCCTTGTTGGGATACTTTATACCCTGGGGCTCAAGTTGAATTCGGGAGCTATGAAGTGAACCAATAAACAAAAGTAAGTGTTCTCCTGGTTTTCAAACAAACACATAATAGTATCAAAGACAGAAATCATACATATTAAATCCAAACCCATTTATGTTTTCTAAGTCAAAACATGTAAAGGTAAATTTAGGATCATCTAAAATACTAAACATTAAAAGCAAAGATAATTTGAAAAAAAAAAAAGTGTTCTTTGGGGCCTGAGAGTGAAACCTGAGCTCCAAAGTAAAGTAAAAATAATCGCAGAAGTCATACATAGTATGACTATGTATAAAGTACAAAGCTAGAGGCAGGCAGCTATGAATGCAG
>NW_006286587.1:12369553-12374003 GCF_000327345.1 Myotis davidii
ACCTATTGTTTATTAAAAAGTCCAATGGCCCTAGCTGGTTTGGCTCCGTGGATAGAGTGTCAGCCTGCAGACTGAAGAGTCCCAGGTTCCATTCTGGTCAGGGGCACATGCCCAGGTTGCAGGCTTGATCCCATTGTGGGGCGTGCAGAAGGCAGCTGATCAATGATTCTCTCTCATCATTGATGTTTTTATCTCTCTCCCTCTCCCTTCCTCTCTGAAATCAACAAAAACATTTTTTTAAGTAAACTGGAGAAACACATCCTGGGTACAGGATAGTTGTGGGAACCCTAATCAGGTATGCTGGATGTTCAAGGCCAAGGCCAGTTTCCCCGATGCAGGTGCAAAAGCAAGGACACAACAGTCACACTGTACTACGGAAGGGTGCCCTTCTGTAACCCAAAAGACTGATGTCATTATTTGGGCAAGAAGCCTCTTTCGTCTCAGTTAGTATAAAGATGTGTTACTGACCAGCCAAGGCTAGGCTGCCTTTATCTAGGGCTGCTGTGTGTACAGAGGCTGCTTGGTGGGGCTACTATGTTTGTACAGCTCATATATTGGAGGCTGCTTGGTGAGAAAGATGTATTATTGACCAGCCCGTGTGCGGCTGCCTACTTTATGAGACTGCTATGAAGAACAATTTTGTCTGATAGCTCCTTGTTAGCAATAGCTACTGGGGCTACAATAAAGACTCTCTTATATACCCACGACTTCTCATATCTTCTCCGTCTAATACCTGGCAGGGGAACTGAGGATCTCACAATAGTTTATAATTAGCATTCACAGCATGATGCTCTGGTGTGTGTGTGTGTGTGTGTGTGTGTCTGCACGTGCCCTGAGATGGTCTGGAAATGGAAATTACTCTGACATTTCTAAGGTATAGAGTTTAGACAGTTGCAGGAAGCCACCCATTGGCTTCACTATCAGAGAAGTGTGAACAAGTGTCCCGGAATGGAATTCTGGTGAACCTTGAGGCCCTGGCAAGGGCCAGAGCTATGCACCGATTGTTTAGTCCAGATGATGGGGGCTCAGCTATTTCCTGACCAAACAGTCTCAGAGTAAATCTTTCTAATGTTTACTGACCTTTAAGATAGTCTGTCTGTTACCACAATTACCTGACTAAGGGCTAGATGTGTATCCAAAATTGAATAAAAGGTTGGCAAGGCCTGAGCACCAGGAGAAGTCCTTTCTCTTGGATTTGGGCTTTCCTGCCTGGCCCCCAATATTTCCAAATTATTATTTCTTGTCTCGTCTCTTTCATTTGCATGCAACCCCTTCTCCAGATCCCGAACCCTGAACGACGCAGGATGTGGACTCACAGGCAGTAGACAGGTTCACCTGATGTATATAGATTTTGTCTAGGAAACTATAGGCCTAAGACATGACTATACACCATGACCCATATTTAGTAGGAATTTTAATGTTAGAGCATCCCATGTGCTTCCTTTTATGGTAGGTGCTTAGGCAGACATGGGCAGAGCAAGAATGGTAGCCCAGATACAGAAGGTCACCAGGGTGGAAAGCCTCAGGTACCTAGCTGCTGGGCAAAACTGGGCTGGGAACTCACTCCCAGGGTGACTGTCCTTCCCATAGCATATGCTGGTCATGAAGTTTAGACCCCTTGACTTCTCATATGGCTGGTTATGGGGTTCAAACCCTCCCCTGACCTTTCCTCCCCTGACCTTTCCTCCCCTGGTATATTGCTAGTCATGTGGGTTAGACCCCCTTAGAGGAGGAATGAACAATGGGGCCAGAGAATAGCCCTTAAACATGAAGCCTCCGGGACAATGAAGTTCTGATCTGAATTAAATACATCTAGGCCTCAGGTGTGTTTCAGCTCCAGACCCAGAGAAGCAGCAAAACCAGAGGAGCGAGGCCATCACTGACCTCAGGACCACCTGCATTGACTAATGACCCCCTGGCCTGGCACCAACCAAGCAGTAGAGACCATGACCCTGAAAGGACATACGTACCTGGAAAGCTGATCAATATTCTTTTGGGATTCTCCCCCTGAGACTTCCAGATAAATGCCCTTTAGACAGAGGACCCAGTGCTGCTCTCCCTCTGGGAGCACGCCTGTGCCTTTCCGCCCTCCTTTCTTCCCCCTCCCCCATACCCAGGGAGTTACCTTTACCTTTACCTTTCTCTCTCTTTCCCCTAAACTCCAAGAGCCCTTCTTTTGCCTCTATAACTTGTTTTATGAACCTATTTCTTCTACTGCTCACTTATTCTACCTCAGTGACTTCCTAAATAAACTTTCTCTTATGGTTTAAGTCTTTTTTAAAATTTTCTTTATTTTAATTGATTTCAGCAGGGAAGGGAGAAGGAGAGAGAGAGAGCTAGAAGCATCAATAATGAAAGAGAATCATTGATTAGCTGCCTCCTGCACACGGATCGAGCCCACAACCTGGGCATGTGCCCTTGACTGGAATCGAACCCGGGACCTTTCAGTCCACAGGCCAATGCTCTATCCACTGAGCCAAACCAGCTAGGGCTAGTTTAAGTCTTGAATCTGAATTCTTTCTTAGCCAGAACTCATGTACTCAGGTCCCAGCTCACCTGGTGCCGTTTCACCACCAACACTTTGAGTCTCTGGGTTTGTAAGGCCTGCCATGTAGGCTTCCTGTGAGCTTGTCAGGTTTAGTATGTGGTCCCTTTTCCATTCACATTATAAAACCTTCCTTGCAATGGCACTTTGCAGCAACCCTCAGTCTGGTGTAGGAGTCTGTTTCTCTTTCTCTTTAATATGGTTGGCCTGGTAACTTGGTCTTGCCCATAGAATGCAGAAGAATTAACTTTGTTAATACCCATCCTAGGCCTCAAAAGGCCTTGTTTGCTCCATGGCTCTGCTGCTGTCATGTGAGCATGCCCAGACTAGCCTGCTGAATGATGGTGTTGCTAGGGGCAGAAATAGAATATTGGGGACTAGCTATAATTATAAGAAATATTAATCTTGGCAAATATGTTCTCCCATGCAGTGGGCTTTCTTGTTGTTTTGTTGATGGTTTCTTTTCTGTGCAGAAGCTTTTTATCTTTATGTAGTCTCATTTACTTATTTTCTCCTTAGTATCCATTGCCCTAGGAATTGTATTAGTAAAGATATTGCTACACCATATATCTGATATTTTGCTGCCTATAGATTCTTCTAAGATTTTTATGGCTTCCCATCTTACATTTAAGTCCTTTATCCACTTTGAGTTTATATTTGTGTATGGTGTAAGTTGGTGGTCTAGTTTCATTTTTTTGCAAGGATCTGTCCAGCTTTCCCAACACCATTTATTGAAGACACTATCTTGATTCCATTGTATGTTCTTGCCTCCTTTGTCAAATATTAACTGATCATAATGGCTTGGTTCAATTTCTGAGTTCTCTGTTCTGTTCCATTGGTCTATATGTCTGTTCTTGTGCCAGTACCAGGCAGTTTTGAGAACAGTGGCTTTGTAATTTAGCTTGATATCTGGTATTGTGATCCCTACAACTTTGTTCTTCTTTCTCAGGATTGCTGTGCATATATTTGGGGTCTTTCTTTATTCCATGTGAATTGTTGGAGAGTTTATTCTATGTCTGTGAAATATTCCATTGGTATCTTAATGGGGATTGCACTGAATCTATAGATTTTTGGGTGGTATGGACATTTTAATGATGTTCCATGAACACAGTATATTCTTCCATTTGTTTATGTCTTCCTCTATCTCTTTTTTCAATGTCCTGTAGTTTTTCAAGTACAGACCTTTTACCTCCTTAGTTAAGTTTATTCCTAGATATCTTAATTTTTTTGGTGCAATGGTAAATGGGATTGTTTTTTAAATTTCTCTTTCTGTGAGTTCATTATTGGTGTATAAATAAGCCATAGATTTCTGGGTGTTAATTTTGTATCCTGATAGAATTCATTTATTAAGTCTACTAGTTTTTGAGATAAGGATTTAATCTGCACAATTTACAGGGAACTCATACAACTTAGCAAAACAAAGATAAACAATCCAATCAAAAAATGGGCAAAGGACATAATAGACACTTTTCGAAAGAGGACATACAGAAGGCCAACAGACATATGAAAACATGCTCAAAGTCACTAATCATCTGAGAGATGCAAATTAAAACGACAATGAGGTACCATCTCACACCTGTCAGAATGGCTACCCTCAACAAATCAACAAACACAAGTGCTGGTGAAGATGGGGAGAAAAAGGAACCCTCTTGCACTGCTGTGGGAATGCAGGCTGGTGCAACCACTGTGGAAGACAGTGTGGAGTATCCTCAAAAAATTAAAAATGGAACTCCAGGTGTCCGCCTTTTGCTTTGCTTTCTGTGCGCGTTTATGTTTTTTTCTTTTCTCCATGCGCTCCTCCCCAGCAGAAGCCCTGAGGCTTGGAGGAGCAGCTCTCACCCCAGGTGAAGAGCCAGCGCTCCAGCCTGAGCACCTGAGTAAAGGCTGCAGGGAAGGGGGCTCGCC
>NW_006286587.1:12374067-12379077 GCF_000327345.1 Myotis davidii
TAGCATCTTTTTAGTGAAATAAGCCAGTCAATGAAAGAAAAATACCACATGATCTCACTCATTTATGGATAATAAAGGCCATTATAATCTGATGAACAAAAATAGATACAGAGACAGAGCAGCATTGAACAGACTGTCAAACTACAGTGGGAGGTGGGTAGGGGGGCAGAAGGGGGGCGGGTAAGAGATCAACCGAAGGACTTATATGCATGCATATAAGCATAACCAATGGACATAAGACACTGGGGGGTAGGGGAGGCCAGGGGATTGTTAAGGGCGGGGGGAAAAAAGGAGACATATGTAAAAAAACATAGAGCCAGAGAAAAAAAATATTTAAAAATATCATAGAAGTAATCCTGTTATTTGCATATTTTTAATATTTCCTACAACTTTTGTGATATTATACTATGTTAGTACAGTTTTGGTAATATTATTATATTTAAAATCTTTAATGTTTATTGCATGTAAAAAAAAGAAATATTAATCTTGCTTTGTTAACCATGATTGTTTTGTTCTGATTAAAGAAAGCACATTCTAACCTGGCTGGAAGTTGTATGCCGGGATCTGGGAGCTAACCTGGAAATGCGGCCCATCTTCTTTATCCCAGAGCTGCCTATTTTCATGGAAAGATTAACAACCTTGTTGCAGAAACTAGAGGCACCAGCCCTTTGCAAATCCCCAGCTGGCATTGTCTGTCATCTGTAACCATTATACCCATTTTTATTCCTTTTTGCCCACTTCCCATGTAATCTTTGTCCTTGCACCTATATAAGCAGCTGGGTTATAGGGGGGTGGGCAGAGTAGATTTTCAAGGATGACCTGCTGCTCTCCCATATTGCCTGTATTATTGGAATAAACACTCATACATGATTCAACCCTGTCTCTGCTTAATTGCCTCAAGTAGTGACAGGCAGCCGGGACACATTGGTTGTCCTGTTTCATTATGACCCAGTCAAACCTAGTGCCAAAGCCAATAGCCAGTCAAGTACCAGATGTGAGAGTGGGGTGACAGTGCACCAACCAGCCCCAGGCAACTCATTAGCTGACCACAGATATACGAGTGAGGGAGCCCAGAATGACAGAGCCCATCCAGACCACCAAGCTGACTTGGAGACTGAATATGTCACCTCACAGTATGCCGCTTTGGCATAGGAATTATTTTTAAGCCAAAGGCCAGAAAGAAGAAGCAAAAACACAAGAGCTCTTTGCCCTCCCTCATCTTCCTAAGAGCAGGACATAAATGTTCCTCTGTGAAAGTGTCCCTCCTCCTTCCATGCCAAGAGAGGAACAACTCCTACTAGAAACAGAAAGTCAAAGCTTACTAAAAGAACCCTTATCTTCCATTAGTTCCCCCCATATATTTGCCACAGTACACTGCCCCTAGGAACCCAAACCCCACTTCCTTTGTCTAGTAATTTCTCCGTAATTTGTTGCAATTTGTTAAAGTGGTATATGTGCTCCCAAGCCTAATTACTTTTGGAGTTTTCATTTCTTCTCTGTGATGCTCTTTATGTGTATATAATATAAACCCTTCCTCCTGTTAATTGTTCTTTTGTCAGTTTAATAGTCATGCCCCAAATAGTAACCTTAGTTTTTTGTTCCTCCTTAACAAGACTTATAAGCAATAAACTAAAGGTTGTTGTTTAAGTCATTTGGTTCAGGGTGTATGAGAGCAGTTTCAGATCAGGGGTGGGGATAGGCCCTCGATATCATTTGGCCTGGCCCTGACAAGGCATTAGTGGTGATTTAATTAAATGCTTACCAAATCTTGCAGGCTGAATTTTAAGTTGATAATTTTGTGTGGCCCACGAATGATGTTATAAATATCCAAAATGGACTTGGCAGAAAAAAGTTTCTCCAACCCTGTTTTAGATGGATATAGTAATTCAGGAGTCTTTTTAATTATACAGAAATATATGTGACATATAAAAAAAATCAAAACCAGAAATCTTGTAAAACAAGGGCTGTTAGAGTTGTAGGGTGCCACTGAAAGGGTCTTAAAGGTCATTTCTTACTTACATATGAGGAGACCAAGGCTCAAACAGGCAACTGACTGTGGATGCCACTTGCCTCACCGCCACTCCATGCAGAGGAACTTAAATCAATGACGCGGATGTATGGAAGAATGAATGTTGAACACATTGTCTGCGTTTCCACTGCCACACCTTTGCTTCAGCTGTGCATCCAGCAGAAATGTCATCTCTTCCACTCCTCTTCTACCTCCAGTTCTTCCTGTGAGTTCTACTGTTCCTAGATTTTCCCTATGGCGCCAGTCACTCCTTATTCAAAATGCTTTGTAGTATGGTGGACACCACTCACTTATTACTCATTGAATTTTAAATCTTGGTTTTCTGTGCCTCTTTTTCATTCATACTATAAATCCTTTAAGAGTAAAGAGCAGGTCTTATAATTATCTGCTCTCCCAGTAGTGCCAGATTGGTAAATGCTGAAGTTGACTATTAGCAAAACCAATAAACTCATTACACTATTCAGTTTCTTAGATAGGCAGTATATAATTATGAATTTCTATGCGATGATTCTTTGGCCCATTTTGTCCTGTTTTGTTCCACTAACCAGGTCTTAACATAAAGGTTATGCCATTTGTTACTGTCAAAGTTAATTAAGCCCATTATAATTCGTTAACCCCTGTGCTTGCTTTGTAATTAACATTGATTAACACAAACAAGTACAAAATAGGCCATCAGCACTTTCCAAGAGAGCTGATTACAATTATATTGGTAATTCAATACACTATAGAAAATGAAGGGTTAGTAGTTTGTACTCTCTTTACACAGAGGCAAATGGTACCAGGCAAAACTAAGCCTAGAAATGAAATACTTTGTTCACCAGGTTCACCTGATTAAACCTTCACCTGATTAAAGCCCATTACAATGGTTAAAACCTTGAGTAGGATTACTAAAGGCACAGCTCCAAGTAACTCGCTTCATTGCATCACTGGACCGAGAGAGGAAGTGTTTCAAAGCTGACAAAGATGGTGGAGTGTCCAGGCTCAGCAAAGCAGCCTCCAAGGCTTATGACAGACAATGATGGGGCCAACATGGCTTTTTGTTCTGAGATAAGCCCAGGGTTTGATGGCAGCAGGTGGAAGATGCATAGCAACGAGCACCCAGAGGCATTGGATCCAAACGCTGAGGGACTAATAACCTTAAATTCTATCTGCTACTCAAAATGCAAAGTAAAAAAAAAATGCCCCTCACCCACCCCATATTCTAATGTATTCGAGATCGTGTTTATCTCCCTTTCTCTCTGACCTCAGAGGTCAGGTACTTGATCTTGACATCCATGTGAAGAGGATCCTGCCATGCTCACATGTGACTGTGGTCAACTGCCAGTAAGGATGGGCACATGTTTGAACTTTTGCTTATTTTTAGAAAGAAAAATAAAAGGGCTGGGATGCATAGGAGCTGCCACAGTGTGTTCTGTATAAAATAAGTAAGTGGGACTCTGCCCATGGCACTCCTGGAAAGGATTAACAAAATTGATAAGATCCAAATCAATTGGCCCCGTGCAGATGACTTGATAATGAGGCCACAAGGTTCTCACAGTTCCCTATTACTGCTCCAGAAAGTATGCTATGGAAATCATTCAAACCCTCTAAAAGGAGTGTTGTGCAAAATGGGGTGTTTCAAAGTCGTTGCTGAAAGATTTGTAATGTTCATGAAGATTTCTGAAATACTAAGACTTCTGTATGAAAGTGTGAGTCATAGAGAACAAAATCTGCCAGATGGAAAAATTTGCTGAAAGTCCTATAGCGTCTAAGCATTGAACCTGGGGGTCTGAACCCAGATCTCTGTGGCCTCACTGGTAGGCCTTCTCTTTTCACCCCCTTCTGCTCACCAGAGTGTTTGTTGGGCAATGTGTTAGGAATAAAAAGCATCTGTCAAAAGCACAATTGAACAGACAGAAAACAACAAGACCACAAACACACATTGATACAAATGATCAGCCTTAAGCAAGACTATGACATTGGTGACATTTGTCTATAGCTTTCCTTCCTGCCATTATCAAACATGATACTTAGGGGCTTATATCAATCCCACCAGGGTTGGGTTGAACAGTCATTTAATCCTCTCTCTTCCAGTATTCATTCTCTCTCTCTCTCTCTCTCTCTCTCTCTCTCCCAGACATCATTTTTCTTCTTTATGTTTGAAAATAATATATAAAATACATTCAGTAGGGCATAAAGTATACAAATGCTAACTGTACAGTTTAATAAACTCATATGTATTTGTGTGTGGTTGTGTGTGTGTGTGTGTGTAACCACCACCCAGATGAGGTTCAGAACATTTCCACCATTCCATAAACCTCCCTCTTGAGCGACAGGCTTGTATTTGAAAGCCAGGTTTATTGAGGTGTCATTTTCATAGAGTGGTAGCCACCCTTTTTAGTACACATTTCTATAAATCTTGACAAGTTGTGCGGCCATCGATACAATTAAGATCTAGAAATGTGCCCCCACCAGAACCATCTCCCCTGCCCCCTGCCAAATTTTCCTGTGTGCTTTGTAGCAGATCCCTTCCTCCATCTCCACCCCCTGGCAACCCTACTATGCATTCTGTCCCTATATGTAGTTTTTCATTTCTAGAATGCCATATAAATGGAATCGTACAGTGTGTGGTCTTTTAAACCTCATTTCTTTCACTTAGCAGAACACATTTGTGATTCATCCATGTGTTTTTGTGTGTCAATAATTCCTTCCTTTTAATTCCTGAGTAGTACTTAATTATACCACTGTCTGTACTAGTCTATCCATTCATCAGTTAAAGGACATTTGGATTGTTTTCAATTTTTGACAACTATGAGTAAAGCCACTATAAACATTCATATGCAGGGTTTTGTGTGAATCTAAGTTTTCATTTTAAGGGTGGAGGGTAGAAACCCAGGAATTGGATTTCTTGGTCTATGCTAAGTGCATATTGAAATTTACTTTAAAAAAAAAGCCAAACCACTTTCCAGAGTACTTGTATCATTTTGCATTCCCACTAGCAG
>NW_006286587.1:12383244-12384893 GCF_000327345.1 Myotis davidii
TTCCTCTCTCTTCCAGTATTCATTCTCTCTCTCTCTCTCTCTCTCTCTCTCTCTCCCAGACATCATTTTTCTTCTTTATGTTTGAAAATAATATATAAAATACATTCAGTAGGGCATAAAGTATACAAATGCTAACTGTACAGTTTAATAAACTCATATGTATTTGTGTGTGGTTGTGTGTGTGTGTGTGTGTAACCACCACCCAGATGAGGTTCAGAACATTTCCACCATTCCATAAACCTCCCTCTTGAGCGACAGGCTTGTATTTGAAAGCCAGGTTTATTGAGGTGTCATTTTCATAGAGTGGTAGCCACCCTTTTTAGTACACATTTCTATAAATCTTGACAAGTTGTGCGGCCATCGATACAATTAAGATCTAGAAATGTGCCCCCACCAGAACCATCTCCCCTGCCCCCTGCCAAATTTTCCTGTGTGCTTTGTAGCAGATCCCTTCCTCCATCTCCACCCCCTGGCAACCCTACTATGCATTCTGTCCCTATATGTAGTTTTTCATTTCTAGAATGCCATATAAATGGAATCGTACAGTGTGTGGTCTTTTAAACCTCATTTCTTTCACTTAGCAGAACACATTTGTGATTCATCCATGTGTTTTTGTGTGTCAATAATTCCTTCCTTTTAATTCCTGAGTAGTACTTAATTATACCACAGTCTGTACTAGTCTATCCATTCATCAGTTAAAGGACATTTGGATTGTTTTCAATTTTTGACAACTATGAGTAAAGCCACTATAGACATTCATATGCAGGGTTTTGTGTGAATCTAAGTTTTCATTTTAAGGGTGGAGGGTAGAAACCCAGGAATTGGATTTCTTGGTCTATGCTAAGTGCATATTGAAATTTACTTTTAAAAAAAAGCCAAACCACTTTCCAGAGTACTTGTATCATTTTGCATTCCCACCAGCAGCGTATAAAACTTTTAGCTGCTCCATATTCTCACCAGCACTTAGCAATGCCAAAATTTTTAAAGGTAATTTCACCAGGCGTGTGGCACAGCTTTTTAAAGCTGAGCCAATATGTTCATAGGATTTATTGCTGTCGTCAGAGTAGACGTGAAATCAATCTTAAACATCTGACTATATATATGAGAGCTACTTGGCTGCATACTAATTAGGCAGTTAATATTAATGATCCTCGCTGGAGTTCCTTCTCATTCAGTCTGATTTTGATTAGCTATCTACATTTCAAGCATCATTGATGCCAATTTCCTTAGCACACTGTTCAAGGCAATGATCTTGCATCTTATTTGCAGCTGCCCCGTGGGTTATGCCTAAAGACTATGGGTGCTCACTTCCTTTTGGCATCTTAAAAACAATCAACAACCTAATTCTAATTACCTTCAGTGTGTTTTCTGTACCCATGAAACCAAACATTCCTCCAGCTTCTACTTTTAAGAATATACTTATCCAAAACACTCTAAACTGGGAAAATGCTTCATTGCAGTAAACAAATTGTCACACTCTGGGAATTGCTGGAGAATTCAATCACTTTCCTGCTCTGCCCTCACTACGCACAGGACTGCACATTGCTATTCTTTGTAAGTAACCGCTGCTGACTTTTCTGACTTATGCAGAAAGCATAAGTCAGAAAAATTGTGCTTGAAGGTGGCTTGAAGGTAGTCAGAACCTCGTC
>NW_006286587.1:12384960-12391395 GCF_000327345.1 Myotis davidii
TCTCTCTGGATCTCAGCGCTAATGCCTTATTCATTTGCATCCGCCTGCCCCATCTGCTGGTTCTAATGGTGTGCTGTCAGCAATTAGACTGTGATGCATGGGCCACCTCCTGTACATTTCTTATATCCCTCCTCCCTCCCTGCCCAGCCTCAGCTATTGCCATCTTTCTGCCTCATCCCCCAACAGAGGAACATACCAGACAATTCAGCTGCATCTTCTCATTTTTCTTACTTTAAATAGATAAATGAGCACAGAGAATAAATTCAAAATGTACAAAAGGGCATAGAGCTAGAAGACTTTCATTCTCTTCCTCAATTCTCTAAGTCCCGTGCTCAGAGAGAACTACCTCTGTCACCAGTGTCTTATGCCCTTCCAGAAAGAGATAGTCTACGCATCAATAAACATACAATTTGTTTTTACTCTTTGCAGAAATGGTAAGCTATAATACCTTTTTGCATGTAGCTTTTTTTTCACATAAAACATATATCTTATAAAGAATTTCTTCTCAGTATATCTGCATATACTTCACTAGATTTGCCTCAATCTTTTTAAGAATTGTTTAATGTTACATGTTGTATATCCACAATGATGTATTTTAACCAAAGTCTCTTTAAAGTATGTAAAATAATGATTTGGTGACCTAAATGAGACAGAAGCTTCGGTCATGAAAAAGATAAGCAGAGTTAAGTGGCTCAGGGCTGGTATTGGTAGCTACATAGTCTCCGAGACTAAAGAGCCTTCTACCTTATTGTTCCTCTGTTCTTAGCATGTGAATTTTTCCTTGCGCTTGAAGGTGGCTGCTTAAGCTGCAGCCTTCAATTCTGCATTCCAGCCGAAAGGAAGATCAACATATTCCCCTTCCAGAAGGACACTTTCCAACTCACAAATTCCTTATATGCCGTTTTCCAAAACCTAGTCACAAAGCCACACCTACTAGCTACAAGGGAGGATGTGAAATGTGGTCAGAATCCAGGGAGCCTGTTAAAATGTTGGGGTTCTATTATGAAGGAAGGAGGGTAGAATGGTCATTGGGATACAAAAAGCAGTTTGTGTTCTAGAATTGTTGCCAGTTCGTTTGCTCTTAGATACAATGCCAACATAAAGCTATGTGAGCATTCCATTTCAGACGATGTGGGCAGCTTTCTAGACTTCCTGCATCATAGGGTAGGTACATTTTTCTTTTCATGAATATTATCAGTTGCCATCTGCTGACAATGTAATAATTCATAACTATATTGACATATGAGAGTCTAATTCCCCACACCCTCAACAGTCCCGAGTGTGCTCACATTTTTTAAATTTTTTTGTTCTTTATTGTCTGATGGCTAAAGTACAGTATCCCCAATTGTCTTAACTGGACTCAGTGGAACTTTCTCTGATGGTTAGTGAAGTTGAGTACTTTTCCAAATGTCTGGGAACCATTTGTATTTCCTTATCTCTGAATGGTTTCCATCATTTGCCCATGTGTTCATTGAATTATTTCCTTGTTTTCTGTAGAAACTCTGAATCAGGGAGATTAGTATTTTCAGTAGTATTCATTATACTTTCCCACAATTTTGGCTTTGTTTATTGTGTTTTGTTTCTGTGCGGATTTTTAAAAGAGAGGTAAGCCCTTACTTCTTGTTTCATAAACAAAGCTGACTGAGTTGGTTGCTTTTTGGTGATTAGGCAGAGATCAAATCCCATATTCTCTTCCCGCTTCTCAGACTCTCCCTTTGCTCCAACCTCGGCCTGGGTGTTGTCAGCACCAGGAGCAGCCATGAGGGCAGCAGCCACAATGCAGCTGCATCAGCCAAGAAGGCCTAACATTTACAGCAAGTGAAAAGGTGTCATCAGTCTCCACAGACAAAGCCAAGACTTGCTTGTACCCATTGGTGATAGAATGGGGTACCAATGCAACAGGGGGGTAACCTATCTGCAGACATATACTGGTAATGTGGCAGACACACCCTCCATGACATCAAGCACTTTGGGTAGTAGGTGCTGCTGTTGTCAAACAGCTGCTGGATCAGTGGTTCTCAACCTTCTGGCCCTTTAAATACAGTTCCTCATGTTGTGACCCAACCATAAAATTATTTTCATTGCTACTTCATAACTGTAATGTTGCTACTGTTACGAATTGTAATGTAAATATCTTGATATGCAGGATGGTCTTAGGCGACCCCTGTGAAAGGGTTGTTCGACCGCCAAGGGGGTCGTGACCCACAGGTTGAGAACCGCTGTGCTGGATGATCAGTCCAAGGAGGAAGAGGGAGACGTTCAGCAGTGTGACTTTCTCTCTAGTCTTAATCAGCTGCACAACTCTCAGGATGTCAATGGTGATTCCTTTATGTAATTAAATATATTCCTTTTAAAAATTTGCTACTGGGTTTTGTGACATTCTTAGGATGCTACTTCCCATACCAAAATTATTTTAAAAATTCTCTCATGGTTCTCTTTTTCACACTAATAAAAACTACTAAGAGGCTCTAACACCATTATCCTGGTCCCACTCACCCATCCATCTTCCCCCACGAATTTGATAGCTTGGCTGCATTGTAAAGGGAGGCAGCAGGTTTTTTGTTGTTGCTGTTATTGTTTTGTTTTTGTTTTTGGGGTTTTGGGGGGTTGTGTTTTTTTTTTGCTTAAAATGAGGGCATAGTAATTCCACTTTCTATTTCATATATTTTGTACTGCCATTGATATTAGTCATTACATTTTAGTTACATATTGCAGTTGATCCAATTTGCCAATGAGTGGGGTTAAGCACTTGAGATTCAAGCATTCAGACCCATCTGCTCACACTATAGTGTCTGGCCATATAATTCTAAACTTTAGGGAGTTGTGGGGGGAGAGAGGCAGGCTTTGGAGGTGGTTGTGGGCTGACCTGTGTCCTCCTCACATTTATATGTTGAAATCTTAACACCCAGTACCTCGGAATATTTCTGAATTTATCAACTGTCATTAAGCAGGCAATTAAGTTAAAATGAAGTCATATAGATGGGCCCTAATCCAAAATGACTGGTGTCTGTATATGAAAAGAAAATTAGAGCACAGATGCACACAGAGGAAAGACCATGTGAAGACATGGGGAGAAGACAGCCATGCACAAGCCAAGAAGAGAGACCTCAGAAGAAACCAACCTGATGACACCTTGATCTCAGACTTCTAGCCTCCAGAGCTGTGAGTCAGAAGTTTAGTCAGATCTGCTGTGTTAGGTCATGTCCTCTGGACTCTGCAATGGGGGCCTGCGTACAGCAGGTGCAATGGGGGTGGAGTTGTGAGGGAGTAAAAGGAATGGGAGGAAGAGAACTTGAACTGGGACATGTGATGGAATTGCAGCTGGGGCCTCAACTGACCCTAAGGAGTTCTGGACCTGGGGTGGCTGTCAGGGTCTTTGTAACCCAGCAGGCTGTCCCCTGGAAGAGGGTCTAAACTTAGGCGAGAAAGCTCCATGTGGCTGAGGACAACTGCTGAGAGGACCTTAGCTGTGAACCATCAGAGGCCAGCACTGCTGGTACTGTGAGAACAGTACCTTGTTCTAGAGAGTGGGCCTGGGGGGTGCACTCCTGTACCCGCCACACACACCTGTGCAGACGGGAAGCTCATAGCATGGAGGGACACTCTGAAGGAGCAGAACTCAGGACAGACATGGCCCAGTGTGACCAAAAGGGCTTGGAATGCAGGAACAATGGGACAGTATCTCTAAGCAACTAGGCAACAACCACTGGGATGAATTAACCCCAATTATCAATATGCCATTTTTCCCAGGATTCAGATTCATAGGAGAAAAAGTCTACTTAACCTCACTTTGATCACCTATTTGCCCTTTGGGCAGAGGAGGGCATGGCCCATTGATTGTAAGTCCCCAGAAGGCAGCACAATATGGGGAAAAGTTGGTCCCTCAAAAAGGCCAATTACAATATCATCACCAGAAGAAGAGATATGGATACTGATCAGGAGAAAGCAACATGCAGCCACTAGGCCCAGGCCATCTCAGTTGGAATCTCAGTTTTGGGCATTCTTGGACAAGGGCTTGAATCCATAAAATTAAGTGTTTCATCTGTAAAGTAGAAAAAATATTGCCTACATCATATAATAGTTCAGGCTTAAATTATATCTCTATATCTATCTATCTATATGTGTTTATACATAAACAAATTATGCATATATACATGAATCTGAATAATTATATAATATATTTATGATGCCTATATAATTATATAGCCACCATTTAGTTGAGTGTCTACAGATGCTAGGATCTCATCAATTGTTTGCTATCATTTTATCTAGGTGCATTTTGATTCCCTGTCCCCCCTCTTTTTTTAGAGAAAGAGGAGTGTTTTATTTGTCTTTTTGAATGTGCTAACCCCCAAATTCTAGACCTGGAAAACCCCCTAGAATTGTTGCCTCTTTTTACAGACAAAACTGTGGAATTACAAAGTTTCACAACTTTATATTCCTCATATTGGGTGTGGGATGTGCATAATTTTGCATTTGAAAATATAAACTAAAAATAGGAGTGGAATGAGAAAACCAAAAGGAGAGTTTGCCTGATAGATCTGCTCCCTGGGGTGCACCTTCTCATGGGGTTCTTAAGACCAGATGGTCTGAGGCGGGGGCAAATAAGGGCAAGAGAACCAGGTTTCCGCATAAATAGGCTACCTGAACAAAGATCAGGCACCGGTGCAGTTCCAGAGTGGGGCTCCCAGTCCCATTTCTTTCTTTGCTGACTGTACACAGACATTTGTCATGGGACCAGGCAGAACTTGAATGGAGAAGAGAGTGGTGAAGAGAGGGTAGGGTGAGGAGGGAGGGGCTGGCACTTTCTCCCATTCATCTATTTTCAAAAATAGATCGAATTCCAGCAACAACATGCCAACTTCACTCCCACACACAGGCACCAAGAGGGATGGCTCCTGTGGACACTTCTCAGCTTGCAAATGTTTCCTCTCCGAGGTCACACAAATCGCTGGTACATCCATATCCCTGAAATAAATGCCATCATGCAGGTCCTCGTCTCTGTCGGAGGTTATGAGCAGCCTTGATGGAGTGGGGTAATCACATTGCAGAGTGACTGAAAGGGTTTGGGATGCGATTTCCTATTTGGTTCAGACAAAATAAAACCATTATCTGTGCTCCATCTCTTTTAAAGAGATTGTTTTCCAAACTCTTTCATGCTTGAAGCCTGTTGCAGCGCACGGAACAATATCAGCCTGTCACAATTACAGATCAGCTCATCACTACAGTCAGCCTCCAATCTCCTTGAAGAGAAAAGTTATCACCCTGAAAATAGACCTTTTCTGGGTCTACCTTTTCCCTGGGCATTTTGCCTTTTGAAAAAGATGATCCTGTAATTATCCATTAGCTCCGCAGAGCTGTCTGATAGCCCAGTCCCAGGCACCCTGGGGAATGGGCAGGGAGCCATTTATGAGAGATAGGGACCCCTCCACCCCCCAACGATTCACTCAGGGGTCAGCAGAAATGAAACATACATGTGGGTGTAATGAGGGCAAGTGTTTGCTTTAAAAGATCAAGGATATACTTAATGTTGACACATACAGGGTGCCTGGGTGTATTTCTTAACCGTTGCTGAGGCCTGGCCTGGTCAGTGGGCTCATGGGGCCAGGCCACAGTGAGGATATCAGGAGAGCTCTCAGTAGCCTCGCTCTTACTTACACTTTTACCTCCTGCCAACCTAGGAAGCCATGTCGTTAATGTCCTGACCTCTGACCACGTTTTACTCAGCAATAGCCTATCACTAGACCCACTCACTAATTTTCAGGTATCAGATTGCCGACTCGACACTGCTAGGGGTTTCCATCTCAGGGGCTTTCCAAGCAGCAGGCTTCCGCTCTGCCCTGCACACCTTCGCACAGGGATAGGAGACAGTCCTGTGGCCTGTTGCTTCTCCCATGTACAGCCACCAACTTGTCTGTTGGTTCTTTTTAATTGTGGCAAAATAGACACAACCTCAAATTTACTATTTTAACCATTTTTATGTGTACAGCTCAGTGGCATTAAGTACATTCACATGATTGTACAGCCATCATCACTATCCCATCTCCAGAACTTTTCCATCTTCCCAACTTCACTGGAGTAGACCTAGAAAGACTGGATCCATTGTCCACAGCAGAACTTGGTCATCTTCACCAAGATAAAAGGTCTTACTTCCACTTCTTTGTTGTGCCTCACCCAATGTGGAATCTAATGAACAAGATAAACTGATGAAAAAAATAGATCCAGAGACATATAAGAATGGAATAGACTATCAAATCTCAGAGGAAAGGCAGGGGTGGATGGGAAGAGATCACTCAAAGAACTTGTATGCATATATGCACAACCCATGGACACAGACAATAGTGTGGTGAAGTCCTGGGGCGAGGGGCAGGGCAGGCTAGAAGGGATCAATGAGGAAAAGAGAAGAACATATGTAATACTTGCAACAATAAAGAT
>NW_006286588.1:0-8089 GCF_000327345.1 Myotis davidii
CACTGATTCAGTCCTCTGCTTCTTCTAGTCTATAGTTGATGCTTTCTATTGAGTTTTTTATTGTAGTGATGTCATTTTTCATTTCTTCTTGATTCTTCTTCATTTCCTCTTGGTTTTTACACATATTGTTGAATTTGTCTTCTATTCTTTTCATCCACCTTATGACCATTTCTCTGAATTTTTTCTCTGACAAGTCTCTTGCCTCCATTGCCTCCATTTCATTTACTTCCTTTTCTGGTGATGCCTGTTTTTCTTTCATATGTGGCTGGGTTCTTGGTCTCCCCATGATCTCTCTTCTTCAGGTGTTTGGTTATGTAGTTCTCTTTCTGCTGCGTTGATTTAAAGGCACAACATACAACACAACAATGAATTGATTTAAAGACACAAATACACCACAACAAGGCATAATGCACAAAGCACTGAATACAAATGTATTCACGATACTAATAACCCCAAATAAAGGTGACCACCAGTTCAAAGAGAATTAGGGGATAAAGAAGAAAGAAGAGATAAAGAAAAAATGAGGAAAAAAAGAAGAAGAAAAGGAGTGCAAAAATGAAATTGGGAAAAGGAAAAAAAATGTAAGAGAGAAAAGAAAGAGAATGAAATAGAAGAGAGGAAGAAACTATTTATATGGGGAGAAAACTCCAGTAGAACAGCCACTAATCCCAACAAATTCCAGCAACAGATCCCTGGAGATGAATGCAAACTACAAACAACAACTAATCTCAAGCGAGGCAAGGGAAAACAGAAGCAAGTAAATAACCGGGGGAAAAAAAAACACAGAAAAAGAAAAACAATCTCATAAAAAAAAAAACACAATATACTCAACAATCAAGCAAACAAAAAACAAAATTACAGAGAGAAAAAAAACAAACTTTGGATAGTGAAGAAAGAGAAGAGAGAGGTATATATGGATTTAGAGCAGGAGATTGGTAATTAGATATATAAGTAAGGTGAAATTTTCACAGGGTGTAAAAATAAGGGATAGGAAAAATCTAAAGCAGAGATAGGGTAAGAGAAACAGGACAACAAAAGGGGAAAAGTGAGGAAGAGAGTTTTGACATAAAGGTAAAGTTGAGGTAGAATAAAAGGATGCTAAAGGAAAGATGAAATAGAATGTAGAACACTAATCCCAAAATATTCACCTTAACAAGACATGACCCAAAGGGAACAAAGCATGAATGTACTCATGGCACCACTAACCCCAATATAAGCAACCACCTGATAAAAGATAATTAGGGGAGAGAAAAGAGAGCACAAATGATATCTAAGAGAGAGAAAAAAAATAGGAGGAAAAAGAAAAAGGAGAATATATATTTATGGAGAAAACACCACAGAGCCAATAGATAAACCAAACAAATACAAACACCAAACACTCAGTAAAGATGGTGCGGTCAGAATCTGTAGAGGCTGAGCTGATATACAGGAAATAATGTTAAGAATTGGATAAATATGGGGAGGACCTCAATTCAGTATACAGAAAGTAGAAAAGGGATGAGTGGATGAGAAGAGAAAGAAGGGGAACAAAATGACATATTTACAAAAAAATGATTTATAAAATGGTATAAAAATAGAAAATAGTAAGTAAAAATAAAATAAAATTGAATGATGAAAAAATAATGTGAAAAGAAGTAGAAAATAAAGCAACAAACAAAAAAGGAAAATAAATAAAAAGCAAAAATAAAGCTAACAAAATAATAATATAAAAATAAAAATGGAAAATTGAAATGTCAATCCTTTGGCTGACTTAAGATCTCAGTTTTCTGGAATATCTGTGATTTTTTGTTTGTTTGTTTCTGGGACTGAAGGCCTGATGCTGTTAACTCTCAGGGACTAATCAGATTATTTTAATCC
This sequence comes from Myotis davidii, assembly GCF_000327345.1. NCBI lineage: Eukaryota > Metazoa > Chordata > Mammalia > Chiroptera > Vespertilionidae > Myotis > Myotis davidii. Next base: position 1,858 of record NW_006286588.1, read on the forward strand.
TTTGTACCATTCAGGGTGGAATCTTGGGTGTGGCTGTATTCCTTGTCTGGGGGCTGGAGGGAGGGGTTAGAACTTGAGGAGAAAATGGCTGCCCAGGTCCTGGGCTCAGAGAGAATGGCTGCCCTAGTCCTGGGCTCAGGGGTGACTCAGCACTCAATTTGCTGCCACCTCTCCTGGGGCCCCTTCTCTCCTAAGCCTCTCCCCAGATTCCACTCATCCGCACCTTCTCCCGATCCTCAGCACAGGTGAGTGTCTGTATCTGAAATGTCCTATGAACAGGGTTCAGTGAAAACAAACAAACGCTGGCCACAGAAATGGGGAAGACTGAGTCTCTGTGAGCTCCTCTCTTACTGGCACTGCATGGTCTGGTCAGTGCTTCAGGCTGCCCACTCTGGGCTCAGTCTTTCGTAATTATGGCACCCAGACCTCAAATCCCCTGGCGCCAAAAGTCCTCTGGATCTCCTTTCCCCAGTCAGAGGCTTCACCTGTCCCAAGGAATGCTGCTGGGTGCCACGCAGTTTCCCTCTGATTCTCTGGGCTCAGAGATCTGGCAAACTTCCGTGCCCACAACCCTGGTTTTTACCTTTCCAGGGGAACTCTGACCTTCCTGGCTGCAAACTGTCTCACCAGCTGAGTCTGCTTTTCCAATTCGGGGTGGGTGCTATTCATTTTAGATGCTCATTCTATTTGCTCTGGGACAAGCCTTGGGACACCTCTGCCTATTCCGCCACCATCTTGTCTCTCTTAGGTAATTCGTTGTTTTGATTTTCATCTCTTGGATAATTCGTGATGTTGAGCATTTTTCATGTCTCTTGGCCTTATGTAGGACACTTTTTAGAAGTGTCTATTTAGGTCCTTTTCCTATTTTTTAAATTGGACTTTTTGTCTTCTTTTGGTTAAGCAGTATGAATTCCCTATAGATTTTGAGACTAGAACATTATCAGATGTAACATTCTCCCGTGCAGTGGGCTCTCTTGCTTTTTGTTGATCATTTATTCTGCTGTGAAGATTTTTATTTTGATGTAGTTACATTTGTTTGTTTTCTCCTTAGTTTTCATTGTTCTAGGAGATGTAGATATTGCTATGAGACATGTCTGATATTTTGCTATCTATGGATTCTTCTAAGATTTTTATGGTTTCCCATCTTTTTTTAAAAATATATTTTATTGATTTTTTACAGAGAGGAAGGGAGAGAGATAGAGAGTTAGAATCATTGATGAGAGAGAAACATCGATCAGCTGCCTCCTGCACATCCCCCACTGGGCATATGCCCGCAACCCAGGCACATGCCCTGGACCATTAAATTTTTTATCCATTTTGAGTATATTTTTGTGTATGGTGTAAGCGGTAATGTAGTTTCAGTTTTCTTGCATGTCTCTGTCCAATTTTCCCAACACCATTTATTGAAAAGACTGTCTTGACTTTATTGTATGCTCTTTGTATGCTCTGGCCTCCTTGGTCAATATTAGTTGAACATAATGTCTTAAGTTGATTTTTGGGTTCTCTGTTGTGTTCCCTTGGTCTATATGTCTGTTCTGATGCCACTATCAGACAGTTTTAAGAACAGTGGTTTTGTAATATAGATTGGTATCTGATTGCTGTGGCTATTTGGGGTCCTTTTAAAATTTCATATTAATTTTCGGAGAGTTTTTCTAGGTCTTTGAAATTGCCATTCATATTTTAATGGGGATTGCATTGATTCTATAGATTACTATGGGTGGTATGGCCATTTTAATGATGTTGATTTTACCAATCCATGAACACAATGTTAGGTTTGATGGTGCAATTGAGTTGATGCCCTTTCCCCAGGAACTGGCTTTTCAGGTCATTTTACCGTGGACATTCCCTTTGCTGAAGACCACATTTCACTTGCAGTGACCACATTCCATTCTCTCCCCTCTGAGTATGCATAAAGAAGTCTCCGCCCAGAAAATTCCCACCAAAAGTCCTATAAAGCCACTGACTCCCCTCACTGGGAGCTGGAGTCGATCCAGGCTCAGCTACCTGGTGTGCGGACAATGAAATAAATTCATAATCCCTCACCACTCTGGACTATGCATTCCTCCTTCTGTGACCTACAGTTTGGTGCCAAAATTCAGGGAGGTTCCAGAGGGATGGGGAGCCATCATCCTGGCTTCAGTCACCCTGTAAGGGAGGGAGGCTGGCAATTGAGTCACCCAAGTAGGATGAGAAGAAAAAAATAAAATTATTATTTATTTGTTTATTTATTTTTAAAAGCAGAATAGAGGAAAGAGCAGGTAGACCTGCACTTAGGAATTGAAACTAATTTAAGAATTTAGGGAAGAAAAGAGCAAGAGAGGAGAGAGAAAAAGAAATACATATATATTTTAAAAATGTGAGTGAAGAAAAAGAGAAGAGGGCATGGAATTTTAGCAGGGAAGAGGAAATTAGACATATGAATAAGTCAAGAGTGACTACAATTATAATTACATAACAGTAAAGCAGATAAAGAAGATGAATTTTTAAAAAGGGTAAAAAGAAAAGAAAGAGGAAAAATTAAAATGGGTTAGAAGAAAAACAGGATGAAAAAAGGAGAAGCAAGAAAGAAAACAGTAAAAAAAAAATAAAATAACAAGAAAATAAAAATATTAATTCTAAAATGTTTTTTAATTTAAAAATGAAAAAGAAAAAGTGTTTGCTTCAGGCACATTTTAACGCCCCTTGGGAGCTGGTTTAGGACTCCACTTTTCTGTTCTTTCTGCCAATTCTGGGCTTCCGGTTAGGTAGTTAGGTGCTGACCACTATTAGCACAGTTTTGGTATTTAGCACCATGTTGAAGCTCCAAGCAATCCACCGTTCCTCTGTTTATGTCTGTCTGCACAGGCCTTGGCTGCAACAGGTGGAACAGATCTGCCCACTTTTCCTGTCTGCCAGCTGTCAATCTTAATCACTCAAGATCTGTTTCTAACGTGGTTTTAGTTGGAGATAGTGCTGTTTCACTTTCCAGGATTCAGATTGACGATTCCCTGACCAAGAGCTACCCCTTCATGAGTGGCCCAAGGTATTATTCTGGACTTGGTTGGTCAAAGATACTTGTATAGAGATCAGTGGGGTTAGCTGGCAACCTGGAGTTTTATCAGCCTGATTCCCAGAATAGTCTGGCGGACTGGCCCCTCTTCCAAACCAGTCACTGAGGATTCTTTGGCACTATTCAGTGCCCTTATTTCCTTTGAATAGCTCAAAATGCAGGCAGTGTGGCAGGCTGTATTATCTGTCTTAAATGGTCACTTAGGTTTGGAAGGTTACAAATGTCCCAATGCTGAAACCCTGAGCACATTTTCCTGCCCTGCCTCCCTCCCCAGTTTCTCCTCAGGCACCTCTAGTATGTGCCTTTCCCTTCACAGATGCCTTGAAAAGTCTAATTTTTTGTATTTAGTGAATAAAAGCAAAGACCAAACAAAAGCAAAACAACTAATTAACTGCGGGCTTCTCTCCCCCAAGCACCACACTGCTTAGTTTGCTTTTCAGGCTGTCTTCGGGGGTGCAGCCCCCCTCAGCTGCGGTATTAGGTCTAGATTCCCCAGCTTCCAGCAGCCCTGTGGCTTTAAGCCCTGTTGGGTATTAAGCCTATACCAAGGGACAAGTCTTTGGTGCAATACAGTCTTCACCTTTCTCTTCACCCTGTTGACCCTGTGGCCGGGTGTCCCACTCCATCCTAGATCCCCATTCCTACCTTTCTCCAGGCTTCTTCTGCCCTTTATTTTTTGTAAATTATCTTTTTAGCTGTGTATAATTTGTTGATTCTGGGTGGATGTTTTCCAAAATGGTTGCTTTTCCAGTCTGGCCCAGGATGAAGTACATGACACATCTGCTATTCAGCCGCATTTTCTTCCTCCATATAAATTGTTAGAATATTTTTCTAGTTCTGTGAAATATGCCTTTTATATGTTCATAGAAATTGCATTAAATTTATAAATTGTGTTAGGTAGCCTAGATATTTCAATCCATGATCATGGTATAAGTCTCTCACTTATTTGTTTCTTAGTTATTACTTACTTGATGTCATATAGTTCTCCAAATAAAGGTATTTTATTTCCTAGATTTTAATTTATTTTTAAAAAATGTATTTTTGATTTCAGAGAGGAATGGAGAGGGAGAGAGAGAAACATCAATGATGAGAGAGAATTATTGATTGGCTGCCTCCTACATGATACCCACTGGGGATCGAGCCCACAATCTGGGACCCTTCAGTCACAGGCCAACACTCTATCCATTGAGCCAAGCCAGCTATAACTAGATTAAATTTCTTCCTGAAAACCTGATGATTATTATTATTATTTGCAATAGTTAATGTGGATGTAATCTTAGTTTTTCTTTCTGATAGTTCATTATTGGTGCATAAAAATGCCATTGATTTATGGATGTTGATTTTGTATCCTGCAATTTTGCCGCATTAATTTATTAGTTCATTTGGTGGAGTTGTTTGGGTTTTCTATATTATGTCATCTGCAAATAATGACAGTTTTACTTTCTCCTCTCCAGTTGAATGACTTTTATTTAGTTGTCTTGTCCAATCCTATTGCTAGAACTTCCAGTATTATATTGAATAAGAGAAGTGTCTTGTTTCTGATCTGAAGAGAAATGGTTTTACTTTTCGCCCATTGAGTATGATATTGAGTTCAGGTTTATCATATATGGCCTTTATTATGTTGCAGTATAATCCTATTTTCACGTTGCTGAGAGGTGTTTTTTTTTTTTATCATAAATGGGTGCTGGGTTTTATCAAATGCTTTTTCTGCATCTAATGATATAATCATGTGATTTTTATCTTTCATTTTATTTGGTGTATCACATTTATTGATTTGCAGATGTTGTATCTCCATAATAAATCCCATTTGATCACGGTGTATGTTTTTTTAATGTATTGCTAGATCCTATTTGCTAATGTTTTGTTAATATTTTAAAATTTATGTTTATTAGGGATATTGGCCTATAATTCTTTTTCTGCTGTGCTATTAACTGGTTTTGGAACTAAGATAATGCTGGCCTCAGGAAAGGAGCTAAAAGCCTTTCCTCCTCTTGAATTTTATGTAATAATTTGAGGAGGATAGGTGTTAGTTCTTTTTTGAAGTTTAGTAAAATTTGCCATTGAAGCTATCCAGTTCAGGATCTTTGTGTTTGTTTCTATGTTTTAGATAAGACTGCTATCACTCCCAATCCTGGTGTGGTGAGTTTCTGTTGTAGATGTCTCCCAGTGGTGCATTCTTCTTGATCTGTAGAGCTGGGTGTTTTTTATATGTTTCTCATGTAGATTTTTGAACCCTCCAATTGCAAGTGGGTTTTGATTGCTGATGGTTCTTTTTGTTGAGTGTTTCCTTCCACGACCCGCGTGGAGTAGGGTTCGGTATCTGAAAGAGGAGCCGCACAGCAAATGAGAGAAAAAAACACGAGATAATTTTGCAATATTGGGGGACCAGGCGGCAAGTCCAGAAGGACTTCCTCCCTGTGCTCAGGCCTCACCAAGCTTTTATTGATTCTGCAGTAGCCCTTAGCATAGCCCTTAGGCAGGTAACCCCCATTAACAGGCAGACTAGCCCATCAGCAAGGTTTTACATAATAATAAATGGGGGAGTAGTTTCAGCTACCAATGTCTGGACAAACAGAGGTGGCACCTAGCTCCGAGCTTTGCTATGGCTTCAAAGGCACCCAGCTTTCGGGGGATTTCAGGGAGTTCTCTGTCTATGCTTATCAGATAGTGAAGGCAATAAACAGTTTCCCACAGATCATGTCCTATAATCAGTGAGGACAAAGAAGTTAAAAACAACTGTCCTATGGCTCATTTATCTCTCAGTACTAAGGCTTCAGGGCTACATGTGCTATGCTATTATTTAATGTACAAAGTGAAAAATTTTATGACCTAACTATTCTCTGCTGGTATTCTGGTACAGAGATAATTCTTTGAAAATAGATCTTTGGGAGTTTCCCTCACCATCCTAGATAGTCTCTCTGCCTTTTCCTTGTGTCTTAATTGCTAATCTTTTAAAATTATAAGCAAAACTTGATATTGAGTAAGATCTCTGATCCATGTGAATTTGGTTTTATATTACTCCTCATTGTGTTAGCTCACCCAGTTTCAACCCCTGGGAACTTGGCAGGAATCCAGAGGAATCGAGTTATGGTACAGTAGCAGTCATAATCTCAGGACTGACTTGCCTATTCCAAGGAGAAAGAAAGGTAAATACATTAGATCATCTCACAATAGGTTTTCTTG
>NW_006286588.1:14621-18373 GCF_000327345.1 Myotis davidii
ACCCAGCCTTCGGGGGGGTGTTCGGTCTTGCTTATCAGATAGTGAAGGCAATAAACAGTTTCCCACACTTTTGTGGTGGGATTGGCCTCAGGTTTCTTGAATCTGAGGCTCAACCTCAACCAGGATATGCAAACTTCCATGCTCATGCAATTTTGATGTACCTTGATGGGATCAGTGGCACTATAGTTAATCCTCCAGGTTGGGTGTTTATAGAGGTAAACCTTTATCACCATGTATGAGATACTGTTCTGGGGCTGCCTCCCTAAAGTGGTTTTCTTCCACCTCCCACCCCCGTTAGGGTCTGGGACCTAAGAGGATCCACCTTTGTGCATATTATTTGTTTGTGTAATTGAGGCCAACCATTAATTACTATGGTTCTGGGCCATACTTTTGGGTTTCAGATGTTGTGTGTAACTGTCCTTGGGCTGCCCGTGTGTAGTTATCACTCTGTTCACTGTTTGTTTCTGAATCTGCTAGACTTCTGTGTTTATTGGAGTGACCAATATGTGTAAAAGGGTTGGCTTCTTTTAGCTTAGATTTGGGGGCAGACGTGCAGTCAGACTGAGGCTCCCTGTGGTCCACCTTTACCAGTCAGCTACTCCACCTCCATAAGGTTTCCTCATTTTCAAAAATTGTCTTCTGTGGAGAATCTTTATGATGGATCTAAGCTAGCTTAACTTGGGCTAGTGGGACCCTGCTCGTAGAATCTGCAGTTAGTCACTCAATGAGGAAAAATTAGCCTCTGCTTCAAAGTCAAACTCTGCAGTCCTTATCAGAAGTGTTAACCCTAGTTTCCACTAAGTTGACTTGCTGCTAGTTCAGGATAGTACACCATGAAGTCTTCTCTGCAGGGACATTGATCAAAACAGTTTCATTTAGAATATTTCCAGCCCATCCCACATGAGGCCTAAGCACTTCCTCCTGGTCCAAGAAAAAAATTTCTGAAGGTCTCACACTTCGAATGTCCTGCTCTGACCCACTCTCCCATTTCCCAGAAAAATATTCCTAGTAGGATATCCAGAATTTCACAGAACTGAACCAGTCTGCTGTTGTGGGTAGTATTCATCACATTCAGGAGGAGGAGGTAGGTCCTACCATGCCTTCCCAGCACTGGCTGGGCTGAACTCAGAGGAAATATAGTTCATCCTCCCCACAATGCAGTCACAAAGCCAAGAATACTCTCTTCTGTCTCCCCCATGGAAACCTTACTGGGGGGATACAGTCCAAAAATTCCAGCTTGTGCCACAGATCCAAGCAGGAGATACTACATAATCAGCCCAGTGTATGACTCAAATCTATGTGATATTTATCATTCACTGACTGGCTTATTTCATTTAGCATAAAACTCTCCAGTTCTACCCATGATGTTGCAAATGGTAAGAATTTCTTCTTTTTCACAGCAGAATAGTATACCATGTATAGATGTATCACAGTTTTCTAATCCACTCATCTGCTGATGGGCATTTAGGCTGTTTCCAAATGTTAGCTATTGTAAATTGTGCTGCTATGAACATAGTGGTCCATATCTCCTTTCTGATTGGTGTTTCTGGCTTCTTGGGATATAGTTCTAGAAGTGGGATCACTGGGTCAAATAGGAGTTCCATTTTTAATTTTTTGAGGAAATGCCATACTGTTCTCCACAGTGGCTGCACCAGTCTGCATTCCCACCAGTAGTGAAGGAGGGTTCGTTTTTCTCCACATCCTCACTAGCACTTCTAATTTGTTGATTTGTTGATGATAGCCATTCTGGCAGGTATGAGATGATACCTCATTGTTGTTTTGATTTGCATCTCTCAGATGATTAGTGACTTTGAGCATGTTTTCATATGTCTCTTGGCCTTCTGTATGTCCTCTTTTGAAAAGTGTCTATTTAGGTCCTTTACCCAAGTTTGATTGAATTGTTTATCTACCTTTTGTTAAGATGTATGAGTTCCTATAAATTTTGGAGATTAAACCCTTATCCGAGATAACATTGGCAAATATGTTCTCCCATGCAGTGGGCTTTCTTGTTGTTTTGTTGATGGTTTGCTATTGCTGTGCAGAAGCTTTTTGTTTTGAAGTAGTATCCCATTCATTTATTTTTGCCTTCCCTTGCTTTTCGGGTCAAGTTTATAAAATGTTCTCTATGACCACTGTCCATAAGTTTAGTACCTATGTTTACTTCTATGTTATTTATTGTTCCAGATCTTATATTTAGGTCTTTGATCCATTTTGAATTGGTTTTTGTACATGCTGACAAACTGTAATGTTTCATTTTTTTGCAAGCATCAGTCCAATTTTCCCAGCATCATTTATTGAAGAGGCTGTCTTGACTCCATTGTATGCTCTTTCCTTCTTTGTCAAATATTAATTCAGAATCATGGCTTGTGTTGACTTCTGAACTCTCTGTTCTCTCCCACTGGTCTATATGACTGTTCTTGTACCAGTACCAGGCAGATTTGAGAACAGTGTCTTGGTAATATACCTTGATATCTGGTATTGTGATCCTGCCAACATTGTTCTTCTTTCTCAAGATTGCTGCAGCTATTAGGGTTCTTTTTTATTTCAGATAAATTTTTGGAGAGTTTGTTCTAGGTCTTTGAATTATGCTGTTGGTATTTTAATGGGGCTTGCATTGAATTTACAGATTGCTTTGGGTAGTATGAACATTTTAATGATGTTTATTCTACTAATCCATGAACATGGTATAGTCTTCCATTTGTTCATGTCTTCTTTTTTCTTTTTTTATTTGGCATCCTGAAACTTTCTGAGTCCTTGGTTAAATTTATTTCTAGGTATCTTAATTAATTTTGGCATCTATATTCATGAGGATTTTGGCCTGTGATTCTTTCTTTGGATTGTCTTTATCTGGTTTTGTTATTTGGGTAGTGCTGACTTCATAGAAAGAGCTTGGAAATGTTCCTTAACTGGAGATTAAACCCTTATTGGAGATAACATTGGCAAATACATTTTTCCATGCAGTAGTCTTTCTTGTTGTTTTGTTGATGAGGGTTTGATTTTTTTAGTTTCTCTATCTGTTAGTTCATTATTGGTGAATAGAAAAGCCATAGAGTTCTTGGTGTTAATTTTGAATACTGTTACATTGCCAAATTTATTTATTAAGTCTGGTAGTTCTTTGATAGAGTCTATGGGGTTTTCTATGTACAATATCATGTCATCTGTAAATAGGTTTTATTTCTTCTTTGAATGTTTTATAAAACTCCCCTGTGAAGCTGTCAGATCCAGGGCTCTTGTTTGTTGGAAGTTTTTGTTTTTATTACTGCTTCAATTTCTTCTATTGTTATCAGCCAATTCAGATTTTCTGATTCATCCATGTTGTATTATGGAAGCTCATATTTTTCTAGGAATATTCGCATTTCTTCTAGGCTGACCCATTTGTGGGAATAGAGTTACTCAACTCTTGTGTCATTTATTTCTGCTCAGATCTTTATAATTTTTTTCTTTCTGCTTACTAGGGGCTTTTCTTATTTCCCTCTAATTCTTCAAGTTGCAGATTTAGATGGTTTTCTTGTCTAATTACAACGGATAATATTTCTAGTACTACGTCAAACAGGAGTGGTGATAGTGGGCATCCCTGTCTTGTTTCTGTTCTTAGGGGAAATGGTTTTAGGTTTTGCCCATTGAGTATGATATTGGCTGTGGGTTTGTCATATATGGATTTTATTATAGTGAGTTATGATCCTTCTATTCCCACCTTGCTGAGATTGTTTTTCAAGAAAGGATGTTGGTTTTTGTCAAATGCTTTTTCTGAA
>NW_006286588.1:18568-25475 GCF_000327345.1 Myotis davidii
TAGATAATTAAGCAGGCCTAAAAAAATTTTCTACTCTGTAACATCTTTATCTGGTTTAGGAATTAGGGTAATGTTGGCTTCATAGAAAGAGCTTGGAAATGTTCCTTCCTCTTGAATTTTTTTGAATAGTCTGAGGTAAATAGGTTTTATTTCTTCTTTGAATGTTTTATAAAACTCCCCTGTGAAGCTGTCAGATCCAGGGCTCTTGTTTGTTGGAAGTTTTTGTTTTTATTACTGCTTCAATTTCTTCTATTGTTATCAGCCAATTCAGATTTTCTGATTCATCCATGTTGTATTATGGAAGCTCATATTTTTCTAGGAATATTCGCATTTCTTCTAGGCTGACCCATTTGTGGGAATAGAGTTACTCAACTCTTTTCTTTTACTCAGATCATATTCTTTTATGATTCTTCTTATTACTGTGAAGTCTGCTGTTATTTTGCCTCTTTTTATTTCTGATGTTGTTTATTTGAGTCCTCTCTCTTTAGTTTTTGTTGGTTTGTGTTTTTGTTTTGTTTTGTTTTGTTTTTTTGAGGTAGGCCTGTAATGCTATGAACTTCCCTCGCATGACTGCTTTAACTGTGTCCCATAGATTTTGGATTGTTTTGTTTTCATTGTCATTTGTTTCCAAGATGTTTTTTATTTCTTCTTTGATTTCTTTGGTAACCCACTCATTATTTAATACCATGCTATTCAGCCTCCAAGTGTTTGAATTTTTGTGATTATATTTATTGTAGTTGATTTCTAATTTTATGTCATTGTGATCTGAGAAGATTCTTGATATGATTTCAATCTTTTTGATTTTGAAGAGACTTTGTCTGTGTCCCAATATGTGATCTATCTTTGAAAAAGTCCCATGTGCATTTGAGCAGAATGTATATTCTGTACTTTTGGAGTGGAATAGTCTAAAGATGTCAATTAAGTCCATGTAGTCTGATGAGTTGTTTAAGATTTCTGTTTCTTTGCTAATTTTTTGACTAAAGTAGAGGATTTATCCAGTGAGGTTAATGGGATATTAAAGTCTGCTATGATTATGGTTTTGTCAGTCTCTCCTCTGATATCTTCCAGGTTTCTTTTTCTTTTATGTATTTGGGTACTCCTATATTGGGTGCATATATTTTTATCAGAGTTATATCCTGTTGTTGTATTGATCCCTTTAGAATTATGAAGTGGCCTTCCTTGTCTCTCTTGATGGTCTTCACTTTGAGGTCTATTTTGTCAGATATAAATATTGCTACCCCAGCTTGTTTTCCATTTCCATTTGCCTGATAGATATTTTCCATCCCTTCACTTTCAGACTGTGTGAGTCACTTGTTCTGAAGTAGGCCTCCTGTAGACAGGATATATATGGGTCATGTTTTTTTTTTAATCTATTCAGTCACTCGATTTCTTTTGATTGGAGCATTTAATCCATTTACATTTAATGTTAATGTTAGGTATTGTTTGTAGCCATTTCTGTACTTTATGTCTGCGCTTCTTCCTCCCTTTCTATTTCTTCTTTTTAGAGCATTCCATTTTGCATTTTTTTAATTGCTGGATTGGTAGTGATAAAGTCCCTTAGTCTTTTTTGCCTGTGAAGTTCCTGATTTCCACTTCAATTTTGATTGATAGTCTTGCTGAATAGAGTATTATTGGATTCAATCCCTTCCTTTGCACCACTTTGTAGACCTCCTTCCATTCTCTACAAGCCTGATGTGTCTCTGTTAAACAATCATCTGATAATCTGATGGGGGACCCTCTCTGTCTCTCTCTTGCAGCCTTTAAGATTCTCTCTTTGTTGTTAACATTTGCAATTGTAATTTTGATGTGTCTTGGTGTGGGTCTTTTGAGATTTATCTTGCTTGGGACTCTGTACTTGTGTGACTTTTTTCTTCCCCTTATCACGGAAGTTTTCTGTCATTATTTCTTCAATTAGATACTCTAATCCTTGCTGCTCTTCTTGTCCTTCTGGCACCCACAGTATACATATGTTACTTTGTTTTGTGTTATCCCAAAGCTCCCTTAGGCTCTCCTATTTTTAATTTTTTCTCCAGTTGCTGTTCCAATTGGGATTATTTCTCTATCTGATCTTCTAACTCACTATTTCGGTCCTCTGCTTCTAGATTTATCTTGCTTGGGACTCTGTACTTGTGTGACTTTTTTCTTCCCCTTATAACGGAAGTTTTCTGTCATTATTTCTTCAATTAGATACTCTAATCCTTGCTGCTCTTCTTGTCCTTCTGGCACCCACAGTACACATATGTTACTTTGTTTTGTGTTATCCCAAAGCTCCCTTAGGCTCTCCTATTTTTAATTTTTTCTCCAGTTGCTGTTCCAATTGGGATTATTTCTCTATCTGATCTTCTAACTCACTATTTCGGTCCTCTGCTTCTTCTAGTCTACCATGAAGCCTTCCATGGTGGTTTTGATTGTCATGATGTCACTTTTGATTTCTTCCTGATTTTAACATAGGTTGTTGATTTTCTCATCCATCCAGTTTATGAACTGTAATGTTTACTCTGAATTATTTTTCTATCATATTGCATGCCTCCATTTCACTTATTTCCTTTCTTGCCGATTCCTCATTTTATTTCCTCTGGGAATTGTTTTGTTGTCTCCCCATTCTATCACCAGAAGGTACAAACGCTGAGTTGCAGGAGCCTGAGTTGTGTGCAGTGGGAATGTAGCACCACCCAAATGCCAGAAAAAGCTCTGACACCAAGATGTGTGGCTGCTTTGAATCTGTGTAAGCCACATAAGCTGAGAATCAGAGTATTTGGCACTCAGTGCAGTCTCATGTGTGCACCTAGAATCAGGGGCCCTGCGTGAGCCACACTGAAAAAAAGGTTCAAAAATAAGTGTCCCCTAGCACACACCAGGAGTCAGAGTCCCCTCGTGCATGTGCTGAGAATCAAGTATCAGCAGCTGTGAGGGGGGCCTGCACTGTCAGGGCATGGGAGCAGGGCTGCTGGCAGACAGGGGCCAAAGGTCTTGGTGGCAGGAGCCAGGCAGGGACACAGAGGATGGTCTGTGTCACTTGGTTCAGCCTCATGCCAAGAATTAGGGATCACATGCACCAAAACCTAGAGTCACTGAGGATCCCGTGAGTATGCAATGAGAAACAGAGTCCCCACTGTGTGTACACTGAGTGTCAAGTGACTGGTGCTCAGTGCTGCCTCTCACATGAAGAATCAGGGTCCCCAGCCTGCTTGGGTGGCCAGGTTAAACAGTGACCCTGTGTCATCAAGAGGCCCACACCTGTGCAGTGGCAAACAGATGTGTGTATACCCAGAGTCAGAGTCAGGCGGCATAGCTGCCCTTTGTGGGCAAGAAGCCTGGTTGAATGCATGCATGCTTCTGGAAACAGACTCCTCATGTCTGCATGCCCAGAGTCAAAATCAGACAGCACAGCTTCCCTGTTTCAGCAAGAGTCCCACTCCTGTGCCACAGAAGACAAACTTCCATGTGAGTGGGTCCAGAGTCAAAGTTAAGTTGTGCAGCTGCCTTGTGTCAGCAGGAGGCCTGCTCACACAGAATAGGTCTAGCAAATCCCATGCTGCTGCAGCAGGTTCACATGGAGGGAGATGGGCTCTGTGACTCAGAGAAATTTGTGGCTGGAATGTCTGGAGTCTTGGTGTCCATGGGACTGCAGCTGTGGTCACAGGACTTTGCCCCTATGGCTGTAGGTTCCTGGCTATAGGTTTGTATTTGAAACCAGATTGGGTGGTGGTAAGGCTAGGATCCTAGTCATAAGTAGTTCTTCTTTGATTTCTTTGGTAACCCAATCATTGTTTTTTAAGATGGTGTGGTTTCTGTGCCAGCACTGGCCACCCAGAGTGATTATGGTGGCAATGGGGTTTTCAACCTACGACTGCCCAGTCTCAAAGCCCCCAGAAGACCTGCAGACCTAACTGTCTCTAGGTCACACACACACACACACACACACACACACACACACACCCCTCTATCACTCTGTCACTGTCACTGTCACACATTCTCCATCCCTGCCTTCTTTCTGGTCACCATCTTGATCCCTTTCTGAAAATTCTATGCTCCCACATGCTGTGGTCCCACCTGGTGCTTACACCCACTACAGGTGCTAAAGCCACCGTTCACACCTGCTGCTGGTGTGTGGCACCGGCCCTGATCACTCAGACCATCAGCGCGTGTGAGTGGTGGCTGTCGACCTCGATCACCCACCTCCCCCTGATCCTGAGGGGTGATCGGGGAGTAGCCACCTCTAGCACCCACTGACAGTGCTGACCCCACTCACACCCTTTGCTGGCGCTGGCCTGAATCACTCTGCACCATCAGCGGTTGCAAGGGGATGGGGCTGGCCTTCACTGTCAGGGCATGGGAGCGGGGCTGCTGGCAGACAGGGGCCAAGGGGCCTTGGTGGGAGAAGCCAAGTGGGGGCACAGAGGATGGGCCAAGGCTCACCCATGTGCCCACTACAGCCTCACAGCTCACAGTTCCTTTCAAGGTGCACAAATTCGGGCAGTGGGCACCTAGTATGCCTATATAATGGACAACCTAGGGAAAATGGGCCAATTCCTAGAAGCATACAATCTCCAAAACTCAACCAGGAAGAATCTGGAAATCGAGGTCAGTAACAATCAATGAAATTGAAGCAGTAATTTAAAAACTTCCAGCAAACAGAATTTTATCAAACATACAAAAAGAACTGATACCCATCGTCTTCAAACTATTCCAAGAAATTCAAGAGGAAGGAACATTTCCAAGCTTTTTATGAAGCCAACATTATCCTAATTCCAAAACCAGATAAAGACAGTAAAAAGAATAAAAATTACATAGCTCCTAATGAACATAGCTCCTAAAATCCTCAACAAAATATTAGCAAATTGGGTCTAGCAATACATTAAAAATATCATATACCATGATCAAGTGGGATTTATGTGGGAATGCAAGACTGATACAAATTTGTCTGAAAGGACGTCTGACTAACTTTCAGACAAAGCCATAGTGGTGGGGATTAGGCAGAGGCAGTTAGGGATGATAAGGTCAATAGAGGAGGGCAGTTCTCAGATCACGGTGGTATAAAACAAAAAATCAACCACAATAAAAACAATGGAAAAAATCAAACACCTTGAGGCTAAATAGCATGCTATTAAACAATGATTGGGTTACCAAAGAAATTAAAGAAGAAATAAAAAGCATCATGGCAACAAATGGCAATGAAAATACAACAGTCCAAAATCTATGGGACACAATGAAAGCAGTCTTGAGAGGGAAGTTCATAGCTCCACAGGCCTATCTAAAAAAAATAAAACAAAACAACAAATAAAACAAAACAAAACAAAACAAAAAAACAAAAACAACAACAACAACAAAAAACAAACAAACAAACAAAAAGAGAAACAATGGTAATGAATTATCTAACCCTACAACTCAAACAGAAAGAGAGCAACAAGAAAAGCCCAGCATAAGCAGAAGGAAGGAAATAATAAAGATCAGAGTGGAGATAAATGACATAGAGACAAAAAGAATTACAGTAGATCAATGAAACTAAGAGCTGGTTCTTTAAAAGAATAAACAAAATAGATGAACCTCTTGCTAGGCTCGCCAAGAAACAAAGATAGAGGGGCCAAATAAAATTAGAAATGAAAGAGGTGAATTAACAACTGACCCTACTGATATTAAAAGGATTGTAAAATACTATGATCAACTTCACTCCAAAAAACTGGACAACCTCGATGAAATGGACACATTCCTAGAAAATAACAAGCTTCCAAACTCTCAGGAAGAATAAAAAAACCTGAATATGGTGAAAATTACTGATGAAATTGAAAGAGTAACCAAAAATATTCCAACAAAAAAAAGCCCTGGTCTGGATGGCTTTACAGGAGAATTCTACCAAGCATTCATAGAAGAACTAAAACCTATCCTACTCAGACTATTCCAAAAAAATTCAAGAGGAAGGCACACTTCCAAGCTCGTTCTATGAAGCTAGCATTACTCTAATCCCAAAAGTAGATAGACATCACAAAGAAAGAGAACTACAGGCCAATATCCTGGATGAACATAGATGCTAAAATTCTCAAAAAAATTCTAGCAAATCGGATTCATTGTTATGTTAGAAAGATCATACGCCATGACCAAGTGGGATTTATTCTGGTAATGGAAGGATGGTATAATATCCGCAAAACCATTAATCTGTTACATCACATAAACAAACTGAAAGAAAAAAAAATCACATAATTATATCAATCGATTAAGAGAAAGTATTTGACAAAAATCCAACACCCTTTCTTGATAAAAACTCTCAGCAAAGTGGTTATAAAAGGATCATACCTCAACATAATAAAAGCCTTATATGACAAACCTACAGCCAACATCATACTCAATGGCCAAAAAACTAAATTCATTTCCCCTAAGAACAGGAACAAGACAAGGATGCCCACTTTCACACTCCTGTTCTATGTCATACTGGAAGTGCTAGTCACATCGATCAGAAAGGCAGAAGAAATAAAACACATCCAAATTGTAAAAAAAGAAGTAAAACTATCCTCATTTGCAGATGACATGATACTATAAATAGAAAACCATAAAAAACTCCATCAAAAAACTACTAGACCTAATAAATAAATTTGGCAATGTAGCAGATAACAAAATTAACACCTAGAAATCTATGGCCTTTTTATACACCAGTAATGAACCTACAGAAAGAGCATCAACAAAATTCTCATTTATCATAGCACCAAAAACATTAAGATACCTAAGAAAAACTTAACTAAGGACATAAAAGGCCTGTACCTGGAAAACTTCAGGACATTGAAATAAGACATAGAGGAAGCCATAAACAAATGAAAGAACATACCATGTTCATGTATTAGTAGCCTTACTATAAACTTCAGAGAAATCGCATCAACATTCCATGTGTAGACAATTTGGGTCTCTTGTGTGGGCT
>NW_006286588.1:25641-26598 GCF_000327345.1 Myotis davidii
GTAGGGGAGGCCAAGGGATTATCAAGGGCGGGGGAAAATAAGGGACACATATGTGATACCCTTTGTAATACTGTAAGCAATAAAAAAAAATAAAAAAAAAAAGAACACAGAACCCAAAAATAGACCCAAGCCATTATGCTCAATTAATATTTGACATCAAGACAGCCTCTTCAATAAATGGCACTGGGAAATTTGGACAGATACATGCAAAAAAAATGAAACTAGACCACTAACCTACACCATACACAAAAACAAACTAAAAATGGCTAGAGGATTTGAATGTAAGACAGAAAACCATAAAAATCTTACAAGACTCCATAGGCAGCAAAATAGCAGACATATGTTGCAGCAGTGTCTTTAAGACACAGCCCCTAGGGCAGCGGTCTCAACTTCTAGGTCACGACCCCTTTGGCGGTTGAACAACCCTTTCACAGGAGTCGCCTAAGACCATCGGAAAACACATATATAATTACATATTGTTTTTGTGATTAATCATTATGCTTTAATTATGTTCAATTTGTTACAATGAAAATACATCCTGCATATCAGATATTTATATTACAATTCATAACACTAGCAAAATTACAGTTATGAACTAGCAACGAAAATAATTTTATGGTTGGGGGTCATCACAACATAAGAAACTGTATTAAAAGGTCGAAGCATTAGGAAGGTTGAGAACCACTGCCCTAGGGCCATGGAGACTAAGGAGAAACTAAACAAACGGGACTACATCAAAATAAAAAGCTTCTGTACAGCAGAAGCAGCCAACAAAACAACAAGAAAACCACTGTACTGAAGAACATATTTGCCAATGATATTTACAATAAGGGCTTAATCTCCAAAATTTACAGAGAATGCTGGGGTCCAACCCCAGCAAGTCCAGGGGTCCCCAAAGGTGTGGACGGAGTCGGCAAAGATGGAAGGACACTGAGCCAGTGTTCAGTTGATCATCAT
>NW_006286588.1:26895-29988 GCF_000327345.1 Myotis davidii
TGCCCAGGATCTCTAGCCAAGTTCTGGTCAGGATCTCCAGCGAAGTTCTGGTTAGGATCTCCAGCCAGGTTCTGTGTCCATGTTCTCTTGCTAGGTTCCCCAGCCAGGTTCTGTCAAGGTTCTCCAGCCAGGTTCAGTCACCAGGTTCTAGTCAGTTTCTCTTGCCATGTTCTATCCAGGTTCTGTAGCCAGGTTCTGTGTCTAGGATCTTCAGCCAGGTTCTCTCTCTAGGTTCTGTTGCCAGTTTCTGTCCAGGATCTATTGCCATGTTCCGTCTCTAGGTTCTGTGTCCTGTTGCTTGGTTACATCTGTATTTATACCAGTTGATTCCAATCCTATGAATCTCTATTCCAAAGGTTAGGGCGTTTCTTATCTACATTCCAGGGAATAAAGATTATGTAGCTTAAGCATGATTGTTTGTAGTTAGTGATTAATTACCCACCTGGCACTTAGTTAAGAGGTTTTATTCCCTCCTAACTTCAGGGGGAAATCCCTACCTGGGGAAACAACCTTTCTGGGAGAGGTGACGTTGGTTAAAACACAGCGCCAAGAAGGTGAGCAAACATATTAAGAATAGTATGCCATATATGCCAGGTCCCTTGAAACAGCAAGGATGGACTGGCTCCTGGCAAGAGAACTCATAAAACTAAACAAAAGGAAGATAAATGAACTAATCATAAAATGGTCAAAGGATCTAAATAGACACTTTTCTCCTACTGATATTAAAAGGATTGTAAAATACTATGATCAACTTCACTCCAAAAAACTGGACAACCTCGATGAAATGGATAAAGGAGACATAAGGAGGGCCCAGAGATATATGTAAACATGGTCAAAGTCACTAGTCATCCCTGAGAGGCAAATCAAAGCAATAGGTACCATCTCACACCTGTCAGAATGGCTATCATCAACAAATCAATAAACAACACATGCTGGCAAGGATATGGAGAAAAAGGAACCCTTCTGCACTGCTAGTGGGAATGCGGACTGGTGCAGCCAATGTGGAAAGCAGTATGAAGTTTCCCAAAAAAGTTAAATATGGAACTCCCATTTGACCCAGTAATATCACTTCTAGGACTATATCCCAAAAAACCAGAAACGCCAATCAGAAAGGATATATGCACCCCTATATTCATAGCAGCACAATTTACAATAGCTAAGATTTGAAAACAGCCTAAGTGCCCATAAGCAGATGAGTGGATTAAAAACTGTGGTACATCTACACAATGGAACACTATGCCACTATTAAAAAGAAGGAACTTTTACCATGTGCAACAGCATGGATAGAACTGGAGAACATTATGCCAGTTGGAGAAAGATAAATATCACATGATGTCACTCATAGTGGGGTATAATGATCAACATAATTTGATGAGCAATAGATTGACCCAGAGACAAATGGTAGTGGGTGTGGGGGAGAGGTTAGATTGCAACCAAAGGAATTATATGCAAACATATTAGCATAACCAATGGACACAGACACTGAGGTGGTGGGGGCTTGCCTGGGCTGGGAAGGGATGGGGGAGGAGGTTAATTGGGAAAAAGGAGACATGTATAAAACTTTAGACAATAAAAAAAGACAACCAAAATGGGAAAAGAAAAAGTACAACTGTCATTATTTGCAGATAGAAACACTAAATACTTCACCAGGAAACTACTAGATGTAATAAATGAATTTGGCAAGGTGGCAGGATACAAAATCAATGTCCAGAAATTGATGATATTTTTTATATACCAATAATGAACTCTCCAAAAAGAAAATTTAAAAAAATCCCATTTACCATTGCAACAAAAAGTGAACATAACTAGGAATAAACTGAACCAAAAAGGTAAAAGACCTGTACATAGAAAACTATAGGACATTGAAAAAGGAAATAGAGGGAGATACAAACAAATGTAAATATAAACGATGTTCATGGATTGGTAAAATCAACATCATTAAAATGTCCATACTACCCAAAGCAATATATAGATCCAATGCAACCCCTATTAAAATACAAAAGGCATACTTCACAAAATTAAAGCAAATACTCCAAATATTTATATTGGACCATAAAAACCCTCAATAGCTGCAGAAATCTCGAGAGAAGAATGAAGTAGGAGGGATTACAATAGCAGATATCAAACCATACTACAAAGCCACTATAAGCAAAACATCCTCATACTGGCACAAAAAAAATAGTCATATAGATCAATGAATAAGAACAGAGACTCCAGAAGTTGACCCACACTGTTACAGTCAATTAATCTTTGTAAAGGAGGCAAGAGGATACAATGGAGTAAAACAGTCTCTTCAATACATGTTGTTGGGAAAACTGGACAGACTGATGCAAAAAGATTAAACTAGACCACCAACTTATACCATACAAGAGAATAAACTCAAGGTATATAAAAAACTTAAATGTAAGGCATGAAACCATAAAAATTGTAGATGAAAACATAGAGAGTAAAATCTAAGACAGCTCATGTAGCAACATGTTTATGGATACACCTCCTAGGATAAGAATGTCAAACTTGTGGCCTGCAGGCCACATGCAGCCCACAATGAATATTTTTGTGGCCCAGCCAATATAACGGTATGTAAGAAATGTTTTAATAAAAATGTCATAACTTAAATTTTACAATATCCTTTATACATAATGATGAATAAACTACAACGTCCGCTAATGACTGATTACTACAATCGTGTTGCATTCATTTCCCTTATGCACCTTATGCACAGGCACACCATTTCTTTCCACTAAAACTAGTAGTGAATAGTTTAGCAGCCAATTGCCAAGTTATTAGTCTTGTACTGACTTGTTTAGTATGTGCAACAGGAAATATTTCACTTTTAGAGAACAAAAAAAGTAGGTTTCTTTGCATTATGCTTATAAATTTATGCAGTTATTCAATGTCTGGTAAAATAATGTTCAAGAAAAAAATATTAATTTTTATTAAAATGTTCTATTATTTTGTGTTAACAATGACTCATTTATTTCAGCACTTTGTATTCAGCACAGTCTCTATTGAAATAAAACTACATTTCTATGAAAATTGAAGCTGCTGTTTTTTTGCAGCCCACATAAACTTAAACTTTAGTTTATTTTCCCC
>NW_006286588.1:30043-30651 GCF_000327345.1 Myotis davidii
CTGAAGAACATGGCAGGCCTCACCCTGATAAATCTCTGAGACCCAGCCCTACCACAAAGGTCCACTGTGGTAACAGCAGAAGAAACCATCAACAAAATGAAAAGGGAACTCATTGTATGGGAGAACATATTTGCCAATGTTATATCTGATAAAGGGTTAATCTCCAAAATATATAAAATATTTATACAACTCAACACAAGGAAGACAAATAACCAATTATAAAATGGGCTGACTACCTGAATAGCATTTCTCTAAAGAGAACATAAATGACCAAGAGACATATAAAAAAGGGCTTAGTTACTAATGATCAGAGAGATGCAAATTAAAACCAAAATGGGATGATTGTCCTACATCTCAGGAATGGCTATCATCAGTAAATCAACAAACAACAAGTGTTGGTGAAGATGTGGAGAAAAGGGAGCCCTTGTGCACTGTTGGTAGGAATGCAGATTGGTGTAGTCACTACAGAAAACAGTATGCAGGTTTCTCAAACAATTAAAATGGAACTGCCTTATGACCCAGTGGTCTCACTTCGGGGTGTATATCCGAAGGAACCCAAAACACTAATTCAAAAGCATATACGCACCCCTATGTTCATTTCAGTGTTA
>NW_006286588.1:30998-33673 GCF_000327345.1 Myotis davidii
CAATTATAAAATGGGCTGACTACCTGAATAGCATTTCTCTAAAGAGAACATAAATGACCAAGAGACATATAAAAAAGGGCTTAGTTACTAATGATCAGAGAGATGCAAATTAAAACCAAAATGGGATGATTGTCCTACATCTCAGGCTCTCACAGGTAAGGTAGCCTGCTTGCTCTGTTAAGCCTATGTGGGATACTCCTCCTCCTTCACTTCACCTCTAGCCACATCGTTACGACTCCACCACCATGTTCGAAGCAAGCCTGGTTCAGGGCTCCATCCTGAAAAAGGTGTTGGAGGAGCTTAAGGACCTCATTAATAAGGCCTGCTGGAACATCAGCTCAAGTGGCTTGAACCTGCAGAGCATGGACTCCTCTCAGGTCTCTCTGGTGCAGCTCAACCTGCAGTCTGAGGGCTTTCACATGTATTGTTGTGACTGCAATCTGGCCATGGGTGTGAACCTCACCAGCATGTCCAAGGTACTAAAATATGCTGGCAATGAAGATATCATTACCCTAAGGGCTGAAGATAACGCGAACACCTTGGCACTAGTATTTGAAGCTCCAACTCAAGAAAAGGTTTCAGACTATGAAATGAAGTTAATGGATTTGGATGTTGAACAACTTGGAATTCCAGAACAGGAGTATAGCTGTGTAGTAAAGATGTCTTCTGGTGAATTTGCACATATATGCCGAGATCTCAGTCATATTGGAGATGCTGTTGTAATTTCTTGTGGAAAAGATGGAATTAAATTCTCTGCCAGTGGGGAACTTGGAAATGGAAATATTAAGTTGTCACAAACAAGTAATGTCGATAAAGAAGAGGAAGCTGTTGCCATAGAGATGAATGAGGTAGTACAGCTAACTTTTGTACTGAGATATCTGAACTTCTTTACAAAAACTACTTCACTCTCTCCTACAGTAACACTCAGTATGTCTGCAGATGTACCCCTTGTTGTAGAGTATAAAATTGCTGATATGGGACATTTAAAATACTATCTGAATCCCAAGATCAAGGATGAAGAAGGATCTTAGGTGGTTTTAAAATAAAAACAAAACTAAACAAAACAAAACTAAGCTCTTTGAGAACAGCTTCTGAGATTTGAACATGCTTTTAAAAGTCTCTTTTGTCATGGAATTTGTACGTGAGTACACTTGTAGACAATCTATAAATAATTTATTTTCTGTAAATAATCTATTTTCCATTCTTTACAATTCGATCCAATCAAAAGTCGTTGAGTGGCTGAATGGATAAAAAAACATGGCCTATGTATATGCTATGTACAAGAGACCCATCTCAAAATAAGGGACTTGCACAGACTGAAAGTGAAGGGATGAAAAGATATCTTTCAGGCAAATGAAAGTGAAAAAAAAACCTTGAGTAGCAATACTTATATCTGAAAAAATAGAACTCAAAGTGAAGGCCATAACAAGAGATAAGGAAGGCCACTTCATAATACTAAACGAATCAATACAAGAGGATATAACCCTGATAAACATATCAGGAGCATCCAAATACATAAACAAACTCATGGAAGACATCAAGGGACAGATCTACAACAATACAATCATATTAGGGGACTTTAATACACCACTGACATCACTGCATAAATCCTCTAGACCAGCAGTTCACAACCTGTGGTTCGCAACGCCTTTGGGGGTCAAATGACCCTTTCACAGGGCTCACCTAAGACCATCAGAAAACACATTTATAATTACATATTGTTTTTGTGACTAATAACTGTGCTTTAATTATGTTCAATGTCTAACAATGAAAATACCTCCTGCATACCAGGTATTTACATTACGATTCATAACAGTAGCAAAATTACATTTTTGAAGTAGCAACAAAAATAATTTTATGGTTGGGGGTCACCACAACATGAGGAACCATATTAAAGAGTCACAGCATTAGGAGTTGAGAACCATTGCTCTAGACAAAATATCAGCAAAGATAAAGCAATCGTAAATGACTCACTAGATCAAATGGCCTTAAATGACATCTTCAGAACATTTCACCACAAAGCCACGGAATATACGTTCTTCTCAAGTGCACATGGGACATTTTCAAAAATAGACCACATATTGGGGCACAAGCAAAGTCTTCCCAAAGTCAAGAAGATTGAAATCATATCAAGCATTTTCTCAGACCACAATGGCATAATATTAGAAATAAACTATAATAAAAACAATCCAAAAAAATTCAAACACTCGGAAGCTGAAAAGCATGCTATTAAACAACGATTGGGGTACCAAAAAGATTAAAGAAGAAATTAAAAACATCCTGGAAACTAATGACAAACAAAACATAAAATCCAACATCTATGAAACACAATGAAAACAGTCCTGAGAGGAAAGTTTATAGCTCTACAGTCCTACCTCAAAAAAAAAACAAGAAAAAATGGTAATAAATCATCTAACTCTACAACTCAAAGAATTAGAAAGAGAGCAAAAGGAAAAGCCCACAGTATCAAGATTGAAGGATATAATAAAGATCAGAGCAGAAATGAATGATATAGAAACAAAAAAAAAACAATATAGAAGATCAATGGAACCAAGGGCTGGTTCTTTCAAAGGAAAAACAAGATTGATGAACTTCTAGCCAGGCTCACCAAGAAGCAAAGAGAGAGGACCCAAATAAACAAAATCAGAAATGAAAGAGGTGAAATAACAACAAAA
>NW_006286588.1:35386-47178 GCF_000327345.1 Myotis davidii
TAGCTAAAACTTGAAAACAGCCTAAGTGCCTATCGGCAGATGAGTGGATTAGAAAACGGTGGTACATCTACACAATGGAATACTATGCGAAACTTTTAGAAAAGGAGTTCTTACCATTTGCAACAGCATGGGTGGGACTGGAGAGCATTATGCCAAGTGAAATAAGCCAGTCAGAGAAAGATAAATACCACATGATCTCACTCATTTGTGGAATATAATGAACAACACAAACTGATGAATAAAAACAGATCCAGAGACAGAGAAGCATCTCAGAGGGAAAGTAGGGAGGGTGAGGAAAATGGAAAGAGAGAAATCAAAGGACTTATTTGCAAGCATATAGGCCTAACCAATGGACAAAGACAACAGGGGGGTGAGGACATGGGTGGGGGAGGTATAGGGGGGGTAAGATGGGGATAAGGACACATATGTAATATGCAGGACATCCTTTGTGCTGCAACAGAGGTGGAGAGGCTCCTGCCACTGCCACTGCACTCATCAACCTTGAGCCTGTCTTCTGGCTGAAAAGCACTTCTCCTGTGGAAGTGCACTGACCACCAGGGCACAGCTCAATTAAAAAAAATAAAATAAAACCAAAATGGGATATCACCTCACACCTGTCCAAAAGGCTGTCATCCTATATAACAAAATGGTAATATGCCAATTGACTCCAATGGCAGAACAACTGGGAACAACTGGTCACTATGATGCGCATTGACCACCAGGGGGAAGACGCTCAACATAGGATCTGCCCTCTGGTTGTCAGTGTGCTCCCACAGCGGGAGCGCCACTCAGCCAGAAGCTGGCTCATGGCTGGCCAATGCAGCAGTGGTGGCAGGAGCCTCTCCCACCTCTGTGAAGTGCTAAGGATATCCGAATAAAGGCTTAGGCAAGAGCGTGCAGGCCAGACTTAGGGACCCCCTCAAATGCATGAATTTTCACACACTGGACCTCTAGTTCAAAAATAAATAAACAAATAACAATTGCTGGCAAGGATGAAGAGAAAAGGAAACCCTAGTACACTGCTGGTGGGAATGTAGACTGGTGCAGTCACTATGGAAAACAGTGTGGAGTGTACTCAAAAAATTAAGAACGTAGCTTTTGTTTAACTTAATGATCATTACAGATAATGATGTGGGAATATATCCTAAAACCCCCAAAACTCCAATCAGAAAGAATATATGCACCCCTTATGGTCATGACAAAGTTATTTACAATAGCTAAGATTTTGAAACAGCCCAAGAGCCCATCAGTGTATGAATGGATAAAAAAGGTGTGGGGCATTTACACGGTGGAATACTATGCCGCTATAAAAAAGAGGGACCTCTAACCATTTGTGACAACTTGGATGCACTTAGCAGAATTCTATGCTAAGTAAAATAAATCAGTCTGAGAAAGTCACTTACTGTGGACTCTAATTATCAGAATGAATTAACCAACAAAATAAGACCTGAAGCTTGGAGGCATGGAATGGACTGAAATACATCAAGGTGGGGTTGGGTGGATGAAAAGAAATAAACCAAAGAGCTTATATACTTACTAGAGACGCAGTGCACGAAATTCATACACTTGTGAGGGGGTAGGTATTCTTCCGCCCAGCCTACACCCTCTCGCAATTCGGGAGCCCTCAGGGGATGTCTGACTGACAGCTTAAGCCCACTCCCTGCAGGACATCCTTTATGCTGCAACAGAGGTGGAGAGGCTCCTGCCACTGCCACTGCGCTCCTCAACCTTGAGCCTGTCTTCTGGCTGAAAAGCACTTCTCCTGTGGAAGTGCACTGACCACCAGGGCACAGCTCCTGAATTGAACAGAATAGGGCTGAACTGGCTCTCTGGCATCTCCCGAGGGGTCCCAGATTGCGAGAGGGCACAGGCCAGGCTGAGGGATCCCACCAGTGCACGATTAGGGCCAGGGAGGGACACGAGAGGCTGGCCAGCCAGGTAGGGACTGCAGGAGGCCTCAGTCTCAATTGGCCAGATCCCAGAAGCAAGCTAACCTAACAGTCAGAGAATCTGCCCCAGGTGGTCAGTGAATGTCATAGTGACTGGTAGACCAGTCAACTGTTTGTCCCCTGGTGGTCAGTGCACATCATAGCAAGCAGTTGAGCAGCCTTAGCATATCATTAGCATATTATGCTTTGATTCCTTGAAAGAACTGACAACCAGACACTTAGTATATTAGGTTTTTATTATATAGGACTAGAGACCCAGTGCACAAAATTCATGCACATGGGAGGGTAATCCCTCAGCCCGGCCTGAGCTCTCTCACAGTCTGGGACCCCTCAGAGGATGTACAACTGCCTTAGCGCTGCTGTGGAGGTGAGATAGGCTCCCACCACCACCGCTGCACTTGCCAGCCATGAGTCTGGCTTCTAGCTGAGTGGTGCTCCCCTTGTGGGAGCACACTGACCACCAGGGGGTAGCTCATGCATTGAGTGTCTACACTCTGATGGTCAGTACATGTCATAGCAACCAGTCATTCAGGCATTTGATCGATTTGCATATTAGCCTTTTATTATATAGGATAGGCATAGCCCATGTACAAGGGCAATGAGGTAATAAAGACCTGGGTGGGGGCTAACGGAAGAGTAAGGGGTCTAGTGGTGGATAGGGGAGATATCTATAATGTTATCAATAATAAAACTGAACTAATATTTTTAATAAATACTTTTTATTTCCCCAAAATATCCACCATTGCAACCATAGTTTTTCTGTTTCCATGTGTTTGATTTTTATTTAGATTCCACATATGAGATAACACAGTGATTGTCTAAAACTGTCTGACTTATTACATCCTATGAATTAAAAACCTAACATGCAAATTGTTCCCTTGACTGGGAATTGGACTGCTCACTATGACATGTGCAGTTCATCAGGGGGACAGTGCAGAACATGGACGGTGTTGGCGTTGTGGTGCTGGCAGTGGCAGCAGTGGAGGTGCTGCTGGTGCCAATGGGCCCTGAAGAGAGTGGGACCACAGTAGGATGGTGGAGCAAGTGAGCAGGCAGCACCAGGACAAGGTGGGGTGCCAGGTGGGACTGCGGGTCTGAGATGCTGGAGCACAAGCCTGATCCCCACACACCACCTGTAGGGACCACCCATACACCTATTTGTGCATTGGGCCTCTAGTTTAGCATAATGGCCTCAATTGCCATCCATGTTGGTGCAAATAGAAGAATTTTCTTCTTGGAAAAGCTGAATACCCAACAGTCACCTGAAACTATGGGGGCTCTTTTCCTAAAGTCTATCTCAGCATCTGAGTGTAGGAAGAGAATTTGAGAGAGAAGGGAAGCATAACAAAGAGATTAAGGGGAGAGGCTGTGGATATGCAGGCCCTGATATGCAGGATTTGCTGCTCCTGATATGAATCTTTCATGTCAGCATACTAAAACTAGATTGCATCAGCCAAATTCTCTGATTGAGCAATCTGCATCAGCCACTCTTTTTGTCAAGGCCCTTATTGTACTAATAGGAACTGGAAGTACTGTTTCCTGAAATATGACAAAGATTGTATACCCCTTTCTACTCCCCACTGACAATTATTTCTTAAAGTTTTTATTTTTTAAAATTTTGTTTTATTGCTTAAAGTATTACAAAGAGTATTACATATGTCTGCTCCCCCCCTCACCCTTGGACTTCCTCCACTGTCAATTCTTTCTCCATATCTTTGGAGCTATTAGCATCTCCTGAGTCTTCTGATGAAAAGTTTGATCCTGATGTAAAGCCAAATGTGGTAGGCTAAACAGAGGTTTATCTCTTAAAGGCATATTTCCACCAGATGTAAATTTTCTGATGTAGGAAAGCCAATTCATGAAAATATTTAGCTTAAAAAGTCAAGTAGTAAAAGGGAAAAGATAAACAAAAAATAGTTAAACCCATTTTAAGAATTTCTTCTAGTGTGGACCTGAATTCTTGAGGCATTGATGAGAACAAACTCACAAACCAATCACTGGTTTCTTCAAAGAGTGGTATGTGATGGCCTGAGGATTGATAAAGCCAGGTAGTTTGTTGTCTGATCTTAGTGAGGCTTGTACCTACCTGAGATGAGGCAGTGATGTACATATAGCAAGAAGTTATAATCATATATATACCTGTTGTTCTACCAAAATGTTTAAGTCCATTCAATTATTTAAGACAACTTCTCTAGAGAATCTAAAGATTTTGTATATAAACAAGGGAAATGGCATTTTCATGGGCTAATGTGATTAAAGTCTTTGATATGCTATGTAAACATGCCATTGTTTGGCAATTGGGCCACCATTTCTCACCATGGTAGGAAGATATAACCAAATAAACACTTGACACCATTGGAGAAGCAACTTAGAAAATT
The DNA here is from genome assembly GCF_000327345.1 of Myotis davidii. Lineage (NCBI taxonomy): Eukaryota > Metazoa > Chordata > Mammalia > Chiroptera > Vespertilionidae > Myotis > Myotis davidii. The sequence goes on from NW_006286588.1 coordinate 39,714, forward strand.
AGAAGCTACTTGTGTGAATAGCTTGAGTGAGCTAGTCCAGGGTGGGTCTCATTTATGGATGTTGTGATAAAAGAGTAACAATAATCCTAGAAGGCATTTTTTGGCATCAAAATTTGCCCCTGTAATTCACATGAACATGTAACCTCCGGGGGCACACTGCATAACATGGCTAGTGCCTTTATGGCCATGGCAGACTTTAATAGCCAGGTATGTTATTGAGTTTGTTCCTTGTCCTCTTTAGGCAAGGCACTTTTCACTCCTGTGTGGTGGGTCCAGGGCTCTTCTCCTGCAAGCCTTTGCCAATTGTACATCACATTGACCTGTCCGCTTTTTAGCCAACTAGTATCCAAGTCCCCAATTGTCCAGGTCTTCAAAAGTACTTTGTCCCCAGTTTGGGACAGGTGGAGAGGAGCAATCAATCAATCAATCAATCAATCAATCAATTGGTTCTCCACTGTTAATTTTACTTGGGGATCCTGTGTGTAAATAACAATTAGTCTTAAAATATCAGGAGGAGCACCAGGGAGGAACAGTATGCTGGGTCCTCTGTGCAAAGGCCATATAAGGGTGTAAATTTAGGAGATAATCTCAATAGAAAAAATTCATCAAATTTACAGATGTGTCCTTTCAAAGTCATTATCTCTATTGATTAATTGGTGCCATTACAGGATTCATCAGTTAATGCATCTGGTCGTAGAATCACCTGCCAGTTTTGCTGGTTTTTTGACCCTGAAGCTGAAGTACTAGTGAGGCTTAAATATTATCTCTAAAGAGTAAAGGTTGGAGGTGGGGTGTGTCTGAATAACATCACCAAGCAACATGCTAGGGGGAAAAAGTCACCTTGGTAATGAGATCCTCTTTTTTAAGTTTCAGCCATTGCTACACACAAAATGATTTCCTTTCTGGTGACTTACTGTACCTGACCTATTTCCTTACTCCAATTTTGTCTGCCCAACTTCATACCACATTCCCTCCCAAGGATCTTGACTCTGAATTCTTTCAGGGAAAAGAGGCCCAGGGCCTTTTTTGTAGCTGCTCCTGCTGTAGAGGGGAAGACTGTTTTTCAGAGACAGGAGATCTTTCTCTCTGTCAGAGAGACAACAAAGCCTGTGCACTAAAGAATGTGGCTAGTGTGTTTAGATTTAGTATCTCTCAGTACTAGTAGAGCTTGTGCACACCTGTTCATTTTGGAGTCCATCAATTCTCCAGAGAACTGTTTCCTCTCATCAGCTAAACATTTCTTTGAGAGGGAGAGGACAGTAGGTCCCAAAATAAAATTAAAAATTAAAAAAATAAATATTGCCTAGCTGGTTTGACACAGTGGAGAGAGCATTGGCCTGCAGAATGAAGAGTCCCAGGTTCAATTCTGGTCAAAGGCACATGCTCAGGTTGTGGGCTTGATCCCCAGTGTGGGGAGTGCAGGAGGAAGTCAATCAAGGATTCTCTCTCATCATTGATGTTTCTATCTCTCTCTCCTCTCCCTTCCTCTATGATTGGCAAATAGATTTTACTCAAATGCCACTCTCCCCATGAAAATGAATACTTGATAGTGTTTATTAATACCTTCAGAGTGTAGGCAGAAGCCTATCCAAATAGAACTGTAGAAGCCAAATAAGTCGCTTATTTTTTATGAAAACAAATCACTCCCAGATTTGGACTTCCTAGGTCTTTACAAAATGATAATGACTTTTCTTTTTTTCCCTATAAGTACTCAACAAATGTCCTCTGCATTTGGCATTCAATATCATCTCCACACAAGCTTGAGATCGCAAGCTTCAGGAAAAGTTAAAAGAACAAATCAGACTCTCTAAAGAATTCTAGCCTGTCTGTGTCAGGAGACTTCAGATACCTGGGTAAAACTCTTACCTACTGCCCTTCTCAGGTTAAGGGCAGCACCCAAACAGGTCTTTGTCTCAGTCCCTTTCTGACATTTGACTTCCTATTAGACACTGAGACTCATGAACTTGTCAAATACTTAAGTAATTTATGATATGTGCAAAAACCTTAACTAAATATGGCAACCAAATTTTGCCTATGTCCCAGAAAAGGTCTGTTCCTGCTCAAATTAGCTCATAGTCTTTCCCACAACTTGGAAAGAAGGTTCTCCCATTAAACAATCACAACCTAAGTGAAAAGATCATTACTAGGTATTTCTAACTTCTCCTACAGTTGTGAAACTCCAAGGCATTAATAACTGAAGCTTCACTTGTCCAAAATGAAACCTTTTTCTTCTAAGCATCCACTGAATAGTTCAAAAGGGATCCCATGACCATGTGTATGACTGCCAACCCCTTAAGGACTTGAAGCTTTTCTTTTATATAAAAACTAGAGGACTGGTGCACAAATATGTGCAACTTAGCCTGTGCCCTCACGCAGTCTGGGACTCCTCTGGGGACATCCACCTGCCAATAGTCAGACATTCCACTTGCAGTACAGGGCTCTTGCAGTCCGGACCCCTTGCTCCTTACTTCCAACCTGCAGCTCTGCATTGAGCATCTGCCCCTTGGTGGTTAGTGTGCATCATAGCAACCAGTTGTTCTGCTGTTTGGTCAATTTACATATTGGGGTTTTACTATATAGGATATTCACTTTACTTAAATATTTTAATGAACAAATATAGGCCATATCTCTAAAAATAATTTTAATTTAAAAAATGTTTAAACTGCTAGAAATAAATTAAAAAGATAACCTACTTTAGTCTTGGAGGGAAGCCCAACATGGCAGCCAGCAGGATGGGAGTGAAGGAGAAAGTATAAGTAAGGGAGTGAGAAGGGAGTGTGTGTGTGTGTGTGTGTGTGTGTATGTGTATGTGTGTGGCAAATAAGGCTCTCCTGGACAAAGAACCCCTGCTGCTACCATAAGCACTCTCTGGAGGACATGGCACCAGCTCAGCAACAACACCATTTTGAAGGGGAGAGCAATAGCCACATCACCACCCAGATTGGCCTTGAACACCACTTCAGACTCACACCATCAGCCTTTCAGGAGTGGGAACTGAGTTGAATACCACACCTGCCACAGGATCCGGGACTGTGAAGAGAGTCAAACACCAGAGGGACCTTGTAGGCAATTCTTGCCATGTAAGCTGGGACCCTAAACACATCCATAACAACTTTCACAATGAGGTTGGAGGTGAGTCACATTGTCAGACAACCTATGAGGAGATTCCATCCACAACTGGGACAATAACATCAAGACTCAAATGCATTAGGAAAACACAAATAACTCAAGTAGAGGGCTCCCTAAAACATCCAACTCAGAAGATCTAGAGACTGCACCAGGGGTCCCCAAAACACAAACTACATATGACCTTCCCCTCTAAAATCTGGATGGCATAGAAATTTGATCTCAGACACAGAAACAAACACAGAGACAGCAAAAATGGGAAGACAAAGAAATAATCCCTAAATAAAAGAAAGGGGGGGGGGGGAATCACCAGAAAAAGAAACAAATGAAATGAAGGCAAGTGAATGTGTCAGATAAAGAATTCAAAGTAATGGTTATAAGAATGCTTAAAATATGACAGAATTACAAGCAACTCAATGGGAATTATAAGGAACTGAATGAGAAATTCACCAACATGAGTAAGAATCAAGAGGAAATGAAGAATGATATAACTGCAATAAAGAACAAAATGGAAGATTTCAATAATAGAATCGAGGAGGCTGAAGACCTAATCAGCAACTTAGGAAGCAAGGTAAGAAAAACATCCAATCAGAGCAGCAACTGGTGAAAAAAATTAAAAAGCAGTAGGAGAGCCTAAGGGAGATGTAGGAAAAAATGAAAGGAAGCAACATATGTATAAAGGGGAGACAGAAGGAGAAGAAACTGAACAAAGAAGAGAAAACCTGCTTGAGGAAATAATGACAGAAGACTTCCCAGACTTGGGGAAGGAAAAAGTCACACAAGTCCAAGAAGCACAGAGAGAACCAAGTAAGATGAACCCCAAAAGACCCATACCAAGACACATAATAATTAAAATGGCAAATGTAACAAAGAGTTTTAAAGGCTTCCAGAGAGAGAGAGAAAGTTACCTACAAAGGATCTCCTACTAGACTATCAGCTTATTTCTCAACAGAAACATATCAGCCCATAATGGAATGGAATGAAGTATATAAAGTGATGGAAAGCAAGGGACTGAATACAAGAATATTCTATCCAGCAGTTTAAAATTGAAGGTGAAATCAGGACCTTCACAGACAAAACAAACAAACAAAAAAATAAGGGTGTTCAAACCAACAATGCAAGAAATGCTAAAGGAACTGTTGTAAAAAGAAATAGGAAGAGAGAGAGGAACACAGGCATAAAGAATAAAAATGGCAACATAATAACCTTACATATAAATGTAAATAACCTTAAATGAAAATAATCTTAAATGTAAATGGATTAAATGCTCCAATCAAAAGACATAGAATAGCTGAGTGGGTAAGGAAATGTGACCCATACATATGCTGTCTACAAGAGACCCATCTCAGAACAAAGGACTCACAAAGACTGAAAGTGAACAGATGGGAAAATATTCAGGCAAATGGAAATGAATAGAAGTTGGGGTAGCAATTCTTACATCTAACAAAATAAACCTCAAAGTGAAAGCCATAACAATACATGAGGGCCATTTCATAAAACTAAAGGGATTGATACAAGAAGAGGATATAACTCTGCTAAACATATATGCACCCAATACAAGAATATCCATAAAAATAAAAACTTTTGGAAGATATAAAGGGTGAAATCGAAATCAAAATAAGCATAATAGGGGATTTGAACACTGTTGGGCCCTGTGAAGAATACATCAGATGCTCAAGACCATACTAAGCATGGGCAGATTTGAGTTGGTTGAGGCCAAAATACTATGAGGTGCAAGGTCACCACACACCTCACAATGCATAGACGTGCCTTTCTGTAGCCCAATACCAATGTTATTGTTAGTCAAAAAGCCTTCTTGTTTGAGCATGTGTATAAACTGTCACTGACTAACCTGCAATGGCTGCTTTTGTGTGGAATAAAACATGTCCCATTTGCCTGCTTGCACATGTGCCTTCTTCTAATTCCCATTTTCAGGAGGGTCAGGTTGTTAGCTGAAGAGCTTGCATCCAACAAACACCCACTGACATCAGTGGATAAATCTTCTAGACAAAAAAAAAATCAACAAAGAAACAGCAATCCTAAATGACTCACTAGATCAGATTAAACTAATTGACATCTTCAGAACATTTCACCCAAAGCTACAAATTATACATTCTTCTCCAGTGGGGGACATTTTCAAAGATAGACCACATCTTAGGACACAAGCTAAGTCTCTACAAATTCAAGAAGACTGAAATCGTATCAAGCATCTTCTCATCACAATTCCATAAAATTAGATATCAATTATAATAAAAACACTCAAAAACAATCAAATACATGGACGCTAAATGCCATGCTATTAAACAATGAATGGATTACCAAAGGATTCAACGAAGATATAAAGAAAACTCCTGGAAAAAATGACAATGAAAAATCAATCCAAAATCTATAAGATACAGTGAAAGCAGTCCTGATGTACACAGATGCAAAAAATCCTCAACACAAAAAAAAAACAGCAAATCCAATCCAACCATCATTAAAAAGACTGTACACCATTACCAAGTGGGATTTATTCTGGGGATGCAAGGATAGTACAATATCCACAAATCAATAAATGTGAGATAGTACATGAAGGGATTGCAATACAAAAATCACATGACCATATAAATTGATGTAGAAAAAGCATTCAACAAAATCAAACATCCTTTATTGAAAAAACCTCTTAGCAAAGTGGGAATAGAAGGATTATACCTCCACATAATAAAAGCCTTATATGACAAACCTACACCTAACAGTTCGACTGCCTTATTAAACACCGCCAGGATCCTAACGAAGACCAACTGCTGGAAAATCTCACTGTCAAATCCTCAAGGACACTGTCAGCGCACAGCTAACTCCTCCTGTTTGACATAGTACTGTGCATATATACATAATCCATGGACATAGACAGTAAGGTGGTGAAGGTCTGGTGTTGGGTAGGAGTGCAGGGTTAGGCTGGGAGAGCTCAATGGGGGTAAAATGGGACATATGTAATACTTTCAACAACAAAGATTAAGAAAAAAGTATAACCTACTTTAAAAAATAGATAAGATTTGATCAAGCACTTAAAAAAGCAGAGAAAAAATATGAATAGCCAATTTACACATTAAAAGTATTGCATATACTAATACTCAGTGAAGTAAAAAGTGAAATCAGTTTAAGATCCATTACACTGGAACACAATGACTATTTTCCTAAGTTCAACTATGTCAAATTTGACAAGTAAGGGGGACATCTTAATCTCATACACAGCTCCTAACAATTGATACATAACACTATAGAAAAGTTTGGCATTATCTATTAGAATGGAAAATAGCCCCAATGTGATGATCCAACATTTCTATAATTTATAAAGATACAGAAGGAACTCCTGTTTTTGTACATTTGTTTATTCTACAATAATGGTTATAGCAGCCTTGTTCATAATACAAAAAGAAAAAAGAAAAAGAAAAAAAACACCAAAAACCAAACTGGAATCTATCTAAATATCCATCTATAGATGATAGCCACAACTGCATACAAGAACATAGATGAATTACATGATATAAGCAAATGTATATCCAGTATATGTAAAGTCTAAAACAGGCAAAAACTAAATTACATTTTTAGGGATGTTTTTACAAGTGGAAAACTATAGGGAATAGTAAGAAACTAGTTTATCATAAAGTCAGTCTCTTCCCTTTGGGGTGAGAAAATTATGATGAGGATAGGCAAATGGTATGCTTCAGAGTGCCAATAAAGTTCTTAACTAGGGTGGTGATTATATGGAAGAATTCTTGTAATTATTAAGCTCATATATAATTTCATACTAGAGGCCCAATGCACAAAATTTGTGCACTAGAGGGGGGATGTCTCTCAGTGCAGCCTGCACCTTCTCCAATCTGGGTCCCCTGGGACATCTCTCTCACAATCTGGGACAGCTGGTTCCCAACTGCTCAACTGCCTGCATGCCAGATTGCCCCTAACTGCTTCTGCCTGCCAGCCTAATCACCCTCTAACCACTCCCCTGCCAGCCTGATCAACACCTAACTGCTCCCCTGCTGGCCCAATTCCCCCCAACTGCCCTCCCCTGCAGGCCTGGTCGGCCCCAACTGCCCTCCCCTGCTGGCCATCTTGTGGTGGCCATCTTGTACCCACATGGGGGCAGCCAACTTGTGTGAAGGTGTGACAGTCAATTTGCATATTACCTCTTTATTATATAGGATTGGATTTTTTGCTATTAAGTTGTTTGTGTTTTTTATATAGTTTAGATTCTAACCACTTATCAGATACATAGTTGACTAATAGTTTCTTCCATTCATTAGGTTGCCTTTTCATGTTGTTAATGCTTTTCTTTGCTGTGCTGAAACATTTTATCTGG